>NC_068411.1:14038607-14380273 GCF_023724105.1 Carassius gibelio | reverse complement strand
TCTTTTATATTTTATTCTTATATTTTTATCGTTTACTTTTATTTCATTCTTTCATAGCTATATTTTTGTATATTTTCATCGGTGTTGTTTTCTTTAAAAATTGCACTGTCCATGGAGATGACCTGAGTCACTGCTGGTTATATATGCTCTATATAATTGTGTATGTGACGAATAAAAATCTTGAATCTTGAATGAAAGATCCCCAAAATAATACTGGTGTCAATAAAGGGGTACTTGAACCCTGTTTATTGGGCTGTGGTGGTCCAAAACACACCAAAAAGCTGGAAAACACCACTCTAAAGAAATAAACTGCCAGTCCACTTTATAATCAGAAAAGTAGCTAGAAAAAATGAGTGTGCAAAGTTTCCCCATTGTGACCTCACAGGCAGTGTGTGATTGGCTGGCCTCGGAGCCGGTGACTCGGCTCTCATAAATCTGATTGGATGTCTGCAGTGTGGGGACCAGCAAACCAGCCATGCAGAAAAAAGTGCAGCTTCAAAGATGGATATTAAATATGAGTTCTTTATGAGCACGCTGCCAGCCCCCCTTTCCCTCACAGACCGTCCGCACAGGACAACAGCTCGGCTATGCTCAAAATCTGATCAAAGGGGCTGAGAAAGACCTCAAAAAGGGACAAACAAACTCACGGGGTCCAGAGCATGGGGAAAGCGTCACACTCCTCCTGTGTGTACTCGCTGAGCTTGCGAGGAATCTCTCTGGGCTGAGGAAGCTCTTCTGTCAGGTTCTTCAGAATGTCCTCAGGAAGAGCCTGACATGGAACACAATGATTTGTATTATTGTATTATTGCAGACACACTTCTGTGTCAAAACGTTACTGCAGAACTGTGATCAGAGACTGGATCCTGTCTAAATTTCCACCCGGGTTCTGTAACTCACAGAACAATCTGATTTCCAGAAATAATAATATAACCAAAAACTAACTTTGTGTTCAAACATTTATTTATCAAATGGATTCAGGTGGGATGAATTATGACGTGATTGTGCAGTAGGGTATTACCATTATGTAATTTGACTATTTCTGCAGCTGATGTATTGTATTATATAGCTGCTTAATCGGATACATCCCATCCTCTGCTGAAACATTCATCAAACACACGGACACATTTCTCCTTTCCAAACATGTCAAGCTTTGGACAGCGCATCAACGAGCATAAATCAGAGCGTCAACCGAGAGCTTACGTCATCTGGGAAGAGGTGAAGCCGTTGCATCATGGTCCTTCTGGTGAGGTTTTTGGGAAGCATCCCGTACACAGCCAGTTTAATGATCTGTGGAGTAAAAAAAAACAGGCCAGAGATTTGGCCACAAATTTAGTCAATGTCCCTCTAAAGGAAACTTGGCGGTTTCTGCTCGTTCTCAAAATAAATAAATAACACCTAAACAAATAATTATAGTAATTATACATGTTATTATAGCAATGCACACGCACACACACACATATAAATATATATATATAGGATATATTTGTAGCAATAGACAACAATACATTGTATGGGTATCATTAGGATATTAAGTAAAGATCATGTTCCATGAAGATATTTAGAAAATTTCCTAAATATACCAAAACGTAATTTTTGATTAGTAATACTTTAAAGACAAAAGTACTTTTAAAGACGACTTTAAAGGCGATTTTCTCAATATGTTATTTTCAAATAGTTGTTTCTCAACCAAATATTGTCCTATCCTAACCTTTAATATGCTTTTTACTGATCAAAAACACAGTAAAAATTAATAATATGAAATACAATAAACGATTATTAATTTTTTTACAGTTATTGAAATTAATTTATTAAAGGTCAACATGAATAATTAATAATGTTTTTCTTTTTTTTTTCTTTTTTAGTGGAATAAAAAGGGTGGATAATGTGTCTGTTGTGTATTTCTGCACAACCAAAAAGTAAAAGTGGTCAAATTTCAAATTCAAATATATACTAAGCGAACTAGTAACAATTTAAATTATAAATCTCAGTCCCTTTGCTTACACCACAACACCTGAATTCACAAGTGTCGAATTTTTGACCCGTCATCCAACCATCCACAAACCACCAACCCAACCCCATCATTCTTTCATCGGAACATTAATCAGGGATTGTTTCTCTCTCCTCTGACTGGTAGATGTTTGATGGATGAAAGCTGTCTGAGGGGGTGATCGCTCTTCAGCACTCCGTCACCTCCCTCTGATCATTATCCACAATTATCCCGGATCCATTCCCCCCTCGACTGGAATAACTCAGCCCAAGTCAAGCATTCATCTTGTTAATGACAGAGAATGAGCAGAACGCTGGAGGGGATGGAGAACGGCGCGGGATGAATCTGAGCTGGCTTTTTCTGAGCTACTATACTTCTTCAGTTGCATCCCACAAAAGAAAACGCATTCAGGGTCAGCAGCTTGCGTGCCTTGACTATGGATGGGCTCTGACTGTCACTGTGGAACGTAACGGTCAAGGTTACTTTAAGGAGATGAACAACAGTAGAGAGAGTAAGGATATGCACTCTGCATCACACTATAAATGAAGTGGAACAAAGAAAGAAACACTAGAATTTATCATTTTAAACCCCGGGTAAACTGAGTAATGGAGTATCATCTCTCTCACACACACACACAAATGATTCTTCCTCTAATATATTCCATATCTATAGCACTTCCGCTTCATCGAGTGCCATCCTAACCCAACACAAGAATATAACGAGAAGACTTAAAGCGGTTTCTATTATCTGAGCTGCCTGGTATTTGTAATTCTCCAAAAAGCCAAGGGTGTGATTCACAGCACAGGCTGCGAGAGAGACGGAGAGGGGGGTTTTCAATCCGGGCGCATCCGCGACAGGTGACACTTGTAGGGGGGTATATTGGAAGCAGACATGCTTGGAAAGACTGCTGTTTTAATAATGTCAGGGTGTTTGAGCCTTGAAAGAGCACTTTAAAATCTTTCTGACGCTGAGAGAGAAAACAGTTTCTTGGTTCGGTGAAGGACAGACTGGAAAAGCACTGAATGAATGATGGAGAACTGGGCAATATGGGGTCTGCGCTGCATTTATTATTCAAATGTGTGGCATGCTGATTGTGAGGGAATATTCTGCTCTGCAACTGCCACTATCTGAAATAATTAAAAAAACACTAGGGCATCATTTACATAAATTAATAAATGAAGTCAGTTTTCACCTCCCTCCAAGGTGCAAGGCAATTTGACTCAAATTATGAACAGGTTTGAACCGGTGGCAGGGTTGTGAGTGACGTGGAGACGCGGTTATTGTAGAAATCACTGCAAAATTGAATTTGTCACAGAGAAATGTCTGGTTCAAAAGCCCAATTTAGAGAAGGATACTCACAGCTGTTGGGTCTTTTTTGTGCATTTGGGCTGCGGTGAGCTGTTTGAATGATCCAGGGTAGCTGTGGGATGAAAAAGCTGGTCTTTAGTTTTTCAAATCAGACCTATAAGTCACATTCTGGAAAGCGGCATATTGTTTCTATTACATGCACCATGCATATTGTAAATCATGTGGTTCAGATCTCAGATTTCCTTTTTGTTTTTTTGCTCTTTGTCAGCACATAGAAAACACAGCCGAGAGCAGGGCATAAATGAAAGATTATAAAAAGCATGTTCTCTGTTCTCAGTTGAGAGAGAATGTGGAAGGAGAGAGCTGTTTACCCAGTGTGAGACGAATACACTTTCTGTTCCCATTTATTTCCGGAGAAGGCGATGTGTCTGGTGTTCATGACCACCACATGGTCTCCAATATCACCTGGGAACAAGACATGTATATACATTCATGATAAAGATGCACATTCTGCTTGAACTCCTAACATTACTCCCTGCTGAGGGAGATTATACACATACATACACACACACACACATATATATATATATATATATATATATATATATATATATATATATATATATATATATAGTAAAATAAATAATTACTATTTGCCAAAAAAAAAAAAAACTAATAATAAAAACAAATCTACTCCTCTTAATATATTTATTTTTAATTCTGCATTTTATGATCATTTTCTTCAACAATTACTTGGCAGAAGTAATAATAATAATAATAATAATGTAAACATGTAATCTAATGATATACATAAATAAATTAATATATATTTTATTGCAAAATGTATTATGCATTATACTTATGTATAATGCATACAAACAATACTCATACAGTATACATTGATATGCAACATTCAATATAAAAATGATCACATAAAATATATATTATTCATTTTGTAATTAATAATAATAAATAAAGTGTACAGACAATTATTAAACATCCGCTGTTCTTAATTTATTTCTTTATTCTGTATTTTGTCTTGAACAATTGCTAGGGAAAAAACTTGAGATATTCCACTGTTGTAATTAATACTACTACTACTAATTTTAATAATAATTTTTACTATTATTATTGTTAACTAAAATTATTGTATAATTAATTATATAATATATAAATATTCAATTATTATTATAAAAAATTTGTAGTTAATTAATCGTGTGTGTGTGTGTGTGTGTGTGTGTGTGTGTTTACAACAACATTGAAGTGGATCAAAACCTTTCATCAAAGTTGTCATAAAACCAAAATGTGTTCTTGTCTCAGGACAACTTTGATAAACTTTTTTGATCCACTTCAAATGTTGATGACTGTGTGTGTCATCATTTCTCTCTGAATGTGAACATCTATGTTGTTGAAGATTAAATGAATCTAATATAACACTATATGTATGATTAAACATTTACACACAGGTTTAACTGAACAACTAAAAAAAAATTCTAGCCAAAAATATCTATTCCTTCAAACCTAGTAAATGAAAACACGGCCATTGCTTTTTCTGATTTTGCTGCCTGGCAGAATAACTGCACAGCCCTGAATTTTCATCTCTTGGCCTGTTATGCTCATTCATCTCTCAGAGAGTGAGAGTTTCATTAAAAACTCCCAGCATGTCTCAGGAAGGAGGCCGCATCAGCAGGGTCTGTGAGTGAGCTGCAGGCACATACAGCGTGCGGCTCCACACTAATGGATCAATCCCAGAACCTGTCGGAGTCAGAAGTCATGACATCTCTCTGGAATTAGCTGCCACACTAACAGCTTTTCACATTCAGATCAAGGGAAGAACTGTAACGCCTGTCAGGAATTTATACAAATAAATCCTGATTACAGCTTTGGAGAATGATTTTGCAGCATGTTTACTCTTGCAATTTTTAAACGTTCTTATTAAAGATTAAGAATTTCATGTTAGGTGTTACATAAATTACCATTAGAGATGGTCTGTGCTTTTTTTAAAGACAGAAGTCCTTAAAATAAACACAAAATACAATGTGCAATATCCCATTTACAGTATACAGAAACAGCATAGCACACATAATGGGACAACGTCAACTAAAATAAAGGCTATTTGTTTACATATACAAATATTTGACTTCTTGCTTTGGTTACATAGAGCAGCACAGCCAATATTTTAAACAGTGGTCGTTTACTTCCATCTTGTGGCCATTCGCCTACTTTACATTGCCAGTCAATTCATAACAATGACTCGATGATGAGGTGGGAGATGAATAGAAAGACTCACTCAGTGGATGGTAAATGGGTTTATGCTTTCCTTGAAGACGAACTGAACACATAGAGGCGATCTTTCCAGGAGGCTGCATCCTAGCGTCTATTAGTAACCAGGATCTTGCAAAGGTCGCCCATTGCTTATGGGGAAAAAGAGAAAGCAGTTTATAAAATGCAAGCTGATTTTTTTCGACGACCGAACACAATCGATTCGCAATAACTACCTTAATAGTTGAAGTAAAACGTAATGAAGATTTGAATCAGATGACAGATCAGTCAACATGCAAGAAAACAAGATGCAATGAAAGTGAATGGTGACTGGGACATCCATAATATCCCGCTTAACATTTCCATTTGTATTCCACAGAATAAATTATAACATACAGATTTGTGTGTATATGTATATATATATATATATTTTTTTTTATTTTTTATTTTTTATTTTTTTTTTCGGGTGAAGTAACGTTCTCTACTTTATCTGTCACCGGTCAACTAATGCATTAGTACACATTTAGCACACTCGTCTACATTCACAAATTTTCAAGGCTTCCCTACAATAGATCTAATTTATAATGCTAATTAAACAGATCCATGATGCACGTAAGTTATTATACACATTATACGTTTGTTAGCGCACAAAGATCACGTTTTCCATAAAAGAAGCATCGGCTGACAGCGTAGTATATTTTGGCATTTGATGAGTAAGACAGTAAGCCATAATAAACAACTTACCTGGGCTGATCTTGAAAAACTAGACATTTTAAATAAGCATTTGATACACTTGACCTCAATGTGGCTGTAGTGGTACAGCAGCAATTTACTTCCCCCTACCAACAGAAAATGTACGTGGTTCCATATTTCATTAGTTATAATTTTAATGTTCTCATATTATTTTACTTGGATAATGTAATTTGAATAACAATAGGTATACGATTTTAATTTGTGTTTAGTTCACCCCCAACGCGTATTTTTATTTATAAGCGTGTTTTAATCCGTTCCTACAGACTTTATTTTTGGTAGCTCGCGCGTCATCGTCACGTAATCTTCGAACGTCCGTGTTGGTTGTAAACGCGCGCAAATTTGTTTTGTACTGCGTGGAGTCCGTGTGGTGCTGTAACAAGTTAACAACATTAGTTTACATGAACACGGCAACATACAGTTATGGACAGATACGTGCTAGTTGTTATAATAAATCTAGAGCCAAAGAAAGAGGGCTCTTTTAACGGTAAGAGGACGCCTCATATCAGTAATTGTCAAAAGTTCTGCTTTGGTTATCTGTTGTTGTTTTGACATTTAACGTAATGTTAACTTATTGCAGGCGTTGATGAAACCAAAAAAGTGTTTGATAATCTCAAGAACATTTCTAATTCTAATTTAACGCGTATTCCTCCATTTCCAGGTAGGTTTATGTATTCTAACCTCATTTGACTCTCATTTCCCCTACGTTTTGATGTGAAGTTTGACTTAGTGTGTTTCAATTAATTTAGCCTGCTCTCTGAGTGGAAGTCCTGGCCCACAGAGATGGTACTTTGCCATTCAAGCCAGTTATGGTACAACACAGGTAAATTACATGGATATTTGCTTTTTGTTTAGTGCACTCTCACCTTAGATTGGTTACAAATGACAAACAGGGTATAAAGTAATTATGTAAATTTGTTCAAGGGTGTTTAAAATTTTTTCTGCAAAATCAAACTGACAGTCACCACTTATAAGCTACTACTAAATATTGTACAATGTAATTTTCTGTAAAGTTGCTTTGTAACGATTTGTATTGTAAAAAGCGCTATACAAATAAACTTGAATTGCATTAAAAAGCCTTAAAATATCAAATTCTTAAAATAGTTATGTGAACATAAAATATTTAACAAATAAATAATATGAATGTACAAAATTAGATAAATAAAATTTATACTTGAGTATAAATAATTAAAATATGTAAAGCGTAAAAATGTATTCTAATTTTTAAAAAAGGAATAAATAAAATAATCTGATTAAAAGATGCATATTTGCATTATAACAGTTCAGTACTATAGTGAGTAGAAAAAATATTTTAAACTAATATAACCTAATATTTTCTGAATAGTATTATTATAGTATTGTACTAGTGCATATATATTATAACAATTTAAATTATTATAAATTGGGTCTTTATACATGGGATCACTTGCATGAGGATGCTCATATGTAGTTGTCTGTGACATATGAAAGATTGGAAAAACTCTGGTATAGTGCTTCTGATCATCCACACACACACACTTTACTGTGTATGTCCAGTGGTGCAGCTCAGAGTGGGAGGAACTGTGTTCCCAGCGCAGTGACAGTGAGGAATCAGAGCCATCTGCTTTAGACACCTGCATCGCTGCCCTTCAGGAGCAAGAGGAACAGAGCGTGCTCACAGAGAACCCGTCCCACGCAGAGTGAGAGATTGTGATTGATACTGTCGCCCCATAATCTCTTACTGAAGAACCTTATTTATCATTTACTTCCATTAACTCTGTGTGTTTTTTTTTTTTTCATGATGATTGATATCATGATAGACTCTTTGAAGAGGCTGCCGAAGGTCTTCATCAGTTAGCAGATAAACTTCCTCCTCCAGGTACTATTTTATAATATTAAATGGTTTTGGGCATTCTAAAGTTATCATGGTAATATTTTCTTTATTTTGTTTTACACATTTGAGAATATTACTAGCAGCAAACAATGTTATCATAGTGTTGCTATGCCTTTTTATTGTATTGATGTGATGTTTGTTCTTGATTGCAGGGAAGTCTTTGCTTGATGTGATTGTTCTGTGTGTGGATGAGGAGGCGGGGTTGAAGGATATGTTGCCTGTGGTTGGCTCTTTGAAGCACTTGAGGGCATGGCATTCGGCACAGATAATCATGGTCACTGAACACAATGCAGGGTAAAATCTAATATTCCAGTAATAATAATATCGCCGTTCTTGTGATAATAGACCTGTCCTTTCTATTTATGAGTTCTGCTGTGCCTGATGGCCCTGTGTCTCTTGTTTCTGCACTATAAAGGTGGCAGAAAGCAGCCATGTACCTAGATGGCCGCTTATGTTCTCCATCAGTAATTGACAGCTCTGTGGATGGGAGAGAAATCTGGAGAGGTGGACTTCACATTAGAGAGAAAAAGGTACATTATACTGATCTAAAGCCCTTTTGTTTAAATGTTTAATAAACCAAATGTATGAGGTTAAAAAGTGAAGTGTGATATTGCAGAATTGCAGAAATACTAGGAAAAAGAGGCTCTTGCTGTTTGCCATTGGTTGGACAAGCAAATAGTCCCTCCTCAAACTCACAGATCAATGAACTATTAAATAAACTATTATAATTTTATTTAATTTTTTAAATAAAACTAAATATTAACATTAGATGAAAGGCTCAATTACAACTAACTGAAATGATAGAAAATAAAGATAAAAAAAGTATGGAAAATATATGAAATATACTCAAAAAAGTCTAGGAAGAAAAAATAAATAAATATATATATATATATATATATATATATATAATATATATATATATATATATATATATATATATATATATATATATACACACGCACAGAATATATATATATACACACACACATAATATATATAAAACTGTAGACTTTCTTCTGTCCAGCAGAGGGCGAACACTTGCAAGAAATGAGGTATGAGCGAGCAGTAACTCCTACTGATTTGCGAAACTGTACATACAAAGATGGAAAGACTTAGTAAGCATGCAGATTTAAAGAAAATAATTTGATTCAGGGAAATTCTGAGCAGGGAAATTTTATATCTTATCGGGAAGAGAGCTCTTATACAGCGAAATGTGTGCTTTGGTTAAGCAAAGATAGCAGGACCAGTAAAGTTTCTGGGTTAAAAGTGAATTAAATGCATTACTACACCTAATGAGCCTGATGCTGATACAAAGATCATTGATGATAAAGGGTTTGAGTTTGATTTACTCAGTTTGGTTCATGCTGCTCAGAGAGCAGGTCAGTGTTTCTCTGAGAACTGCAATCTCCATTCTCATGTTTTTTGGAAGTTTTGTTTGAATCAGAAATGAAGAATGTATCTATCTATGCTTGAGCATAAATTAGTTTCTGTCACTCTTGTGTTGTAGAAACAGGACAAGTATTGTAGTGAAGTATAGACCCCTCTGAATGACACTTGCAAATCTCTCTTCAGCTCATTCTGAATGGCTTTCTTGTGTTATTTTCAGTTTGCCTCTGAGCTGAAGTTTGAGGGTTTCTGTTTGAGAGCTCAGAGGAGAAATCACTGGAGTGATACACTGTATCCTCACACAGACCCACAATGCCACACTGATCATAAACTACAGCATGAGGTGAGCAGATTCAACGGATTCTTACAATTACAATTTTTTTTACTAAAACTGAAAAGGTTTGTATTTGTTTGAGACTAAAACAACTCAATTTCTGCTCCAGAAATCTTTTCATAATAATCCCAATTTTTTTGTTTTAGTTTTGTTTTAATTATACTAGTGCTGTGGTTTTGTTCAAGTTGTGAAAGTTTATTCTAGAATTTATTCTAACAATGTCAAACAAATGAAACCTATGCTTTGTGAGCTACATTAGTGATTCTTCAGGTGGCACAATTTGAAATGATGCCACCCATGAGAGTTTCTTACTTGGAGAAATAGGAATGAGATCTCATATGAAGCTTTTAATATTAATATCAAACCGTCCTGCTGAAAATTGTTTCAGACGATGACTAAAATTTTCCAGTGCATTTGTGGCCCTATGAAAGAGGCGTTCTACATTTTTATATCGGCTGTATCTTGCTCTCTCTCCTTCTCTCTCTGCATCTCTTACACTCTCGTTCTGTCATAAAAGTGAGAGTGTGGAATGTAATCGTAATGAGTTTTCCGCTCTAGATTAATCACAGTGGCGGTAGTGGAGTATTGAGCCCCTCCAACGGAGCTGATTACACCCCACAGTCTGTTTACACTGGGCTCGTGCCGTACAGTCACTGCCTCTATACTGATTAGTACCATTAACTCTCTTTCTTTTATGCCCGCGGTGCTTATGAACTTTATTATTGTTATGGGCACCGCAATCAATGTGAAAATGCTATTCTCCTCTGTATCAGAGTGAGTAAGACATTACCTTCCATCTGCCTCCACGACCGTACGTCTCTGATGAGAGATGACAGCACTTACATGCAAACATTCATTCAGAGCTCTTTCAGTAATTCATTTCAAAAGCTAACACTGTAATGTGAAGGCATTTTAATGCTACATCATGGTAACCTTGGAATTAAATAAATGGCGACTAGAGTTGCTTTTTAAAGTGTCTGATTGTCATTGCATTGCATACAGAATATAAAAATTTTAGTGATGTCAAATGGTTAAACAGGATTAATTACATCCAAAATAAAAGTTTTGGTTCGCATAATATATGTGTGTGTTCTATGTATGTTTATTATGTTTATATAATTGGGTTGTCAGTTTAACGCGACAAAGGGTTACCCCACCCCAAAATGAATAATGTTTCATTAATCACTTACCCCCATGTCGTTCCAAACTCGTAAAAGCTTTTTTGACTTTGGAAGACTATTTAAGATATTTTGGATGAAAACCGTGAGATTTGTTACTGTCCCATAGACTGCCAAGAAAATTACACTGTCAAGGTCCAGAAAAGTATGAAAGACATTGTCAGAATAGTCCATCTGCCATCAGCTGTTCAACCGTAACCTTTTATGCAAGATGGCAGCATGTCCACACACAGCGGCTTCTCTCTCTCCCATCAGAATGGTGTTTTTTGTCCTGTGAGTACATCGTGTCTACCTGTCGTAGACCTGTCTACCAGTTGTGAGCTTCTGCCCAATGTTGGCAGTACCACATTTTTAGAGTTAAACTCCATGTATGCGGAAGAGCTGTGGGATCTAGGTCTGCTCCGGAGGCCTACACCATCCTCAACCCTCACTACAGCATCTCAAACTCAGCGGCGTGAGAGGAAGCAGATGAGGGTAAGCGCGGAGGTATCTGTGCTAGGCTAACGGCTAACCCACACAAACCAGCTATCCCCACCATCGTACTGGCTAACGTTTGCTCTTTGGACAATAAACTGGATTACATCCGACTACTACGCTCAACTCAGAGGACTGAAAGAGACTGTTGTGTTTTTGTGTGCATAGAAACATTGCTCAGCAACTGTGTTCCAGGCAGCGCTATTCAGCTCGATCAGCCGACATGCTATCGATTGTACACAGTTCTCATCAAGGGAGGTAAATCTTGCGGCGAAGGGCTTTGTGTTTACATCAATGATGCGTGGTGCCGTGATGCTCTTGCGGTCTGCAAACACTGCTCCTGGCGGAGTTTATCTACTCTCTACGCTCTATCTACCGAGGGAATACACAGCCATACTGCTCGTTGCTGTATACATCCCTCCCAGTTCCAGCAACAGAACGAGGCACTAAATGAACTGTACCAGCACATCAGTGAGCAGCAGACAGCCCACCCTGATGCTTTTTTCATCTTCGATGGAGATTTCAACCACGCAGACTTATAGACTGTGTTCCCAAAAATACACAGGGGTAACAACACTCTGGACGCCTTCCCCCTCCCTAACCTTGGTGCCTCAGACCACATCTCCGTCATGCTATTGCCTGCATACAGACAGCTCGTTAAATTCGTCAAACCAGTTCACAAACAAATACAAATGTGGCTCGAAGGGTCATCAGAGGCTCTTCGAAGACTGTTTTGACACCACTGACTGAAATATGTTTAAGCAGGCTGCCACATACAGTAAAACCACAGACCTCCAAGAGTACTCCGAGACTGTCACTGCCTTCATCACCAAGTGTATTGATGATGTAACCGTTACAAAGACCATCACTGTCCCGGCCAACCAGAAGCCGTGGATGACAGGGGAGGTCTACAGACTCCTGAAGACACGGAACGCTGCCTTCAGAGCTTGATGAGGTGGGCCTAAGGACCACTAGGACCAACTTATCCCGTGGCATCAGAGAAGCTAAAAGACATTGCTCAAGGAAGATAGCCCATCAATTCAGCGACAGCAGAGACACTCGAAGCCTGTAGCAGGGTATACAGACCATTACGAACTACAAGCCCCCACCACGGACCTGTGACAGCACCATCTCCCTGCTGAACGAGCTGAAAACCTTCTTCGCTCACTTTGAAGAACAAAACAGCAGCACAGCACAGAGTCCACCTCGTCACGGCGACCAGGTGATGATGCACGCAAAGCTCTGGGTCCTGACAACAGTCCTGGGTGTGTACTGAGAGTCTTGCACTGATGTCTTCACAGACATTTTCATCATCTCACTAAGTCAGGCTGTTGTCCCCACATGCATCAAAGCTACCACCATTATTCCAGTCCCGAAGAAGCCATCTTCACCCTGTTTCAATGACTAGTCATGCATCATATCAAGTTTGACCCCCCACCCCTCCCCCCGGACCCCTTCCAGTTTGCATAACTGTCCCCAACCACTTGTCCGATGACGCCATCGCCACTGCCGTCCATTCAGCAAAAGCATAAGTTTGAACAATATTTTTGTCATTTGATAATTATTTTGTGAAATGCTTTGCTTAAAGTGCATTAAAAAAAAATATTAATATTAATAATATTAATTAATATTTTGCCATGTAATGCAAAGGCATGCACACAATAAGTGTTTACAAATGTACTTTTGGGGGCCTTTGTGTTAGAATATATCTATTTTTGATGTAAATTTAATAAAAAATGGTTTGTTTTACGTTTTGCTGCTCTAATGGCAATGTTTGGATAATCTAGAGAATTGTATATGTAATCTATTTGCTGCTGATATATTTAAAATTTCTCAACTTTGTTGACAAGTCAGAAGTGAAACTAATATTAGAACTAATAATTTAGAATCTGAAGTCTGATTCAAAGCTTTTGTAAAATAGCTGGTTGAGTTTGCTGTTCATCAGTGCAGAGTTTAGTTACTTGTTTGCAGGATTTGAATTTTTCGGTGCGGGGTTGCACATAATTCTGCTGATTACCGCAGTTTCTGTGCTTGTAATGCTGGAAATTCCTGCAAATATTTCAACGTGAAAGATTCTCGCGACAGATGATGGAATATATCATTTGCACGTGCTTTTAAGTCTTACAATTTTAAACATTCAAGTGATAAATTCAGTACTTGGATGCTCTCTGACTTTGAGACCCTTTCTGTGAGTCGACTCGCACCCAAAGGCGTGTGCGCCTTTGCACGTAAATGGCCAAATACATAAAAAAAAATGTCAGTGTCATGTAAACAGTCGATTTTTACTAAACATTGTCAGTATACTATTAAGAGAAACAAAACTTATGTGTAACAGTTTGATCCGTGCATTTGACCTCTTAAAGAGACCGCAACGTAAATAAACTTGCTGCTCTGCTCTGTCATTGATGGTAATTGATACACTGAAGACTAACCAGTATTATAAAGTTAAATAGATAATTCTGTTTCTGTGGTTTTTCTTTATCTGAATAATACTGTTAAACCTACCTGAAAAATCTAAAACACAGTTGACTTGAAGTTAACAACTGTTACTTGCCTTATTGTAGTTTAAATAAATTCAGAGTTTGAAAGTTTTTAAGTATCTTCCTCACAATATAAATATGAATCAACAACATTATAAATCGTAAAACACAAACAAACTGGGCGACGAAACATATAGGTTGGATGATTTTAGTTTAAAAAAGTCTTAAAAATACCCTAACTCCTCCCCTCAAATTTACCCTTCCCCCCATAAGACCCTAAAGGGGGAATTCCCCCTCATTTTCCAAAACAAAATTCAGGCCCTGTGTTTGGGGGATGTATTTAGGGTTTCTTCATTTCTCCAACATGTAAATAATGTGAAGCAGCCCTGCCCACTGCAGATTTATCTACCGTGGTATAGACGGTATAGCAAAATCACTGGTCGACACCCTGATCTGATAAACATTGATAAAATTACATGATTTAATTTGATATACCCTTTTATCTTAATTGTTAACATGATGTTATCATCTTCCTTTCCATCCTGTAAGGGATTTGCAACACAATTTTTAAAGCCTTAAAATATAGATTTGAACTAATTTCACCATGTTGCATCGTACTCATCTTTTCTGTGGGTCCAGAACTACTGAATAATGGAGCAGATCTCTTTAGATTGACTTCCTCTTTCTCTGCTCGCCTTCTCTTGTATAGAAGCTGAAAGAGCTGATAAAGAGTTAGAAATGTTGCCAGCTCCCTCTTAGCCTCTCATTTTCCAGGCCAAAAGCTCTGGTTTAGTCCTGTCTGAGCACAAAGCTGATTTTGTTTCAACACTCAGGGGCACAAGCACCCAGCGGCCCCAAAACCGCTTTAACCGTTACTCTGCTAATGGCAAATAAACCATAAAAGGGCTGTTTTTGTTTCTTTTCATTAGCCAGCAGCTGCCACAGCCAGTAACACTTTAATCTGTTGGTCACACAAGCCTTTGCTTGGTTAAAACTGCTTGGTCATCAGTGTTTTCTTTGGTCCTCTTCCTCCCTTTCTTCTTTTCCCTTGTTTTGAATAATGCATTACTGACTTGACAGAACGTACAGTCACTAGCACAAGATGCCTGTGTGTTTGTTTTTTACAGTGACAATTTTCAAAGACACAAATGGTTAATTTATCTCTGAACATAAATATTCTATGACTTGGAAAACATGCTTGGTTTTGTGTGTTTTAGGTGTTTCAGTGTTACCAGCCTGTGTTGGAACTGATTCAGCTGGTCAGAGTCAAAGATCTCCCGATTCTTCTCCATTCCAGCGCAGAGTTTGAACTGTATCCTTTCCAAAAGAAAAAAAGGCTCCATTAATGGCAATTAGGGAATTTTATTCGTAAGCACAAACAATAAATGCACATAATGCATGAAGATGTATTATTTGAATATCTCTTTCAGATATGTAATCATTTACCTTTGCAAAGGTTTAAATTAAATACTGTAAAAATGCTAGAAAAGCACAAACTGACCAATCAGAATGAATATAATTTGTTTCTCTCAAAAATGCTATGACAATGGACCTAAATTTGTCTTCTTTTTGTATAAATAACCAATCATTTTTTATTTATTTATTTACAGGTAGTGCCTGTAGATTGTACTGCATGATTTATTTTCCTTTTTTTGCCATATATGGAAGAATTTGGTTGATATTCTGAAAGCTTTAAAAATGAATGACGCATATTAATCTGTTTTACGTTTACGCATTCGTCAGATACTTTTATCTGAAGCAGCTTCAAAAGTTTGGCTTTAGTAATATATTCTAAGGTTGCAATTTATCAAAGGTGACAGTAAAGATATTAATAATGTTGCAAAAGATTAGTATTTCAAATAAATGCTGCTCTTTTGAACTTTATATTCATGAAAGTATACCTATAAAGGATAGTAAGAAAAGTTACTTACTATCTTATCTATAAACTAAAAGTTTTTATGGTATTTTTAATTAATACAGACCTCTTTCAAAAACATTTTAAGAAACCGATCAACTCCAAATTTTTGAATGGTAATTGATATGAATGTTTAAAAAACAGTCAAACATTTACTAACTGTACCAGGCTTCTCTCAATGTCACGGGGTGAACTCTGCACTGAGAGCTAATGATTGTTGAGATGGCATGTCCTTCATGACTGTTATTGTAAACCGCAAACTGTCATCTCTATGCATTGCTTCACACCTTGACATTCATCTACAGCGGTTTAACTTCTAAATCTGTCAAAGCCAAGCTACTCTTGGACCAACTGTGCACATTGCGTGGAGAGGTAAGGCCAGCTCCAACATGATCATCACCAATTATTGTCTTCTGGCCAGATATATACCCTCTCCCCCTAAGATTCAGCCAAAGCTGTCAAAGTCTTCTGAGACGGATAGTCAGAAATTGATAACTTGCATCCAGCTACTTATTTCCCAGAGCTGGAACACTGGGACGACAAAGACAAAAAGTGTTTCCTGTTGCAGGTGGGAGCTTTGTTTTCTCTTCCCTGTGTGATCAGCTCGGAGGCTTTCCCAGCGGCCTCCCAGCTCAGCTCCTGCAAATGGAGAGACTTCATGTCCAAACGCCCCAAGGACATACCTGGTATGAGCAGCGTTTTTGTTCTGAAGGCTGTTAATATGTATAATTGCACCATGCTCATTCTCATGTGCCGCCCAGCACTCACATCACGCGTTGTAAAATTATACACTGACATTGATGCGCTGAAGTTGCCTACTTTTATTTCTGTGTGTTTGCTAGCATGCTATTAACTCTTCATCCCTGCAGTGCCTGATGTGGAGGTAAAAGGTGAAAGAGGCCGCTACCTCTTCTTAGTGCAGGGGGCGGAGTCAGGAGGCTGCACAGCGCGAATGATACACACAGCCAATCAGATCAATGGATCTGCTGCCCTGGCGACGCTTAATTCCATCATCAGGGAAAAAGTTCCACCTTCCTCAGGTATGATCACCAATCATTTAAATCGGCATGAATATGCACAGATGCAACAGTATGCCTAGAGCTGGATGTTTGAGCATAGTTATAAATCCGTGTGTACTGTTGGATTGAGAGGACTAATACAGTTCTTCTAAAGTAAGTTGGACCCTGTGGCATTCCTGTGGAGTCAGATTAAACCCATATAACAGTCTCATCTATCACAACAGTAGCTGAGGCCACCTGGATGTTGCCAAGATGGCTAGCACAGACCTGAGTTTCATAAATGTGGGACATCACTTCTTCTAATTTATATGAATTTACAAACACTGAATTGGATACAATAGCACAGTCCCAGACTGTCACGTATCTTTTTGTTCCTTTCAGCAGTTTGGTATTTAAAGCTTCAGACTTCATCGGGTTAAATGCTTAAAACCCTTTTCTTGTCGACAGAGCAACTGAGGACATTTGGTCTTGGACAAACTTTCAATTAAACAAGCACTGGAACAGAAGGACATAGGACATGCCTTTTCCCACTTTCCCTTTTTGCAGTATAATCAAATTTGAACGGAACACTTTTGGCCATTTCATATAATATATAATTTCTCGACTTGCCATGCCTTCTCATTGATTAGCATCTATTTGTTACACTTGTAATCAGGTGGTTTGTGGTTCACTACTCTTCTTTGAATAGCAAGAGTGGCTGTATCGAAGCCCACCGCTGGAGAGCTTTGTTACATTAAATTACTGCTCTTGAGATCAGAGAATGATTGGGTTTGCTCCGAGCCTCCCGTGGAGCTTAGAAGGTTGTGCCAGATCCATAACTCAACCCTGATAACTTAAGACACAAATAAGAAAGTGGTTGTTTATGTTGGTGCGCAATACGGCAACAATGGTTCGGCATCGGTACTAACAATAGACCCAAAAAACATGTTCATCTCATACAAGAGCTTTTCAGAGAGACTGCATTGTGATGAACACTCCAGGATACCCCTCAGGTGTATACTCTCTCTGAATGGATTCTGAAGAGATGCTTGGTACCTGGGAGTTTTCTATAAGCAGTTTGCCACAAGCCAGTCAAATTAAATTGCCATCAGGGCTTTAAAAAAAAACAATTATTTTGTATTTCATTTTTATATAGTATTAAGCATCTTAAAATGCTAATGCACATATTTTTACAGTTTAACAAACTATTTACAAATTCTTTCCAAAATTAGCTAATATGTGATTATAGCCTGTCTGGATGGCTTTTACGTTTTTAAAATGTCTCCCCGGGCTCCACAATGGCTGCTCCGGGTGTGTGTGTTCACAGTGTGTGCGTGCACTTGAATGGGTTAAATGCAGAGCACAAATTCCGAGTATAGGTCACCATACTTGGCCACACGTCACTTCACTAAATAGTGTGCATGTAAGAGCATTAATGTAACCAAATCAAAGCTTGTAAGGAGGAACAGTACTGCAGTCTTGAAATGTAAGATTGGATATTCTGGGCAGGCTTCTCTCCTGATACTGTGATTAACACCTCTTGACACACTCTTCTGCGTTCTTATTCTCTCATTCTCTTCCCTTCTTTCTTTCTCCACAGGGAGCAGCACTGCCGACTGGCTACGGTCCCTGCCGTGTCTCCGTGGAGAGCAGTTCCTGCAAAGGGAGAGAAAGCTGGCCAAGGTGCAGACTCTGGTCCTCAAGGAATGCTGCCGTAAGTGTTTCCCAGGCAACGGAAAATCTTTCAGCAGGACCTCTAAGTATTCACACGCTGTGCTTCGGTCACCTCAGAGCAGCACATTTCTAATCCTATTCCTGTGGTCACACATTCTCAGTCTCACGTGAGCTCTTTCTGAAAATTAAGATCTCTTTTGTGTGGTAAACAACAGAGCTTTTGTCAGGCCTTCAAAACCTACTGTGTTAACAAGTGTTTATGATGCATGATAGCCTATATGATTGATAGATTAATTGTGGCATGTCAGAGCACTGTTATTAGTCCTGTAGCTAACAAATTCAGGTTAGATCATAGGCTGTATCAGACATGTGACCATTTTGTATACAGAGTACAGACATTGGACATCAAATTAGTAGAGAAAATGTGTGATTATGCACAATTTTTAGTTTCATTAATGTGTCTTACAAGAAACTGAAAGTCAACATGAAGCAGACCGATACAATATGTAACAGATTGGTGTGAAAGGTTAGTGTGATTTAATGAGAGACATTTAATGATGCATCTCATGTGTGGCTAGGGCGACGAGAGGAGGCCCAGAAGTCTGCTGCCATTCCCGTGAATGAACTGAAGGCTCTGCTGAATCTGGCCAGAGAGCAGTACCTTCAGATGCACGACTCCACTCTGTCTAGAGCGTCTGAACGCATGTGCCTGGAGAAGGAGAACCGGACTTCCTCTTCTAACACTAGTGGTGAGGAGTACTTCCAGAGCAGTTTGCTTTAGCGATACATCATTTGTAAAAAAAAAAAAAAAATTTGTTATTTATTACACTGATACATTAATAATATTATACATCAGATTGATTGCTACTTATGTTTATTATAATAAAATCTAGTTTAGACCAGTGCTTCTAGACTGGTTTTGCTTCATTAACCACATTTATGTGTCAAATAAAGAGCCAACACGGTACACAATTTGTTAATTGTACAAAAGTTAACAAAAATGCATTTGATTTCAAAAGTTATTAAATTACCATTGGCTTAGGTCCCTGTGAAATTGGTTTAAAACTGTTTTATTTTTCTAGATTCAGTTTTTTTTTTAGACTCTGTTTTAATGGTTATGTTATTCATTCAAAATCATTTCTATTTTATTGAAATGAAAACTTACAATATTAAACCAACCGCAATTTATTAAAACTTTAACTGCAGTTCTAGTGATTAGGTTCTTGTCTTCATGTATATTGGGGCAGCAGAGACTGAAACACTGTGAGTGTCACGCACACTTCAGTATGTGTGTAGTAAACAAAAACATGCAGATTTCACAGCCAGTCGGTCACCTGAATTCACTTTGTTGACACTGTTGTTTCATTTGACAAACACTAGTCTAAATTAAGAATTAGTATTATATGGTATTTCCAAATACCAAATATGTGGTAAAATATCACAGAGGTTGATTTGAAACACGTTTGTGCCTGTGTGTGAATAACAATATGTAATCCTTAGTGTTCTTATTAAGATTCACTTTTATTTACTCAACCTGTTGCTCTTTCTAAACCATTACTTTTCTTTCAAAGATGTGAAACGTTGTGCTCACACAGAATGGCCAGAGAGGACTGTCCTGCAAAACTATGAGAACATACAGAGAGCCCGACAAAGATCCAGGTAAACCATCTGGGACCATTTCACCTTATCTGAAAACTCATAACCATGTCTGGAGCCTTCAGTTGTTGTCTTTGTTGAGGGCTTAATGAATCTCAAAAACAGTGCATTAGATGGGAAAATAGCTTGTGCATTTGTTCAATGGTTGGAATAGTACATTTGTGGTTTGTTGCATGAATAAATTTCAGTGTCATCCACAGGTGCAGGCTGTTCAGCAGTGGTTCCTCTGAGAGTCTGATGGGGCCTAAAGATAGCCAGAGGGGAAGTTCTACACTGCTGGATGCCAGAGAGCTGCTCAAACACTTCACCCCAGACGGACTGCCTAGTGGGGAACTACAGCCGCTGCCAGTGCTTAGAGGGTTGGTCTTACACACAGAGTCTGACATGATGCCTCTTAATGACTTTTTCCCTAGCTTATTAAAACCGCAATTCAAGTCCCTCTAGACTAGGAGGGAGCATATGTGTACATGGTAGAAAGTTTTAAAACATCATTCAAGTTTTACAATTATTATTTTTTTATTTCTGCTTGCACTGGTCTCAGCCCCAGGTTCTTTATTTATTCACCCTCACACTGTTTGAAAACATATACAACCTATATTCTTCTTTGGAACACATTAAGTAACACTCTTTTCCATGTAATAAAACAATGTGGCAGTTCAGGATTTAAAACGGGGGCAAAAGGCACATAAAGTGATGCATTGGACACTATCATATATGTGACCAGTCATAAAGGGTCAGTTTTGTGGTCCAGGGTCACATATAGCTTTGTGTAAGGACCCAACTATAAAAGTTTAAAATGTAGTTAAAGTGAAAAAAAATTAATTCATGTTTGTAAAATTTTGTTAAAAATAGTTAAATCATCTTCTTCGGTTTATGTTTCATGCCTTTTGAACAACATCAGATGATTAATTCATTCATTTTTGGTGGCCCTATTGTGAATAATAAAATAGAGGTTATGTACTAGTTGTGTACCAGAGATAAAGATAATAATAAATAGAAAAAAAAATAGATTGTGAAGATTTTCTACCATCTCTAGAAATACTCGCATTTAATAATTCCTGAACTGAATGTCTCTAAATGTGGTTGTGTTTTTGTTTGTGTAGTGATCATGCATTTCAGTTGTCTCCCGACCTCACACCCAGGAAGGTGACCAAGCTTCCTTTCTCAAAAGCCGCCCGATCCCACTACCATGGAATAGAGTAAGTGTGTGTGTGTGTGTCTATATAAAAACTCATCCATTTTACAATCTGTTCTTCCTAATTCCTCCATCTTCTCAAGCATTCTCTGCGTGTGCTTCAGGTTCTGTCTGGATGAGCGAATGGCCCTTGAGCGAGATCGTAGCTTTGTGAAGCTGCAGTCTCGTCTAATAAGATATGAGACCCAGAGCACATGCTGTAAGGAGCCCTGCCCTGTGCCATTCGCCCTGAGTCCTGCACCCTCCCCAGCCGTGCTGTCTGAACCGGGCAGTGTGCCCGACGGTGAAGCTCTGCACAGCGAGCCGGCCCGCCTCAAACGTCGCTCCCGCGAAACAGACCTCCAACCACACAAGAGGTGACAGACAACACAGCATGCATACTAATGATGAAGGGTCATCTCATGGCTTTTTCTTACCTATAGATGGCCACAGGTCTTCTTGGGATATTGTTATTGTTTTTTTTTTTTTTGCATCAGGTAGCAGGTCATTTGGCATTAAATTAGATTAGGTCTGCAAAACTATTAATTACATTCAAAATTAAAGTTTATGTTTACATACTATATGTGTGGGCTCTGTGTATATATATTATGTATAAATAAATACATATACATATATTAAGGAAAAATTTATCAGATTTATATCTGAAATATTTATTTTTATATATATATTTATATACACACAAAAAAAATATACAATACAAGTCTGAATATATATATATATATATATATATATACATGCAAATATTTTTTTTATGTATACATATAGTATGTAAACAAAATTTTATTTTGAATGCGATTTAATATTGATTCATGGTTCTGCAGCTCTAAATTAGATAAAAAAATTTTCAGGTCCTTTAACATCACACAATCCTTAAGAAATCATACTATTATTCCAATTCAGTGCGTAATATTTAATAATTTTTGGGGCTCACATATTAATAATCGGTTGTAATGATATTCTTGCCAGCCAGTATTTAAATAAGTCGACTTATTACACACCAGTTCTCAGAAGAGGGACGTCCAGTTAGACAGTCAAACTAATGTTTCTCCAGTTAGGTTAATTTTCTGAAGCTGTCAGTTCTCCCTTATGGCTCAGTTTAGTTCTGCCTGCTCATCATGCCCCTCCGTTCCTCCACTTTACATGCATTTGAATGCACCATACGTCACTCGCACCCAAATTGAATATAGATCTGTGCTTGATGGCTTTTGTGAAAGGGTGAAATGAGCAATGAATGAAAATTCCTGAGGAGCACTGCAATGAAAGTCAAAAGCCTTACTATTTCTATCATTTTTAGCTAAAATCACGTAGACTGTCTCTAAATGCGCTTCACATATGGCAGTGATCAAATGACTACTGTTTGGCCTTCTTTGCCACCACAGAAGCCCAGCGTGCATTAGATGATGTGTTGTCAAGACATGAGCTTATTGGCTTATTGACTTTTTTTTTTAATGCTGACCTACTGCAGAACTCCAGGGGCCACATTAATTTAAAGTCCTATCATCATCATCTCATACTCTGAAATTACCACAGCGGTGTCACATCATCGGGAACTAAAATCACAAGCCTGGAAATATATGTTCAAGGATAAAAAAAAAAATCCTGGAAACTGAGCAGTTCTTTTTAAATGGGCTTAGAAAGAGAGCGCTGGAGCTGACATCTCCTGAAGAAAAAAAGTGTGTGCTCCAGCGCTTAAGTGAGGCCATCACATCAAGCCATTTTGATTAGAGTTTCGATGTGAGTTACAAAGTGAGATTGTGGGATTGATGATCTCAGAGAAGCAATATCTTACACCATCCACCTCATCCCTTTTTAAACCCCTTTGGCAGGTTCTGTAAATCGGAGAGCTCTGGATCTCTGGGTGTAGGTGGCACTCACCCAGCAGTGGGGGCTCTGCGGCAGCAAGCAGTCCGTTCCCGCTCCAGCTCCAGCTCCAGCTCAGGTCTGGCCAGGCGTTCTGCTTCGGTTGCAGACCCCTCGCCCAGTCAAAAACCCAGCCAGTCCCAGACCGAGTCCCGCTCCGAGAAACACAACAGGGTGAGTGCTAATGACCAGGCTCTGGAGAATTGATCAAATCAGCGAGTGATGCACAGTGTATATTGGTATCATTTAGTTTGTCATGTGATTGTTTTTTTTTCTTTTATTGTTATTGTCCGATATTGCATATAAATAGGTAAATGTATCTTTTTTTAAAGATATTTCTGTGTTGCTTTTTTATTCATAGAGTACAGTATGGAGAGTTGAAAGGGTGGCGGAATGGAAAACTTATGTTTTAGAAAAGATTGATTTTAGTGTTTTATTTATTTAGTTTTTGACAGAATGAAAAAATTGTAAATAATAATTAAAATTAAATAAGTTTAAAACATTCATTTATTGGTATCAGCCTGTAATGTAATATTGAAGACATAACAAAGCAAAGCAAAACCTAAATATATTTAGATAATGTTCATTACCTCGCTTTAACATGCCAACTTGACAAATTAATATATAGGTACAAAATATTGATTCTAAGATAGTCATAAAAAATAGTAGCGCTTTGTAGAAAAAAGGTTGCTAGGAAATAATCAAATATGCAGTTTAAGGTTCATTATTTCAAAATATCTGGCCACTGGATGCTGCATTTGGTATTCCAGAGAGACATAGAATAAGGCAGAACAACTCTCAGCCCATTCAAAACCACGAACCCTTTACTTTATTCGGTGCATTCACTACCAGTCATCAGCAAATGTCAGGTCTTTATGTGAGGTCTGTGAGTGCAGTAGTTACGTGTTTGTGCATCATTCTCATCCGTTGTTTCTGCTTCAGATGCTGAAGGAGGTGGTTGCTAAGACGCTCAATAAACACGGGATCAGCAGCGAGCACAAGTGCTTTGAAGCCTGTAGTCAAAGACTGTTTGACATATCAAAGTTTTATCTGAAGGTGGGTACGAATCATTCTGCCTCTTTCCCTCGCACCCTGCTGTCCTGCCTTTAGGACATCTTTGAAGCGCTCAAAATATGCCGCCTAAACGCTGCCGATTGATGTTATCTAGATCATTTATCCATGACAGGGGAGCAGAAACTTAGTTCAACAAACTTGTTTCAATTGGCTTTGTTCCTAAAGCATTCAAACACGTTTATAGGAACTTAGAATTTTTCACTGAAGTTGATTTTCATGTGCACTAAAATCATTCATAATTTACTCAGTAAAAACAGACTGTCTCTGCTACGGTACCTTTAAGAACTCAATATATAAGTGACCTCTGTTATATTAGGATGACTTACAATAACAACAATATTAACACAATAAAAGACCTGAAATATTTCAGTTGGTGTGCAATGAATCTAAAATATTTGAAAGTTTAATTTTTATCATTACATTATGGAAAATAATGAACTTTTATCACAATATGCTAATTTTTTGAGAAGGACCTGTATTAATATGATTGTCTTTACGGTCTCTTTTAATAAATCGAATGCATCCTTGCTGAATACAAGTATTTATTTATTTGAAAAGAAATTGTACTGACCCCAAACCTTTGAATGGTCATATAAGTATGCATAAATGTAATAAAGCATCAGGAAAGTCTAGCTTGCACAAATGCCCTTCTCTGAGCCGTTATGTCTCAGCAACCTGTTTGTTTGTTTTACTACAGGATCTGAAAACCTCACGTGGCCTTCATGAGGAAATGAAGAAAGCCGCCAGTAACAACGCCAAACAGGTAGAGCACGCACTTTAATTTACTGTGTTCTGAAGGACCCGAGTTGATGGAAATGACAAATTACAGCTATGTTGGTTTGAGTTGTTTTTATAAGGGTGCCTCAGAATTGAAGCAGTGTTTTTATACACACACTGTTCTCATCCACAGGTGATTGATTGGGTTGTGGAGAAATCATCTAAAAGATGACTTGATTTGCAGCTGGAAACCGAAGGTAAACGTGCAGTAGGACGCTGCGATTAGAGCTAACATCATGATGCTACACAGTGAATGGATGGAGCTTCTGTAGAACTTCTCACAGCATTAATTATACAACTGTTCCTGGCATGTACATATTTCTATATTGTATATATTTTTATGTGTTTGTGATAATCATTTTAATGCATCAAAAATGTTGTTTCATTTGGTTTTGTAAGGTTTTAACGCATGAACTGAGTGTCTGACTGACAAACAGCCAAACATGGCCCCACGTTTTCTGAGAAGCGCTGTTTTGCATCATGAAAATCAGTCAGAGGGCGTTTCTCCCCAGATCATATTTCAGTAATCAGTTCGCTCAAATCACAACTCAAGCGTGAAACAAGGAACACATGAGAGTCTCAACTTTTTTTTTTTCTTTTCCAAAACCTCATCATTCCTTCTGTGATTGCCTCATCTTTTCTTTTTCATTGGTCACACACTATCAGCACTAAACTGCCGCTGCAAGTAATTTGCCCTAAAATTACCTACGGTCAGATTGGGTAAAGAGTAACTGCTCCCTGGTACTCCCTGCCCAGAGAAGGTCGAGGGTGACTCATTTGGCAAACTAGTCGCCGGACACATTCCAGTCCCACACAGGGCCATTGTTCTCGCTCCTGGGTGCCCAGAGGGGTGATGGGAAAGCAGGGAGGGAGGGGGCTGCACATTACATTGGCAACCCTGAAAGCCCTCGGAGGCAACATGCAATCTGAACTCACTGCTTATCACCAGAGCTGCTCTAGTTCACATGCTGAAACTCAGTGTTAGGATGTTGAATAAAACCGATGTTTTTAATAAGTTTTTAGTTTATTGATACATTGTGATACTTCATTTTTCCCAAGCTGAATCAGTATTTTGATCTGCATGGGTAAACTCTATTAAACTTTTTTTGTGTGTGTTTAAGCATCTCACTTTGTTCTCTATGCTGACGTCTTGATATAAAAGGGTTCATAGCATGAAGAATCTAATTTTCCGTGTACTTTTTACAAGAGTTCATTGTACTATGAAAATCTGCTGTCGTTTTCAGAACTTGACACTTCCTCCCCAGTGACCATTTACTGAAACTTACGCTGAAAATGAGGAAGTGTGAATAACATTATTCCTAAACAGTAGAATTAAGTGAAATGCGGAAGAATTGGTTCAACCTAATGCCACACCTAGATGTGTGTAGCACCTGCTGCTTTACATATCCTTTGTGATTTCTTTGTTTGAAAAAAATAATAATTATGTTTGCTCAAAAATAAGCCATAAATTTAGTCACCCTCATGTTGTTCCAAACCTATGTTACATTTTCTTTGTTCAGCTGAATATGAGGACATTAAAGACATTTTGAACAATGTTTTTGTCGTTATGGAAGTCAAAAAATCTGATGCCACATCTGATGTAGTGTGATGTAATCAGTGTTTTAAAATCTTATAGGAGTTAGTAAAAACCTAAATTACAATCAGTTCATCATACAATTTAATAGTTGCATCAAAAGACTCACCCTGACTCCACCTCACCCTGGTGCTATTTTGGAGAGTATGGTGAATTGAATTGTTGTAAAAAGTCCAAAACAAATTTTATTTTGCGCACAAAAAGTATTCTTGTTGCTTTGTAAAATTATGGTTGAACACCTGATGTCACATGGATTATTTCACCAACCTCCTAGCTATTTTTCTGGACCTTAATCATGTAAGGATCCTTGCTGTCTATGTAGGGTCAGAGAGCTCTCAGATTCCATCAAAAATATCTTAACGTGTTTCAAGACAAACGGAGGTCTTCTGGTTTTGGTACAACATGAGGGTGTGTAATTGATGACGGAATTATCGGTGAACTATCCCTTTAATGTTCTTTTTGAAGCTTGAAAGTGTAGGTGATTTCTACAGTTTGGACAGAATCATTCTTCCAAGCATCTCGTATTCTTATTGATTTTGGAACAACAATGTTGAGGAGGAGAAAACTATGAGTGAACTATCACTTTCATTTCGAAATCTGATTCTCAGCCCTGTGACTCCTGGATCCGTCATGTGCGCTGGAATGTGGCATGGACGGTTTCGCAGATGAGACAAAGGCTGCGCTACAGGGGCCCTGCTGTCCCCAAATCCATAACCCCTACAATGGAGCAGTGCACTGGGAACGCTCAGTGCCTGAAAATGGACACTAATTGCTGGTTAACTTGAAAACTCTCAAGTGTTCTAATTTATAATCTGACATCCAAAGTTCTTCAATGGCCTTTGTGTGTTTGCACAGTGAAGCTAAATATGACCACAGGCCACTGAGAGCAAATCTGAGCCTCCACAATAGTTGTTGTGCTGGCGTGCATGCAAGCACATCATGCAAGAATAAAGAACACCCTTCTGATGAATAGTAAAAACAACTACACAAATGTGACCGCATTACTAAAGACTTCTTTTGGATGTCAGAAGCTAGTACAGCAGGACTTCAGATTTATGAGCGAGAAGTTCTGAAGGGGAGGGCTGACCCGGTCTCGATTTTCCTCTCTTGTCACAAAGGCCTTGCGAAAGCAGCCAGTTTGTTGACATGCCTTTTTGATAACCGGCACTCTAGAACATTCTTGTTGATTCTGTTTAACTATCAGTGTCGCACATCTCCAGAGTGAAAGCACCAGAAATGAGAAACAAGATGACTGTTTTCAGGCCGTTTAACTTTTATGTGCATTAACAAGGTTTAAACTAGCCTTTCTTTAATCCACATTAGCTGCCAGACAGATGTAATTACTCCGACAGCTGTCATACAGATGGCCGCCTTCCCTCCTGTTATATAGAAGTTAATGGCATTGTAAGTGCTGAATACTCTGCTGTATTGGATTCTAAATTAATACTTTGAGTATTTGTTTTAGTTCCAATCACAAGTTAGTGTTCATTATATAGTTAGATATTTTTTGTTGTTGTTGTAGAAAATCAATGTGAAATTGTGTTTCACCATAATTAATATCTCTCTGAAAAATACATTGTTTATCATTAATGAAATGTGATTAAAATCATTCAGAGGTCCGGTTTGCTTCAGCGCCAGTTCTGCATTATCACTCTCGTTCAGTCTTGTGAGCTCCACTGCGTGCCGGTTTTCCCTTCTCCGTGTTGGAATAAATCACGTCACTGTTTCAGTCTATAACAGTTCAATCTCAGGCTACCAATCCTAATCTTGCAATCTTAGCAGACAGGAAGGAGTGGAGGATAAAAACAATGGGCTTGGGACAGGAGTGCAAGTCCAGTTGCTGTGAATAGAAAAAAATAAAAAGTATTAAGGGAAGTCCCTGATGTGATAAACATATGTTGAGAAACACAATCATGATCAGACAGGTCTTTCAGAGATCAGCCGTCTATCAGTACAGACATGCATCATTTCCTTTTCTGAAGAAT
The DNA here is from genome assembly GCF_023724105.1 of Carassius gibelio. Classification (NCBI taxonomy): domain Eukaryota; kingdom Metazoa; phylum Chordata; class Actinopteri; order Cypriniformes; family Cyprinidae; genus Carassius; species Carassius gibelio. Next base: position 14,351,513 of record NC_068411.1, on the reverse strand, counting down.
TTCACCTAAGAATGTGTGATGCAGCTAAAAATATATTGTATTGACAATATGTGTTAAATATCTCTGTATTTATGTTTGCAGTGCAATGGAATAAAAAAACACACATCCTTTCAAAGCATAATTTTTATCAAACAGCTATTTTAATCAGTAATACACAGTATTCATTAATTTATATTCATATGCATGTATATACAGCTGTTGTTTTTACAGTTTGTTTTAAAAAAGAACTGCAATATTGTGAAATAATTACAATTTTAAATATTGTCTATTTGAATTGATTTTAAAATGCTAATTAATTAATGCGATGGTAAAGCTGAATTTTCAGCAGCCATTCCCAAAGTCTTCAGTGATAGATGATCCTTCAGAAATGAAAATATGCTGATTTGGTACTCGAAAAAAAAAAAAAAAAAATTATAATGTATGTATAAGGGGTGTAAAGGTAAATGTAAGGGACTCATTATTGTGTCTCATTATGTTTAATGTTCTTAAAAGGAATACATTATACATTTTGCAGTAAATATATTTGCACTCCTTTCTGATGCGCTCCATCATGCATTAAGTTTAACCGTGACTCGATTTATTATATAAATAGCAATATAAATAGCACACTATTTGCGAATATTTAACTCACAATTTCACCCTCGTTCCCGCCAAAATCCAAATAGAGGATCCGTACTCCATCATCAGCAGACATCTTCAGCTTTTCAAATGGGTAACTGAAGAGAGGCTGTGCCACAGAGCTGTCCTGTCCATCTGCTATGACAGAGAAACCTCGCTCATAGTGAATGACCAAGCGGCAGTCCTGACCCTGATACATACAACCTGAAGAAACAAAAACACAAAGAATATTCTGATTAAATACAGCCATCACGATTACCATAACAAAATTATGTTGAGTTGTCATCCCAGAGGGGGTTAAAAAACAGACATGTGAAGCAAATGTTAAAGTAAATTTTCATTATTATTATTATTAGATCCTTAAAATGTTCCTATAGAAATACAACTACTTTTCTGAGTGGATGAAATTGTTCCAATTTACCAAATTATTCAAGTAGATGCTTTCACATTTCTGATATTAAAGGCTCAGGTACAATTTCATAAAATATCACGTACAACAATCCAAATAAAAATAAATGAATACAGTAAGAGCTCAAGTACTAATGGAACTGCCTTTCTGGTTGATCAATCCAAGCAAATTCCATTAAGGTGCGAATAAAATGAAAAAGGATTCCATTTGTGAGATAAATGTCCTTTGATTCGCCTGATAATTGGTACATTATTCATCACCAGTAATCTCTGCTCAATACCTCCCTGGTTTCATCAAATACATTACAGGACTCCATGTATCCAGTATCATCCCTCCAATACATTCAATTGCAGCTCATCAGGCACCACAGGATGTGTGGAAACCTACTGTTACCGTGTCTATTGTGAGTGTGCCAGTGATCCACTTCTGCTGTTCCCTCCATTTTCCCCAATAAAGCTCCCTGAATCTCTCTTTGACCGGGTAATTGCGAGGCTACTGTGTTCTTTTCACATTGTGTTTCTTTGAGAAACCTCTCGGCTCTGGCTACAGTGCAGTCCATTAGGCTGATTAGATCATCACAGCAATGAAAAAGAATCTTCTTCAGCAATTTACCCATTAAATTGGAATTGCACTGACATTAAACACCTATTAATTACACATTTTGGGTAAGGGGCTCCAAAAAAGTGGATTTAGGACTACTCTTCCCATGTTGCTTTTAACAATACTGTAACCTTATCCCCATCAAAACAGCTTGATCTTCAGGACTGAGGGACTCTTTCCCACCAGATGGGCTTTTAGTCAGTCACAAACATCCTTTCTTTCACCATCAACAGCTTAGCATAGGAATTTTTGGGCCTCTCGACTACAATAACTGTAATAATTCAGTAACTCAGCAGTTTAAGGTCCCTAATATGTCTATGCAAGCTTATCTTTACCAAATTAATAATAACAACACATTTACTTTACATAATCTTTTAGTAAACATGAAAGTACAACTAAATAGGACAAGGACACCAAATAATATAATCCTTCCACTACAGATACTATACTATAAATGGAGCCAGAAAACCTAAATCAAAGATGAAATGTGGAAAGAGCCACAGAGTGGTTCTATACAATTCATAAGATTCATAACAACATGGTAAATGTTTTTAAAATGTAGCATCTTACTACAAGATTTGAAATGGTCCCATGCTCAAAATGGCTGACATAGGAAAATTGGGTATTGTATGAATTGATACACTGTACCGAATCTAATGATACTGTTCAGAAATTCTAAACAAAAAAAGTACATTTCGACCAGTAGGAAGTACTTTTCTGAAATGTTTGGTATAGTACGTACCAAGTTTGGTCATGTACTTAAGCATTGCGAAGACTTCCTCATTTTGATTTTTGTATGAATTTTGTCACATTTGTTAAAGTACTTTACAAGAATGGTTTGATCCATCAGAAATCTCTTGATAATTTTACCAGCATTATCTGAATATGATCTGAGCCAATTTTGGTGAAAATCGGACAAACAGTCTGGGACGAGTTTGAAAAAGTAGCTTTTTTGCAAAATTGCCAAAAATCTTGATTCGTACAAATTTTATTTTAGTTTGCGTTTTGACTTGGTATGAACCAAGGAATCAGTGGAAAAATAATTTTGCTTCTAGAACATATGGTTCAAAAGTTATTAGAAATACAAATGCATACTGAGCTATTGGTGCCATTAGAGAACTTGAGATAGAGGCTCCAGATTTGCTATGGTTAATATTGAGACTGTCCTCTATGTGCCAAATTTCATAACTTTCCCCCCAAAGTGGTTCTATAGGCTGCGATAGACTCCCAGAGTGGAAGAAGAAGAAAAAGAAGACTAAGACTAATGGATACAATAGTTATCCAAGCACTTTCATTGCTTGGCCCCTACTAAACTGTATTACATTTGGCCTTAGGTTATTATTGTCATTCCAGACTGAAACAGGATTTTAAAGTCTTGTGGTCAGCAAAAATATGACAATAACCTACGAAAAGAGAACTAAGAATGATTCTTTGGAGACACACATTCTCTGAACAGATTATAAGATTAGACTAAACACAGGTAATAGAGCATCAGCTGCCAAATGGGCCTTTCCCATAAAATTCCAAATATGGAGCAGTTCCAAGATCCTGACGCAAACAGGATCTTTTTAAGCGAACAAATATGTCAAATCCAGTCTAACGTGTTATTCGTCTGGTTTGTTTGGAGACGATCTGCATCCGTTGCTCTTTCCTACAAACTCAAAGTAATAATCTTCTCCCAAATGTATTAATTAGAGAGTGACGTGTTGTAACAAGGCCAGTCTATTTTTATTGCACAAAGTTTTCTCACAGCACTGTTAACATGCTTAACTCATGACAGTAGAATCAACATTAATCACTGCTCAGTTTAATCTCAGCCTACTTGCCATTCCAGCTTTGTAGGTTAAATAGAAATGATCTCAAAGCCTGATCTCAGAACAGTGAAAATAACTGACAGAAAGGGAAAACTGCTAAATATCCAAATAAGGCACGGTGCTCTCCAGGGGCTCACTTGCAGTTCAGTAACAGCAGATACATTTCCTATCAGTCCAGGCCCAGGGACTGCCTAAGAGCTTCAATTCCCAGAATGCTTTGCTCGGTGCCCCTTGCCTGCTGCATTGAGACCACACAGGAACTCTGCCATGGCATTCCATTCTAAAAATACACTCTATACTTAAACGACTTCAACATGAATAACGCACATCCCAAACTCCGAAATATTGTAGTGCAGCACAGAATGTTTTTGAATTCACTGTACAGTTGGAGCCATGGATCACAGCCTCAGATGACCGAGACGCATTTATCTTTGCATGGAAGCTTGCTAGTACCCACAAATCTACATTTTAAATAAGTATGTGTTTAACATTTAAGAAGCTACAGCCGTAAAACTAATGTAAACGCAGCAATGCGCAAGAAAATAAATGAGATCCTGGGCCGACATGGATCAACACCTGTTGCAAAGTTCCAGACTACTGCTAAGATGACAAACTGTTGCCACAGAGAAAAATATTCTTTAAAATAAATAAACCAAATAAATAAATAACAAATAAACCTGGTTCGGGATATGAAGGTATCAAATTTTCCTGTTGCGATTAATTGATAATGCTTTTATCACAGTATACGGTATTATCACAATATTTAAATTTAGTTTTTAAAAAGTCATAATACAGTATAACAGGTTTAATAATAACATGTGAACATTGTGATGAACAACACAGCAAATCCACAAATCTTAATGGCTATTTTAGCTGCTTTGTTTATGGGGTTTCCAGGGTAACGGCTGCATTTTCTGCAGTTTAGCGCCATCTGCTGTCAGAGAGTGAATGTGCTTTTATTCAGCGCATCTCTCACGTGTTCCCCAATGTGCTTCTCAGGCGTGCTTTACATCAGAGCCACACGCATCTTTCAAGCAGCATACAGCGGTGGACTGTGACCAGTTGATAGGAAAAGTATTCTTAAAATGCTTTCCAAATTCAGAATAATTTTTAATATATAATTATTAATGTTATTCAGAAGTGCCCACGATAACAATTTTGTGCATATTCATTACCGTGATATATCGCATTACTGAATATCGGTACATGTCTAATCCTGGCACAATATTTCAGACTTGAGGAGTCCAGAAAGATGCATTTCATTAAAAAATTATTTATTTATTTTTTCAGTTTTAATTTTTCTAGACCTTTTTAATGGTTCGATTCAATTGTAGTAAGCATCTAATTAGGCCTAACTGAAATCATACAATTTTTTAAAATGTAACAATTTATTAAAATTGTTTACAATAATCGTTGTGAAATGCTGTATGCGTGTATTTAATTGTAGAAATTCTGTTAGTTTTATTTTTTATTTATTTATGATGTAATACCAATGTATTATCAATAACATTGGTAATCAAATGAAGGCATAACTCATCTTATGTAAGCAATGTAATCTAATTAAAATGAGCAATTACTTAAAGTGCTGCACAATGGGTTTACTGTTAAAAATTAAAACATGGAAGGAAAATTGTATGATTATTCTTAAAAATTGTATTATTACTTTGAGAAGTACATTCTACTGCACAATAGTAATTTGTTTGGCAAAATTCCATGTTAAATTTTACTTTTTTTTTTATTATTATTATTATTATTATACTTTGAGTTTCTCTCTCTCTGTGTGTGTGTGTGTGTGTGTATTTAGTTTGTGTGTTCTTGTCATCATATAGTATATACACTTTAGTATGTGTAGTAGATGAAACAGAGACATTCATTTACTCAGAGACACACAGTCTTTTGTGCTTTAATATTCACAGACACTAGTCCATAGTCAATTTCATGAACTATTACTGATTCATTCATCCAAGATTTGCCAAATTCCATGACATTACACATTATACAGTTAATAAATTTTCTTATGACTGGAATCCACATCTTGGAAATCATAAGTACCAGAAATAATTCTGCGGTTCCTCCTCTTTTAGAACCTCTGTTCTTTAGCATCAGTGTGAAAACCCCATTTTGGAAACTTGGAAGGGGGTTGGTGTGAACAGGCCATAAGACCCGTGAAAGGAGCAAAACGTAGGATCCATACTCACTGGTAGTGACTTCTTTGATCATCTCAGCAGCTGCGTGGCAGCCAGTGACTATCTGTCTGGTCCAGAGGGACAAGTCCTTGCAGGTCTCTGCTCTGAAAAGATGGGCTTCGATACCCAATCTGGTTCCCGTCCGTGTAGCAAAGCACAGCTCGCCACCAAGCTGTGGTGAACCCTTATCTGGACCAGAATGCACCAGCCTACGATTAAAAACTCAAGATAAGTGCACCATAGAAATCACTAACAAAAAACTAAAAAAAATGTTTTTTGGATATTTACCATAGTGCTTCTATATGAAAATGCCTTAAATTACCATGGTATTACTATGTTCCCATCACAGTACTTTTTTATTATTTGCATTTCATAATATTTGAGTATTTCAAGGTACTTCAAAAATATGATAAATGGTATTACTATGGTACATTTACAGTACAAAAACACAATAGTACCCAATAGAATTTAAGTACCACGGTAGTTTTTGTAAGTGCAACAAAACAACTTCAATTGACTGAATTTTTTATTTAACATCATGTTTCTTAACATCCATTTGCTGAAATCAGTCTCTCTAAGTTCAGGTTTGATATTAAATAGAATGCAGCAGTCAGGTTTCGACTGCAAATTCCCATTCATTTTCTCCATGAGGGAACTGATTTGAGCTGGTTGGTTTTGTTCATGGCTTATAACTTTTTAATGAAGAGTTAACCCCTACGGGAAAAATGAATGGGAAAATACTTCAGCAACCAAGTCCGCTGAAGACCTATATACGGGCTTTGGATTGGTCCAATGAGTTTTCACCGTTGGCGGGGCTGGCCGGCTTGACAGAACTTGAGATTTCACAGAGGAAGTCAAGCCAAAATAAGTTAAAAAAAGTTTGGAGAAAAAGCATAGCAAGACTCTGCCATTTTGGACAATCTCAGGGTCAACAAAACATTAGCACATGCCAGCTGAGCCTGTGATAACTGCCCTATCGGCCCTAGAGTGAGATCTGGGCTGCAGTCCAGTTAAGCGTGGACTTTAAATCTATCCGTTGCAGTAATAGCTGCCACCTCATACAGCTTCAACAGGCCTTTATTAGCCATAATGCTTTTGTACTGTTTCCTTCCAGCTGGCCTGCAGTTGTGTATTTTAGTTCCCAATTGGTCAGCACTGCCAACTGGCATGCAAAAAGTGTGTGTGTGTGTTTACATGTGTGTGTACAGAGGCACGTGTTTAACAGAAGGGAGAGGAGGTGTGTGTACCTTGATTGGTTTTTCAAAGGTGTGTTTGTATGAACGAGTAAAATGAGAGCAGTAATGCTGTGTGTGTGTGTGTGTGTACCGTGTGGCGAGCAGAGGGTAGGTGTGTGTCGGGCTGAGCCAGTGTTCTCTCATGCGTGGCATACTGTCAAACAGCAGCAGGTCCTTCTCCGTCAACATCACCAGCACCGGCTTCCAGCACTGTCTCTCGCTTTCCGTCTGAAACACACACACACCATGTATAACTTGTGAATAGCCTTTCAGGTGCCATATAATTACATTTTGTCCTAATTTTCCTGGTCTATTCATATGAAAGCCAGTGTAAAACGTCAAGTGCTGACATTAAGTCTTTTGTTCATCTGAGAGACTTGTTAATTAACACTGTCAAAGCGGTAAACCTCTCAAGGGTGTCTCTTTTAAGGCCACTTCCTGTGATAAACCACGGCAACTCCAAATACTTTCAGAACAAAGTAAAGCTTCAAAACCATTCAGCCTCTTCAACTTTTACTGATGTATCAGCAAAATGAGCACTTAAGTCCAGAGGTGTGTGTGTGTGTGATCTGATCTGATATGCATATTTTATACTAATGGAATGTATGAGAAACCATATGTAACGTTCAGATGGTCTAAAAAATGTTACATCATGTTTATAGCATATCAAGAAAACTCCAACTGCTTAGTCAGCAACCATGACACCCTGTTTACTGTCTTGATGCAAGTTCCTGTTTCTCACATATAAAACTTGCTGGAAGGTAGGCCTAAGTGCACATATTTGTTGTTTGGTATTTAAGACCTGTACAAGGTTTCCTTTATTTATCCCATTTGGGGAAGAATATGGGTATATGCACAAGGGTTATTTCCCTACCAGTCTCCATACGTGGTGTTTTTTTTATCATGCATAAATCCATCAGCATATTGTTTACATATGCAGTGCGTCTTTGTTGTTCTGTATTGGGAACATTCCTAAAACAAGATAAAGTTACCGGAGAAGTAAAACTATATGCTATCTTGAAAGCTAGTTTATTATTTGTTATAAGTTATTCTAACCTCACTGGAAAATATAACTTTAAACCAAATGTACAGTGGCCGAGAAAGATCAACATGCTGAGAAAAATACTCACAACACAACCAAAAACACAAACTCACTGAAAATACTCAAAACACAAATACGAACAACCTGCAAATACGCACAGAAAACATCGGAAATGTTTAAGAGAACTGCAACAAGAGGTGAACCTGGCTGGGATATACTTTTTAATGTCTACTCTGAAAGGTGAGATTTTTGTTTATTTTAACATCCCGATCATAATATAATTCCTTTCGTTTTTTTTGTTTTTTTTTTGTTTTGCTTTGCATCTGACTTTCCCTTTCGGATGACTTTACAAACCCCTTTCTGCCACTCCCCTCTAACCACCATTCTGTTGTGAAACAGATCAATTCCAGATGGATAAAATCAAATCCCACTCAACATTTTTTTTTCGTCTCACTGAATTTAGTTTCACTCTGAAATATATGGAAGTCTGTTTCCATGCAGAATAAAATTAAGAAAAGAAAGAAGAATTAAGAAGGTAATCCAACATTTTCTCTCACAATTCAGATTTTTTCCTCACAATTCGGAGATTATATCTCAATTATTTCTTTCTTAGAATTGCAATATAAACTCAGGAAACAATATAAACAACTTCATAGTTTACATCTTGCAATTGTGAGTTAACAAGTGGTAATTCTGTTTTGTTTTTTGTTTTCACCACAGAATAAAAAAAAAATCATTGTGGCTTTTTATCTCACACATCAAAACTTTTTCTCACAGTAGCAAGTTTATATACACTCACCTAAAGGATTAGTAGTAACACCTGTTCAATTACTCATTAATGCAATTATCTAATCAACCAATCACATGGCAGTTGCTTCAATGCATTTAGGGTGTGGTCCTGGTCAACACAATCTCCTGAACTCCAAACTGAATGTCAGAATGGGAAAGAAAGGTGATTTAAGCAATTTTGAGCTTGGCATGGTTGTGGGTCCCTTTCACAATCTGCTCAGTTACTGGGATTTTCACGCACAACCATTTCTAGGGTTTACAAAGAATGGTGTGAAAAGGGAACAACATCCAGTATGTGGCAGTCCTGTGGGCGAAAATGCCTTGTTGATGCTAGAGGTCAGAGCAGAATGGGCCGACTGATTCAAGCTGATAGAAGAGCAACTTTGACTGAAATAACCACTCGTTACAACCGAGGTATGCTGCAAAGCATTTGTGAAGCCACAACACGCACAACCTTGAGGCGGACGGGCTACAACAGCAGAAGACCCCACCGGGTACCACTCATCTCCACTACAAATAGGAAAAAGAGGCTACAGTTTGCATGAGCTCACCAAAATTGGACCGTTAAAGACTTGTAAAATGTTGCCCGGTCTGACGAGTCTCGATTTCTGTTGAGACATTCAGATGGTAGAGTCAGAATTTGGCGTAAACAGAATGAGAACATGGATCCATCATGCCTTGTTACCACTGTGCAGGCAGGTGGTGGTGGTGTAATGGTGTGGGGGATGTTTTCTTGGCACACTTTAGGCCCCTTAGTGCCACTTGGGCATCGTTTAAATGCCACGGCCAACCTGAGCATTGTTTCTGACCATGTCCATCCCTTTATGACCACCATTTACCCATCCTCTGATGGCTACTTCCAGCAGGATAATGCACCATGTCACAAAGCTTAAATAATTTCAAATTGGTATTTTATGTTGTACCCGTTTCACAAAAACCTTATTCCAACTCATTGTGACCCGGAAGAGAAGACGTTGCTGAAAAAAAGTCATTTTTGATATTTGTTATTATGCTTCAACAAATTCTAACTGACCCTATGATGTCACATGGACTACTTTGATGATGTTTTTCTTACCTTTCTGGACATGGGCAGTATACCGTACACACAGCTTCAATGGAGGGACTCAGAGCTCTCGGACTAAATCTAAAATATCTTAAACTGTGTTCAGAAGATGAACGGAGGTCTCACGGGTTTGGAACGGCATGAGGGTAAGTTATTAATGACATAATTTTCATTTTTGGGTGAACTAACCCTTGAACAATGTTATACACTGACTTAATGAGCTCAAAAGTAAACACGCTCTACAACTGAGTAATAGTTCACAAAGTTTTCCCAATAAGACCTCAAGTTGAGCCCAAGTGTGATTTACTGCTGAAGCCCTGCTCTGTGACAGATGTCTCCTCAGGGCTTTGATATTCTGACAGACCACTCAAATCCTCACAAATCACAGGGCTGCTCTTCAGAGGGTCAGTTTGCCTTAAGGCTAAAGAGAGACCCCAGCGGGGCTGAGTGCATCAGAAGCAGATGCGTAACCACAAACTGGCCCTTGTTATAAGCTCCGGCCTTTGCACAAAGAAATCTGCTCGCTGTCTGGGCATTGGGAGCGCTGGAGGTTTTTTGCTCTCATATAATTATTCATCAAGGGGCCGGCAGGTTGGTAATAGGAGACGGTACGAGAGAGCTCTCATTAAAGGGCAGGCTGAGACGGGGCTGCCCACAGCCCTGCCATCACCACAGTTCTCTATTAGCCAGCCCTGCCAGGCCTCAGCTAATTGGACGGCGATGAAAAGGAAATTTAATAGGGAGGAAAAACCTGCGGTCACACTGAGAAGAGTCATCCTCCATCAATCGCTCCGGCACTGCACACCACGAATTCTGAGAATGGCTAAAAAAAAAAGCACTTCAGAACTGTCTGTACAATTTTCAGGATGTTAGCCATGTTTCCAACCAGAGCGTACAGTATAACCAGACCCTGTTAAAATGCTTGTGTGTGATCTTTACAGTTTGTTCAAAAATGCTGTTGCAAACATTAGCATTTATCCAAGAGGACTATCACACAAGTGGGAAATGGGAGGGGTGCAGAGCTCAGAGAACAGTTGTATCGAATGAAGTCAGTTAAATACAAAACATTCAAATTAGCTCCACAATCTCAAATGATCAACTGTCAACTTAATCATGTATATGAATATGACTAGATATTAGATAGTTATGGAGGAACTACGGATGTAGGTTTAATATATTTCCTGTAAAGTGATGACTCTACATTGCAGTAGCGGAACATCTTTCATTCTGCTATGCAATAGGCAATTTGAAATGTGTAATATGTATTAAATTAAAGAGTGACTGTTAATGAATGCAGGTGTTGATGTATTTCGAATTAAAATGTCATATCGGGCAGGACATATCAAAAATAGTTTTCCTTTTTTTATATATTAAATAGCAGTTCACTTACATAACAGTCCCAACAAAGCAGTACTTGACAGTTTGTGACAGGGCTGTTTAAAAGCTGTCTGACTGCTTGAGATGTTTCACATGATACTGACGGCAAACCAAGTTTCATTTATCCCAATGGAAAGCATGTGTCTCATATCGCTTCCTATTCCCTATATAGTCCACTATTCAAAACATAAGAAATAGCAAATGCGAAGAAGTAACCATTTCAGATGCAACTGTAGCATCTTTTTACAATGTCAGCTGCAGGACACATCAGATACTAGACAGCATTTGATTGCACAAAAAATCTGATATGCATATGCATGTTTGCTAAATGTGAATTTTCGTGAACTTATTTGTATTATATATTTTGAAGAACCAAACAGTTGTTCATCTCTATTGACTTCCACAGCAGGGAAAGAAATACTATGGAAGTCAATAAGGACCATCAACCGTATGATTAGCATTCTTCAAAATATCTTCTTTATTGTTTAACATAAAGACTCATACAGGTTTGCAACGGCATGAGAGTGAGTAAATGATGACAACATTTTCATTTTTGGTGAACTATTCCTTTAAGTCCGTTTTATATTAAAAGCCACAAAACTTCCATTTTGATTTCATAGGGAAATATAATTTTGTTGTTTTCATTATTCAACTAAATGTTCTCATTAGCTGTTACAATAATCTTGTGTTTTTGAATGGACTTACAGTGGAAAGTAAGAAACAAATATTACCAGTCATACTTGTGGGTGGTTTAATAAAAAGATGCTCTAAAGAGCACTTCAACAAACTCAATATCAACCACAGTGTTTTCTCATTTATGCTATTTTTTATATCTACGTTTTAAGTGGCTGTATAAAGTCTTTGCATATCCAGAATTATCATAAAACTGGAAACATATCACAGTGGAACACTTAGATCAAACCAAAGACCTTGAGTTGATGCTGAGTTTTATGCAAGACATCCCTGTGGGTTTAGACAGTGTATTTTTACCAGATTTACTAACTTTTGCCCTACAGCTAAATGACACGTAAAAAACACAAGTTCTGATGATGATGTACGTTCATGCCATGTACATTTAATTCGAGCTGAACTGATTTGTACTGGACAGCTGGAACAGATGGGCTGGTGACATCACTAAGGCATAGTTCATAAATATTAATTCAGTTTTGCAAAAATAATTTAACATTGTGTCTTCCATTCTGATAAATGTGAATACGGTCTCAGGGTTTTCATGAAATTGTATGCAACAAGTTTCCACCTTTTCCGCTAGCCATCCGAGGTGTCGGATCTCTCGGCTCCCGGCGACGCCGTGGCGGCCCGCGTGTTCCCGGAGTTCACAGATGACTTTACTGGTGAGGTTTGTGATGGCAGTTTGCATTAAAGTGAACCAGGTCTGGGCAGAAGATGTGTCTTTATGTCTCATGACTATTGTGTGCTTGGCATCAGAGGAGTGCAGCTCAATCTGCCTGAAACACAAGGAGCACAAGCTACAGGTTATTAAAACTTTAATTATATTGCCCTTTTTATAACATTTTAACAGGTTTTTAATTAAATAGATCTATATACATATATAGATAAGATTACTATATATAGGAAGATATATATAGCTGAGTGTGAAAAGGCAACAGATGGAGAAATAATTAATTATTTTCATAAAAAATAAATACAGTAGAGTTGAATGAGTACAAACTAGAATACATGTGATTAAATTTACCACATTTCATTAAAAACAAAACATCTGCGTCACTTTAAATAAACACAGACAGTGCTGGGAAGAGCTCTGGAGTCAACATTAACCACCGGGATATCAGATCCACCCGGTTCAAACAGAACCATACATCAGTTCAGCTCCCGAGTTTACAGTGATAAATGCTCCACTCATACATCATCTAGAGGAAGAGTCTTAACCTTACACTCCACAATATCATTTTCAGGTGCGCCGTGTTGGTAAAAATAGACCTACTTTCATCAAGACAGAGAGTTTGGAGGGGCTTAGGGGGTGGGCACAGATGGAGCTGATTTGTTTGGAGTAGACTGGAGGAAAAAGCTTTCTGGATGAAGCCCAATGAGTTCTGCCTTTTAAGACTATAATTGGGAGAATTTCACAACTAATGGAGATGCCTGTGTCCAATTTAGGAAGTGAATGTTTCAGTCTCTTTCATAGCCAAAATAAATCTCTCTAAGGCAGTATGTGAACGTCAGAAAATTAACATAAAATGTCCAACTCGGAGAACTTACAGCATCTTTACCTACAGTTTACTTTACTAACATTGCCAGGGGGATATCCGCGAAAATAAAAAGTATGTTATGACTACCCGACCTATTCTTATTAACTAGAAAAGAATAGAATAGATGGAAAAGAATAGGATAGATAGAAGCAAATGCTCTTTTATTTACAACCAACCTCTTAATTAGGGTCAAACAGGACAAAAAGAAGATGAACTAAATTTAGATGGTCTCCAAACACACAGTGTCAAACCAAACAAGAACAGGAGTGACACAGGACAGATGGAGAGGTCACTGACTCATCTGTTGTGGAGGAACATCCCCATACCCCCAACCATCAGCTACTCTCACTTCCCCCAAAAACAACTCCAGTTAAAGTTCCACTCTGGGCCATCAGAACACAGTGGAGGGAGGCACGATCTATTTTTATACCACATATTGTTTAGGAATTTGACATGAATCCTCTCACAGTGTGGCACTTGAGGTAAGCCGTGAAATGTCTGCAGTGTTGATAGAGCTGTGCATGAACACCACAGTGATGGATGGGCTGGAAGACACGGGACACAATGGTTTAAATTGAAAACAGAGCTGGAGGGTGAGAGCTGACGACCTGGCAGCCAGTCTGCGGAGGGCTCCTGACTGACAGAACATGGCAGGAGTGGAGCAGTCTTTCGTCTGTCTATCTGCCTGTCAGTTTATCTCGCCATACGGCTATAAACCCATGCCAGATATTTAAGCAATGTCTTATGAGCGAGAGTGCAGTTGTACTGAATACTAACACAGCTGTGATTCCTCCCATGGCAATGAGCATTGCAAAAAGTGATATTGCCTGATATCTTCATAAAATTATTATAGACATCAGCAGTCTTGGAATCAGAGAAGAGTGTGGTTGTATAAGGTTCAATACAGCAACACATAGCAAAATAGGTGCTCAAGTTGAAGCTGGCCATGTTTTTGATCCTAATCTAAAACAAAAGATAAAGATAAAAATGGATGCAGAATGTTGTTAGGATTCAGTGTGTTTAACATTCCAGCAGCACACAGACACAAAGCCTTACTGTATTTTAAAAGGGATGTGACATGTTCCGCCTGTCATTACCATTCGTTCAGCGTTGGTTCATCATCTTTTAACACACTTCCTGTATAGTGTTATGGTTAATCTCACAAACCACAACCTTCGTCTGTCTGACGACAAAAGTACAATATACTGCAAAAAATAGCACAAAAACAGACTGCGTGGTTGGTGGGAACTTTTACCTCTCAAGCAAAAACACTTTCAACAATACAGGACACACATGATGTGTATGTATATATATATTTGCATCCTCCGTGTATGAAAGATAAATTCCTTCTTAAGGTGTTTGCACTAGTTGCACAATTTTACATCTCAAGACGCATATTATGTAATTTTGAAAATGGTGAACATGGTTTATGGTTTTGAAACACATGTATTGTTTATAATGGTATTTTGTTGATATAAACTGAAAAAAACATTGTACATGTTTACTATATTGCATTGATATACAACAAACCAGATAATGCTATTTGTATTTATATGGTATATACAGTTCAAAATTTTAGGGTTGGTATCATTTCAAATGTTTTCTTACCCTCACAAAGGCTGGTCTGGGACCTCTACAGCGGTGCAATAAATGCAATCATTAAATGCTGCAGTTTATCTTATGGACACTGGTAACCAGAAAACATATGGTGACCTTGCTGGCCTCTTAATAAATATTGTATTCATAATTTATTTCACTATTCTTTATGGTGTGTGAGCTGTCTTTTCCCCTTGTATTCCACAGTCATTCAGAACAGCCATGTCACAGATTTAATGTTCTGCATCATATCTTGTTTTCTATTTGGAGTGATTTTTGGCCATGTTTTTTGGTAAAGTGTCCAGCTCAAGCATTCTGGCGACATACGAGATCTTTGAAGTCATTGTTGACATGGACTTTGATGTTGTCCTCCATCACTTTTGAAGATATGAAGGTTCGTCCACTGACAAGCAGAGCACACTAGTACTCTTTAGACATCAAATAACGGAGTGAGCGACCAGCATAAAGCATTTGTTGTGTGGAGTGCATTACCAGGGTTGTCACATTCACCCGCTGAATAATGAGACCCCTTACAGCTCATACTGAGACGGCATTACAAAGAGATTGTCTAAAACACTTCCAATCACCTTCTCCACCATTTTGACAAATACTACACAAGAAAAATCCATAAGATTAGTACAAAGTACACACACGTTAAAGTTTTTTCAATAAATACTGAATTTATTTAGATGAAAATGCTTTCATTTTTTTATTAAATAATCTTTAATACTTTAAACATTAACATATTGGATTTTAACCTCTCTTAAAGTAATGCTGCAAGTTTTGCAAACTTATGGTGGTCAATATATTGAATGCATAAGAAGCAGTACCTGTTTTCTGGGTCAGGGACGGTCATACTGCGGGTGATGTAGCACATTTTGAGGGGGATGTATCTGCGGTCGCCCTGTAAGGACAGTGAGGGGGGGCTGGGGATATCGAAGTGAGGACTGCCGAGACGAGGGGACTCAGGAGGCGGTGTCTCCCAGCCGATCTCAGACACCGGTGACCCTTTTTTCACATATGGCGTCGCTTCACGCATGTACTTCACTGGAATGAAAAAAGAAAGGGGTTAGTGTAGGGTCGCAAGATTGTCGCCAGTATCTGTGAACTGTTCCCACGTTCTCTTCAGCTCATGTTCTTTGATGAAAAAAACAAAAAAACAAAAAAACAAACACTATCAGTAGATGCACATACTCAAAGACCACAAAACAAAGCACTGCAAATAAATTTTCCATCACGCGTGTGCGCTGGGCCTTAACCAGTCAAAATTGAAAGCAGGAAACCCCTACGCAAACCACTTCACTCCCACAGCTGTCCTGAGCGAGGAAATCAATTCACCGCACATTTGCATACTATCCTATTGCATTGCTAGGCGATTAGTGCTGGTTTTATGACAGGCCAATGAACTCGAGGCTAAAGCATCTGAACGTGCTGATATGGGATTACAACCGCCATGCTTCTCAGGTGAACGTCACGCTGAGGGCCAATTATTCCCATTCCATATGACAGCTTAATCTTTACAGGAAGTGAGCAGAGAGCTATTTCACAGCACTAGAGGCATTTCACAATTACCCATAAGAAGACACATTAAAATGGGCTGTTTGGCTATTTGGCATCAGTTTGGTTAAAACAATAATTTTGAATGCCTGGGGGTAACATACCAGTTGCATATTACATAAATGCTTCTCCACAAACACGTTTGCACATAATATGCTGCAGCATGCTAAGTAAACAATTCCTAACTGAAGGATCAAGTAATAAAAGATCAACAGAATGATTCATCATTCAAAATTCAACCAGGAAAAGTACTCTTTTCAAAAGTAAGGTACACAAATTGCATGCTTTTAGGTTGGGAGACCAATTATAGTCTGTGTGTTAGACATTCTGATATCTATCTACTATAAAATTAACCTAGCATATAGCATGCAACAAGTTACATGAGGTGACCTTCTTAACTGTACATGTACATAATCATTAAAAATCATACATGAGCTGTCTTAACCAAAATGACAAAAAAAAGAAAGAAAATACAAAGTATGTGTATATTATAAAAACTTTTTTTTTGGGGGGGGGGATGTATATACTTTTAATCATTGTATATACAGTGTAGATCAAAATTGGAGAACAAGCTACAATTTCAAAATTTCAAGGTCAATGCTTAGTCCTATTTCAAGTTATCCTAACAGGAGCAGAAGGGCAGATTTTTAAGCATATTTTATACATTAATTGTATTTTGAAGCAGAGTATAAAGAAACCTAAATTACATATTTGAAAAAAGAACAAATCAAAAGTAATCTGGCACCTTGTGCTTATTTCCTTAATTATATGACAAACCCTATTTCATTGGCAGCATTCCTCCAATTTTCACTGAGATTGTAAGATGGCGGCAGGGCCGTGCACAGACCTTTTGAGGGGCATGTGCTGAAACTGAAAAAGGGCACCCCCCCCCCCTTTTTATATCAAGATTATTTAGTAAGCCTGCATAAAAGGAAGAAATGGTCACATCTTCATGACAAATTCAATAACACAAAATAATAGTCTCAAAAGCTTTAGATTTATTCACGATTAATAACAACCATAATAATAATATTAGATAATTAGATAATATAGATAAACAGGGTTTTAAGGGCTTCTTTAAACCTAATACAACAGCAACCTTCTGTGAGCCACGTATCTGGCAAAAATGTTATACTGTGGTGGACCAGGGATGTTGGTCTCTTGAAGGTCTCTTATTCACTAAACTTTCCCTAAAATAAGCCAGCAATGAAAAAATAAATAAAAATAGTGTGAAAAGTACAGTTGCAGTGAAAAGTATTTCTGAAGGATCACGTGACACTGAAGAGTACTGATGTAATGATGCTGAAAATTCAGCTTTGATCACAAAAATAAATTACATTTTAAAATATTCAAATAGAAAACAGTTATTTAAAATTGTAAAAATATTACACAATATTACTGATTTTGCTGTATTTTGGATCAAATAAATGAAGCCTTGGAATGAATCATGAATTACATTCTGTATGATAAAATATAAAGATTTCAGTGATCTTCTGTAATTTTTTTTTTTTTTAGTTACTACTACATTACTGTAGTAAAACCATGTTTTACAACATTTTATAAAGAGAGTATACAGAGAGTATACCATAACATGATTAGGCTAAATGTTAATAAATTAAGTGTATCAGCAATCATAAATCAAAGAAGAAATTTCTTAGAAATATGTTATCTAGGTGAAGAGGATCACTTGCGCTTTGTGTAAGTTCCAGTACGAAACAGCGGGGGCGCACCTGTTATGATTTTCCGATGGTAAAAACAAATTATATGTTGTTGTATTACTTATCAATATATCGTTTTTGACCAGCGAATGTGTGCAAATGTGATTTTTTTTTTCTGTCCGTCATTAAAATGGCGACGGCGCCTGCCGCTGCAGGCATCACATTACATTTTCATCTAGGTTACAAACTAGTTTTTTTAGCTATATAGACGGAGCGCTCAGTTTTTCCTGTGGTAAAATGCATTTGGCCAAATTAGCATTTTATAAAAGATGAAATGCAACTGTATGCACAGGCTGTGTTGGCTATGTATTGGCTATGACTAGATGGCAAATGCTAGCCCTCTTTCTCAGGCGACATCCCACATGTCTCAGTCAGTGAGTCAGTCAGACATCAAATAAATAAAACATTAGCCTTTATAGACAGTGTTTAGTAGTACTTATTCAAACAACAAGATATTTATTTACCCTTCGCAAAACTTTGTTCAGCTCAGCTGTTGTCTACTGTGCGGCTGCTGTGAAACTTCAGTTGATTCAATGAATATAGAGGGGGCGGAGTTATCAGCTTACTTACAGCTTGAGGATCCAATAAGATTTACACAAGCTCGTTTTAAGAACTTTCATTTGGTAAAACAGACAGACAGACGTAAAGGGTGACCAATAGCATTGATTAAAAAAAAAAAAAAAAAAAAAAAACACCACCAAAAAAAGGGCACTTCGGAGTGTAAGGGCAAAAAGGGCATGTGCTCTGCACAGGTTGAGCCCTACCTGTGCACGTGCCTGGATGGCGGGCCACTCTTTATGACTGAAACCCTGCGACAGAAGCCATCGCAAGAGAAGAGAAGGCATTCCAAATCTGTGATAGCTTGAATATTGCAGGTTTACAATTACATTAATTCATTCAAGTCCCCCGAAAAGGCTGGTCATCAACATAAGACAAATGCATGAGGGGACAGGATAATGCAGAGAATCTCAGTGGGGAATTGGTTCAACACTGCAGGTGGAATTTCTTGCCAGGTCAGCGATGAGCGGTCTCAGCGTGTTTAAGAGAAGTCGGTGAGAGCAAGTGGAATTTATTTGGGTCTGATGGGAAACATTTCGGTTTAGCATAAAAATGAGGAAAGACTGAATACAAAGTGCAGGAAGAAGGTGGTGTCATGGTTCGGGTGATGTTTTCTGAAGCAGGAGTTGGGCCTTGGAGTTGATAAGAAGTTTGTGCTATTGCTCAGGTAACTAAAAGACAGTGAGGAGGAGACAATGACATGCATTTTCTGTCCACCAGTCCACCATAAAGTATGTGTTATCATCCTGACCTACTGTTTACACGTTAACGTATGGGAAACACGACTTACAAAGCTGCTGGGTCACTAAACTTAAATGTCTAAACGATCATCCCTGTCTTTACACCTTCACACTGATAAGACTGACAAAGACCAAGGACAAAATAAAGAAAGATAACAACATAATCCATATACTCAAATTCTAAAGAGATTCAGAATTCCACAGCCAAAGTCTCACATGTCACAGTGTACTTCAGGGTCAAGGATTCTTCAGTCAGCTCTTGCATAAAACATTACAACTCAGAACTTTGGAGTCCACCACACAGCAGGAGGAACTCTATTCAGAGGCGTAAGAGCTCCTGTGGTCCTTTATCCTCAAGGACAAGCTAAGAGACTGGCTACAAACACAAACCTATGAAAGGATTTCCTATGTTCTACAAAGGCAACGGGTAACTTTGTGGTAAAACAGTTAGTTATAAGCCCTCTTTGTTTCAAATTTACTTCTTTGTTTCAAACTGAACCATCTTACTTCAACATCAGTCAACAACTTGTTTCATTACAACAATAACTTTCTAAAAAAGTATTTTAAAAAAGTTTCCTAATGCTGCTGACTTTCATTTGGTAAAAGGTTAGTCCCAAGCAAAATGTAAAATTGTTCTGAAAATTAGCAATGAGAAATGGTGTGTTTATGGTTGACTGCTTTCATATACGCTATTAAATCCATGTTTTATTGGGGAACAGTCCATGAGAGATCCATTTTTCTTGAACATTCACACTTGGGAGTGGACATTAATTGCTCTCATTATGATGTGCACTCAAGGGAGAATGTTAAGTGCAACAGTTGAGAGCACCAATCACAATGAGAGTTTAAGTAGGACCTTCAGTTGCATGACCGCAATAAGCACCACAGAAATTTCAAAAATCTGTCCATAAATTAAATGTGGCATTTATGCACTTCACTGACTCGCATTAAAAACCTGCTTAATGTAGTGACACAATGGAAAGGAAGCATATATCAGTATTCATTAGGGCTTGGTGATAAGTTTTATGCAACATTTTTTAGTCACAATATTTAACTACATTTATCATACCCACTTCCTTTTAAAAAAGTTTGTGTTTTGTAAGGTTTCTTTGTTTTTGAAATAAGTATTTTGATCACCAAAGATGCATTTATCGGAGTTAAAACAGCAACATTGTGAAACATTATTCTAATTTAAAATAACTGTTTTGAAAATATAAAATTGAACATTAGAATTTATCCTCATGATAAAAAAGCTGAATTTTTAGCAGCCATTAATACAATCTTCAATGTCACATGATCCTTCAGAAATGATTATGTTAGTTCAGAGCTCAAAAATATATAAAATATAAATATATAAAATATTAATAATAATAAAGTTTGTTATTGCTTTTGAACGGTAGTGTATTTCAATATGTAATAGGAAGTTTCACCCCAGCCACTGTAAACCCATTGAACCTATATAAACTACTAAACCATTTAACTTTAAAATTATATTTCATAGCAATATGCATCAGCATACCAATCGACAGGAATATTAACTACATATATTAAAAAAAAAAAAAAACATAAAAAAATATGCAGGAACTTCCTCAATGATGTGAATACTTAAAAAAAAAAAAATCTGATTCACTGCAACTACAGAGATATTGAACTGAATCAACAGTGAAGTGATATCAGATGAATAATAACTATTTACTATTGTCTTTTATAGCTGCTTTACATAAGAACTTATTATTATTTATTTTTTTATCACTGAATTGCCATTTTCTTTTTAATCAATGAAAAGCTGCTTAAAAACAATCTGTATCATATAAAGTGCTATATACAGGTGCTGGTCATATAATTAGAATATCATCAAAAAGTTGATTTACTTCACTAATTCTATTCACAAACTGAAACTTGTATATAATATTCATTCATTACACACAGACTGATATATTTCAAATGTTTATTTTTTTTTATTTTGATGATTATAACTGACAACTAAGGGAAATCCCAAATTAAGTATCTCAGAAAATTTGAATATAACTTAAGACTAAAACAAAGAAAGGATTTGTAGAAATCTTGGCCAACTGAAAAGTATGAACATGAAAAGTATGAGCATGTACAGTGGATCCTGTTGCCTGAATTACTGCAGCAATGCAGCGTGGCATGGAGTCAATCAGTCTGTGGCACTGCTCAGGTGTTATAAGAGCCCATCAGTTGCTCTGATAGTGGCCTTCAGCTCTTCTGCATTTTTATAGGGTTAAGGTCAGGCGAGTTTGCTGGCCGATTAAGAACAGGGATACCATGGTCCTTGAACTAGGTACTGGTAGCTTTGGCACTGTGTGCAGGTGCCAAGTCCTGCTGGAAAATGAAATCTGCATCTCCATAAAGTTGGTCATCAGCAGGAAGCATGAAGTGCTCTAAAACTTCCTGGTATACGGCTGCGTTGACCTTTGACTTCAGAAAACACAGTGGACCAACACCAGCACATGACATGGCACCCCAAACCATCACTGACTGTGGAAACTTTATACTTGACCTCAAGCAACATGGATTGTGTGCCTCTCCTCTCTTCCTCCAGACTCTGGGACCCTGATTTCCAAAGGAAATGCAAAATTGACTTTCAATTTCAGAGAACATTCTCTGAAATTCAGAGAACAATCTCAAATTCAGAGAACATAACTTTGGGACTCTCAGCAGGAATTCAGTCCTTTTTGGAGCGAGATGCTTCTGACGCTGTCTGTTGTTCAAGAGTGACTTGACACAAGGAATGTGACAGCTGAAACCCATGTCTTGCATACGTCTGTGTGTAGTGGTTCTTGAAGCACTTACTCCAGTTGCAGTCCACTCTTTGTGAATCTTCCCCACATTTTTCAATGGGTTTTGTTTCACAATCCTCTCCAGGGTGTGGTTATCCCTATTTTTCTACCACATCTTTTCCTTCCCTTCACCTCTCTATTAATGTGCTTAGACACAGACCTCTGTGAACAGCCAGCCTCTTTTGCAATGACCTTTTGTGTCTTTCCTTGCTTGTGCAAGGTGTCAATGGTCATCTGTTGGACAACTGTCAAGTCAGCAGTCTTCCCCATGATTGTGTAGCCTATAGAACTAGACCGAGAGACCATTTAAAGGGCTTTGCAGGTGTTTTGAGTTAATTAGCTGATTCGAGTGTGCCACCAGGTGTTTTCAATATTGAACCTTTTCACAATATTCTAATTTTCTGAGATACTGAATTTGGGATTTTCGTTAGTTGTAAGTTATAATCATCAAAATTAAAAGAAATAAACATCTGAAATCTATCAGTCTATGTGTAATGAATTAATATAATATACAAGTTTCACTTTTTGAATGGAATTAGAGAAATAAATCAACTTTTTGATAATATTCTAATTATATGACCAGCACCTGTTAATAAAGACAGACCTGATATGTGTTACTTAATTTTATATTGCTAGCAAAATAATTTCAACCCGCATGATATTTTTTCTTTTTTGTATCTTGCCTCTGTATAAAGGGGCGGTCACACTGCACTTTTCGTTCCGTTGACTTCCATTCATACGCATGCGAATGCGCCAGACCAGAAACGCAAGCACTTGCGAAAGTTTCCAAAGTTCAAGTTTGGGGAACTCTGACCTGCGAATTTGCATCAAGTGAAGACGTGGGACCAGTAGAAGATCGATACGTCTCTGTACAGAAATAAAAAGTTAAGGAAGCGCTTATTTTAGATTATAAAAATAATATATAAAAAGAAGCTGCATGGTTCGCAGTGTCAGTGGAAACAGGAACAGATGGTACATTTGAATGCATTTTATAATTTATTGCTTAGTGTGTATATATTTATATACAGAGAGATACCGTGAGTACAATATAATAAGACGCTTTCGACGCCGTCGCAAAAGACACAGTACAAGCACATTGGAATCCATGTTGTGATAACTGAGGGAAAACATTGGTGCTTGATGTTATCTACAGCTACCGCCCATATTCGCAGCCAGGTCCGGAAAACATTTTGCACGTTGAAAGTCTAGTGTGACTGCCCCTTAATGCATATTAAAAGTCATAAGTGCAGTGCTGAAAAAAAAAAGTTGCGCTGTTTTGTTTACAGCAGAAACCAAGGAAACGCTTTAAGCGCCACCTGCTGGCAGAGAGTGAATCTGTGTCACATTCAGCTCATCTGCTGTTTCATGCAGATATTTTATGTGTAGTTTGTCTTGCATAAAATAGGTAAAATCATTCTGTTTTTGCTTCAAAATGTAAAAATATAATTTATATTAAAAACTGTGTGTATGCAGCATCTTTGTTTGTTTATAAATGCAGTGGTTGCCTCTAATTTTAAATTGAAAGAGGACAGACAAAGCATTATTTTGTTTATATGAAGAGATTTATTTTATTTGTGTTATTTATTTATTTATTTTTTCAATTTAGTTTTATTATTTACATTTCAATTAAATTAAAATGTTGTTATTTACCAGATGCTTTTATCCAAAGCGACTTACAAATGGAGACAATAGAAGCAATCAAAACAAACAAAAGAACAATAATATGCAAGTGTTATAATAGCTATTTTCAATATACATGTTGCCCCTTGGTAATATTATTAGAAAATACGGGATTAGTTTCCACTGTTATGCTGATGATACTCAACTATATATCTCAACCTGACCAGATGAAACTTCTAAATTATGTAAGCTAACAGAGTGTGTTAAAAATGTAAAGGATTGGATGACCAATAATTTTCTCCTATTAAATTCGGATAAGACAGAGATATTACTTATTGGACTAAAAAACAGTACACAGAATCTAGTAGACTACAGTTTGCAACTAGATGGATGTACTGTTACTTCCTCTACAGTCAAAAATCTGGCTGTTATATTAGACAGTTATCTTATGTCTTTTGAAAACCATATTTCCCATTTTACAAAAACAGGATTCTTCCATTTTAGAAACATTGCCAAGCTACGAAACACGTTACTTGTTTCTGATGCAGAAAAGCTGGACTATTGTAATGCACTTCTAGGTGGTTGTCCTGCATCTTCAATAAACAAGCTACAAGTAGTCCAAAATGCAGCAGCTAGAGTCCTTACCAGGTCAAGGAAATATTATCATTTTTATTATTTTACAGTCTCTGCACTGGCTACCTATTAAGTTTCGTATCAGTTACAAATTATCATTACTTACCTATAAGGCCCTAAATGGTTTAGCTCCTGCGTACCTAACTAGCCTTATAACACATTACAATCCATCACGCTCCCCAAAGTCACCAAACGATGGACTTTTGGTAGTTCCTAGGATAGCAAAGTCCAACTAAAGGAGGTAGAGATGGGTTTTACATCCCGTGATGACTAGGATAAAAAAAAAAAGATCAAATCTGGATCCAGAACACCTGAGAAGAGATGATGCCAACCCCTCAGCGGACCTCAAATGATGCTAACCCTCAAACAACATGCAGAACTAACAAATATTGCTACAAGTGTGATAACATAATATAATAATTGCTGTTAATAGCGTTCATCGTCTGGTTGACTACATCTTGTATTCATTTTTCTTAAAATTCCTTTCATATGCACATAAACTGACAGTCACCACTGATAAGCTACTACTAAATATTGTAGAAACTTAATGTTTTGTAGTTGCTTTGCAATGATTTGTATTATAAAAAGCGCTATACAAATAAACTTGAATTGAATAGTATATTATTATATTTCAATTTCACAAAGAAATGTGCAGCATTTTGTCCAAGCAATAATAAAAGGACACATTTAATTTCTAATTTATCTTAAATCTCATTTTGTTTAAAAATAAAATAAAATCGTGAATTGTATCATGAGATCAAAATCATGAAATCAAAATCATGATTCAAAACGAATCGTACGAGTTGATTGAACCGTTACATCCCTAGCTACTATATATATGTGTGTGTGTGTGTGTGTGTGTGTGTGTGTGTGTTTAATGTTCATGAATTAAAAGAAATTAAATGAATGTTTTATGCCTTAAAAATGTAAATAAACAACACAGAATTTCTGAGGGGAAAAAATCATCAGGGCAATTGTAAGAATAAATTAAACTTGTTTTATGCTTTTCAAATAATTAGACATGTTAAAACAGAATTTGATAAAAAAATAAACATAAGGCTAGAAAAAAATAAAACATTTCATAGGACCCTAAACATGTCATTTTTGTTAAACTTTTAATTAATTGATGTAAATTGTTTTTAATTAAATGGACATGCTTTTTAATTCAAACAATTTCATTTATCCATTAAAAAGGAGTACAGAAAGGTTAAAATGGAAAAAATGTGCCATTGACTTTAATTGAGAATATCAATTCCTTTGTCTAAACTTTTGTTAAAGGGAATGTTAAGGACTGGCCGAGTCACGTTCCAGGCTGGATCAAGGAAATGATATTGCTTTGAATGTTTTGAACTTACACTTCCCTTAACCATTAACTAACTGGGCAATAAGTACTAAGGTAAAATTATCTGGGGCCGTATAAAGCTGCTCAGAGTAAAACATTTTGTCTTAAGTGTGTCAAAATTCTAAGAATGTAGTTATTATTTGTAGACTCTTATTTCTAATAAGAGTGTGATTCATAAAGGTAAGATAAAGTGTTGAGACAGAAATTAAAGTAGTAATTTAATTTTTACCATTTGACCAGTTTTGCCAACTGACTTCAATTAAAAGTAACTAAAACTGGTCACTTAATGTCGCTAGATGACCTCATAAATGTCAGTTTACTGATCTATATTTATGTAGATCAGTGAACTCGCCTTTAGGACGTCATAGGAGTGTCTCGGAATGTAGATAAGCTTTTTCCAAGAAATTGGTTTTGTTGCTAGGCTTTAGAAAAAATCTCTAAAGGGCTGAGGAAGTCACTAAACATAGTGACAAAGTTGACAACATTGGCACATTGACTAAAACATAAGTTATTAAAGGGGTCATATAACGTTGCTAAAAAGAACATTAGTTTGTGTATTTGGTGTAATGCAATGTGTTTATGCAGTTTAAGGTTCAATAAACATTATTTTCCACATAATGTGCATTAATGTTGCTCCTTTATGCCCTCTCTTCTGAAATACGTAGATTTTTACAAAGCTCATTATTCTGAAAAGTGAGGTGTATGCTGATTGGTCAGCGACAAGCAACAAGCGCTACTCTACCCTACTCAAAACTCATGATTGAATCAAAGCAAATTCTTTAAATAAGAAAAGTAGGTGTGAAACGATTCATCAAGCAACTCGAGTAATTATCGAGGCAAATTCCTCTGCCTCGAAGCCTCTTTTAATTTATTTTAAATCTCAGGTCAGGTTCTTTCGAAATTATTTTTTTTAATGTGACACAACGCGTTTCCGTCTCCCACAAAGTGGAAGGAGACACAAGCGCTGAGTCCGAAATCGCCTACTGCAAGGAGTCAGTAGTGTTTTGATTTGAGGGCACGGGCAAACGTAAAGTGAACGTTGTAGCGTGTGTCCATTGCAAGATAGAGCTGGCATACCAAAACTAGGGCCCTATAATTTCCGCGATGCAGAAAACGCGGAGGGAATCGCGGAATCCAGTCATAAAAATGAAATTTACAGTTTAATACGGAATGGCACGGAGTTTGCCAAATTTTTTAATTATTATTCATTGCACTTACATCAAATCATGATATGGACTAATATCTGTAAATATTAAGCCAGAACAGTCTATCTAAATATGAATCCTGTATGTTCTGCGTGTCTGTGTTAATGAATGGAGCAGAAGCGCGTCTTCCTTTATCACACACACTGAAGCGTGCGTGACGCTCGCGGTAATTTCAGAGTCTGCTGTCTCACTAAATAAGACGTGAACACATGAACAACATCTCCAGATCTGCACTGAGAGTCTCTTCATGAGTATTTGACCATTTGATTTGAGTAAAACTAGCGTCACATCACATACACAGAACTGTAAATGTACGTCAACCCGTCAAAACTGCTAAAAAAAATCATTTATTTTAAGGTTAAACACACAACATTTCTTCCATGTTTTATTTTTAATAGTAAATGCCATTTGTTCACCAAAAAGTTAAGTTAATTTTCAATAATTAAAAGATAAATTAAATTATTTTTTATGTGTTTAATGTGCATCTAAGAAAATGCTTTATTTTAAACCACAACTGAATGGCACTTAAATGCACTTAATTCATCTGTCAACTTTATTGTCATTGTTCACAGTACAAGTACAGACAGAGAAACAATGGTTAATAATTAAATGTTTATTTTTGATGTATGCATTGCATTCTATGCATTTAAAAAATATAAATATTTTTTTTTCTAAAAAAGGAAACTTAGTTGTTCATTTTAAGAGACCCAATAAGAGACTTATTTTGTCTTGCATAATTAATTTTGCGCTTTAATTAAGCAAAATACATTTTATCCTATTACTCGATTAATCGATGGAATTTTTGGTAGAATACTCGATTACTAAAATATTCGATAGCTACAGCCCTACCAAAGTTGGAACTGCCCCACTTCATAGAAACAGACACCGGCATTTTAGGCTACTATCACAAGAAACACTCCTTGTAATCCGCAAAATGCGCTGCACACATCTGAATATTTGGGTTTAACTGTACTGGAACAGTGTTGTAAATATAACTTAACCACTGATTTCTAGTTGTGAAAGCGAAAGTAGTAAGTGCATAAATGTAAATAAAACAACTAACTAAGTGACAAGTTGTTATTTTTTTTTTTTTTTAAGTGTAACTAAACCCCTGGTCAGAGCCTGACTCCTGACACCCACTGGCAATATTTGAAAAATGCTGGGCAGAGTGGGCAGAGCAGAGCGGAGATAGAGGGGACGAACCAAAGGCGGGGCTGAGCGAGTGGGAACCTGAGACCCGCAGTGACGGATTTATTGACAGCTGCTGTCAGAGTCACTAAAATGGAGAGTGACTGTAGTGACGCAAGTAGCTTTGCAACAGAGCGTTCATTTGAAGTAGAGGACTTTTCTTCCCCACCTTCACCTGAAGTGGAGGATGTCGAGGTGTCTGTGGACACACAGGGCCAGGGCCTGGGCCATATCAATTCAAGCTGCTGGCTCAAACTGCGGTCTTAACTCCTACATCACGATCGGCATCAGACGATGCTAGCGAAGCAGCTGCCCAAGAGAGAATAGGGCCAGTCTCTGAGTAAGGCACTGCATCGCTTTTCAGCGTGAGCTTTGTGGAGAAGCCCATTTCCACCTCCATTGCGTTGGAGGAGCAATCCCGCGTAAAATGCAGTTTGCACACTCTAGCTCTAGATGGGAACTCGCGATCTTCCAGGCCAAGTGCATGCAACCACTGGCGCCTAATTTTCAAGTCTTCTGGAAACTATGCATTCCAGCAGTGATGTTGCAACGAGCAACACTACACCTACGTACCATCCTGACCACTGTACTGAATACAGATAAATCTACGCTAACTTGAAGCTATACAATACTATGCTACTAACTAACTATGCTTCTAACAATACTAACGTTACACTAACAACTATGCTAATTAACTACATAGGGTACTCAAAATAATCTAAATGAAAGTGATGTGACATACAGCCAAGTATGGTGACCCATACTCAGAATTCTTGCTCTGCATTTAACCCATCCGAAGTGCACACACACACACACACACAGACAGCAGTGAACACACACACAGAGCAGTGGGCAGCCATTTATGCTGCGGCGCCCGGGGAGCAGTTGGGGATTCAATGCCTTGCTCAAGGGCACCGAAGTCATGATATTGCCAGCCCGAGACTCGAAACCACAATCCTAAGGTTAAGAGTCAAACTCTCTAACCACTAGGCCACGACTACATAAATGCTATGCTAAATAGATGCTAAAATACTAGTGGTTTTCAACCTATGGGTCGTGGTGGTATTGCAGGTGGGCCACCAATTACTATTAAAAGAAATAATAATTTTGTTAATATATGTAAAAATGTCTAAGTCATAACATAAATAATTTAATATATATAATTAAATAACAAAAAAATATTAAACTGTAACTATGCTTTCACTATTCAAGCTCACTGACTGGTTTAAGAATAAACCACCAATTCATATTTTTGCTGCATATGCTACAAAACAACAAATTCAAACATGAATAAATGGCTGTCAACATGTTCCCTCCTGACTGCTTGCTCCGCTTACTGTCTACCCACTGCCGACTGGATCTGGTTTTCCCGTTTTGCTGAGCGGTGCCAGCCCGAGTTATTTTCGGTTATTTGTCAGTTCATTCTAGGGCAGTGCGATTAATAGAAATCGTCATATGCGCGATTTCTAAATTTATAGCACGATTTTCCGTGGCCCTGACCTCCCGCAGTATGCTATCCGATCCAATCAGAATGCAACAGAACAGAACAGACTGGGCATATGCCTAACTCCAAGTTCACACACTGTCTGTGATTCGCCTTTTTTTCTGAGCCCATATTAACGGATCAGAGCATTCACACTGCACGCGGTAAAAAGCTAGAAATAAAAACGTGCGAAAATAATTAATATCTAGCACATGCGCATAGAGAGAGTTGTGAGTGCACAAGGTGCAGTTTAAGTGAGAGGAGACATGCGAGAGCAGCGTGTATCTGAGCAAGCACGTCTGGTTTTGTGACACTGCAAAGGAAATCTGCGTGCGAACAGAGAGATTTGCATTTGTGCATTATTTTAATGTGTTTTCGCGTTACATTAATGCACTCTAGCTGCTGCTTCTGCACCACCAGGGCCGTGCACAGACCTTTTGAGGGGCATGTGCTGAAACTGAAAAAGGGCACCCCCTCCCTTTTTTTATATCAATTATATATATTCTCTTTTTTAGCTATTCTGTTTGGTTTCATAAGCTAATTTGTATTATTTGGTTAACATTTTTATGAATGACATTGAGAAGAAGGGAAGGTGAGCAATGAGTCAAGTATTTTTGACTAACTTTTTTGAAATATAATTTAAGTAATTATGTCCAACACTACGGTACAACTCAATTCCAGATTATAAGAAACTATAGCCATACCGTTACTATAACATATCCAACATGTTTCCGCCTACCTGGCAAAAATTTGATACTGTGGTGGACCAGGGATGTTGGTTTCTTGAAGGTCTCCTATTCACTACACTTTCCCTAAAATAAGCCAGCAATGAAAAAATAAATAAAAATAGTGTGAAAAGTACAGTTGCAGTGAAAACATTTCTGAAGGATCACGTGACACTGAAGAGTACTGAACTGGAGTAATGATGCTGAAAATTCAGCTTTGATCACAAAAATAAATTACATTTTAAAATATATTCAAATAGAAAACAGTTATTTAAAATTGTAAAAATATTACACTATATTACTGTTTTTGCTGTATTTTGGATCAAATAAACGAAGCCTTGGAATGAATCATGAATTACATTCTGCATGATAAAATATAAAGATTTCACAGTGATCTTCTGTAATTTTTTTTTAGTTACTACTACATTACTGTAGTAAAACCATGTTTTACTACTTTTTATACGGAGAGTATACCATAACATGACTATCCTAAATGTTAAAAAAATTAAGTGTATCAGCAATCATAAATCAAAGAAGAAATTTCTTAGAAATATAGTTATCTAGGTGACGAGGATCACTCGCTGCTTTGTGTAAATTCCAGTACGAAACTTGTTATGATTTTCCGATGGTAAAAACAAATTATATGTTGTTGTTATCAATATATCGTTTTTGACCAGCGAATGCGTGTAAATGTTATTTATTTTTTTTGTCCGTCATTAAAACGGCGACGGCGCCTGCCGCTGCCGGGATCACATTACATTTTCATCTACAGGTTACAAACTAGTTTTTTTAGCTATATAGACGGAGCGCTCAGTTTTTCCTGTGGTAAAATGCATTTGGCCAAAATCGCATTTTAAAAAAGATGAAATGCTACTATATGCCCAGGCTATTTAAGTGTTGGCTATGTATTGGCTATGACTAGATGGCAAATGCTAGCCCTCTCTCTCAGGCGACGTCCCACCGCGTCCCACATGTCTCAGCCAGTCAGACAGACATCCAATAAATAAAATATGAGCTTTTATAGACATAGTGTTTAGTAGTACTTATTCAAAAAACAAGATATTTATTTACCCTTCGCAAAACTGTTCAGCTCAGCTGTTGTCTACTCTTCGGCTGCTGTGAAACTTCAGTTGATTCAATGAATATAGAGGGGGAGGAGTTATCAGCTTACTGACAGCTTGAGAATCGAATTAGATTTACACAAGCTCGTTTTAAGAACTTTCATTTGCTAAATATTTGTAAAACATACATACAGACGTAAATGGTGACCAATAGCATTGAAAAAAAAAAAAAAAAAAAAAAAAAAGGGCACTTCGGAGTGTAAGGGCAAAAAGGGCATGTGCTCTGCACAGGTTGAGCCCTACCTGTGCACGTGCCTGTGCACCACTTACACATACTACGCACTGCAAACGGAGTACATGTGAACCTGTATAATGTATAACAAATCTATTTCAACACCTGAGGAACCGCTACAATTAATGAGCCATATGTCTAGAAATTGTGTTACAACTTTACTATAGTGATGATTTTGACTTAAATAGAAAAATTTCGCAAACTTGATCATTTTTTTTTTCTTATTGCACAGCCTTAGTTCATTCAATAAATACAGTTAACAGTCTAGCTTCTGAGTGGTAAGTTAATAACCCAACAATAGCGGGGTCAAATCTTTTTTTTTTTTTTTTGCAGTGGGCCGCGCAAACTTATGTGTTTGGTTGTGTGAGCCACGAGTTGAAAAAGGTTGGGAACCACTGCTCTATACTGATTGTTTTCAATACTCGCAATTCCAACTCCTGACTCACTACAGTGATTTTGACGCAACAAGATGGTTTTATACTGCCATGGGTGTGGTAGCTTTCAGGCCATTCAACCTGAAGAAGGCAGCACTCAGGCGTTTTTTACACCATATATTGTAGAATTAAAACACTTTATACTCAAATGTCAAAAAAGTTACTTGAATCAATGAACAGCACTAATAAAGCCCCAATCTTACAGATCATTAACTAAAAAAAGAGACTTGTTATAGCACTTATATATCATTGCTCTTTTTGTTGTTTTTGATTGCTTCCACTGTCTTCATCTGTAAGTCGCTTTGGATAAAAGGGTCTGCTAAATGAATAAATGTAAATGTAAAAAAAGTTGGTTTAGGGTTTAGTTACCCTTTAATTAAGGGTAAACATGTCAAATTTCAAAGGCCGTACGTCACTTTTGGCCACTACTATATGGCAGTTCATTGACCTCCAAAACCATATTGCAAAAACAAGACACTGTTATGAAGATTGTGGGCTTCCCTGGAGTTGTTCTTTGAGTTGCTCCAACTGTAAACGAGTAGACATACCAATAGAAAAGGAAGCATTGATAATAATTTGTGATCATTTTGCACAATGCAAAGCATCAAAAAAAAAAAAAAAAAAAAAAAGGTTTATATATATAAATATAAATATATATATCATTTAAATATTAAAATATTTCAGTGCTTAAATTATTTTATTGTAGTAACATTAAATGATTGGTGTTGTGCTGCTGTGACTTCACATGAGCAGGCTCACTATTGGCTGAGTCAGAGGTCAGCCATTTTGTGTTCATCGTAGTCCTTCGAAGTTCACAACACTTAAGTGTCACCTCAGTCAACACTTATGAATCAGTCTTAGACTTGACTGAAAGTTGCTTTTAGCTTCTTGATAAAAGTCTTCTACTCTTAGAAAAGTCCTACTTTTTACTAAGAATTTTTTGACACTCAAAGAAGTTTCTAAAAAGTTTTAAACATATGGGTCCTGATCTTGAATGTAGTGCAAATGTGTTTGTCCCTGCTCCCTGTATCTAGTGCATGTTTTAAAAACGAGGTCATGTGACTTGTGAAAGTGGTCTTTACCACACGTTCCCCTCCCTCTTTAACAGACAAGCTCTCATTCCAATCCCCGTCTCATTCTCTCTCACTTCATCATTTATTTACAATACTGGATACATGGGCGAATGAGAAAGAACAGAAAGCATAAGGTGCCACAGTCCAGGAAAGATTTATTCATGCCTTTGGCTCATGCATCTATCTTAGGTAAGATAACTAAAACTGTTTGCAGAGTCACGCTGTCATGCTTCGCACTAGTAACATTGAGAATGTGCTTTGACTTCCAGAGCATTTCATTATCCCCATTTCTTTGTCTAGGCTTCTACGACGACTCTTCACTTACCACGGTAATTGGGTGTTTTTAGAGAGCAAGTGATTCTAGTTTAAAGCATATCTATGAATGCAGGCACTCAAATCCATTTTTTTCTTCAAAACAACCCTGGTCTACAGTACTATTAATTTCATTTGCAATTATTTTCAGTACAATAGTGTGTTGTTGCACACTCAGCGCCTGAACACACATTTAATTTATCTTCATAAAACATCAGGCGTACACACAAGCAGCTTTTTGTGTGCTGTGTTTATCTGGTCAGCCTCATTACAAACTGCCTGGGTTTTTAAGAATGGGATTCATTGTTAAAAGAGGGAGAATAAAGCCCTTTTTGGACTTCGATTGGTAAATTGCTCATTTGAGGCATGAAGTGGTGCTGCAAAAAAATACAAAAGAGTCCAATGCTTAAATTGAGAATTTAACTTTTTTGGCGCACACATAGACAGGTAGCTATCATCAACCTGTCAAACTGCTTGAGACTGCTCTTATTTTTCTTCATTATCATCCAGAGACCTTGACTTCAATGTGACTGGCTCTGTAATTTTGCCAAAGACATTGACTTGTCCCCCAGGACAAATGTGTTTCTCAAGGATATAGGACAAAGAGTATGGAAAGGCATCAGGGAGTCAGTTTAAAGAAGATGGTGTTGATTGATAGAGTGGTGACAGGGTAAAATACAAGCTGGGTGTAGTACATCTGTGGGAGTAAAAGGATGTGCAGATATTTCTGGCAAGAAATGTCAAAGTGAATTATTCAAAGAAGCCAAATCCCAAGGACAGGAGAAAGGAATCAAGGGCCTTGATTTGACATGCAAAACCCACTTGCTTGAGCACAATAGTGAGTCTGATGGACAACAGTAGTTTGATATATTAGATGCCGTGTTCACTGAAATTGATTGAAACTATAATCTCTAATGTTAACACTAGTTGGATTTTTTTTTCTTTTAAATCAGAATTTCTGTTTGAAGATTTGCAATAATGAGTCTAACTAGTGAAATGTTTCATCAATTTTTCAAAGTGTGCTGATGATAACATGAGTGCTCAATAGGAATCAGATACATGCTTGTATGAATCCTTTTAAAAAAGGACTAAAACAAAAATAAGGCAAAAGTATCAAGCTTGTTTCTGATTTTTCAAAATAAGTCAGTTATGTAAAGGATTTAAAGCAATAGTTCACCCAAAAATTAGAATTCAATCATAATTTACTTTTCTGTTTTTTTTTCTGTATTGAAAGTGAATGGTGACTAGGTTGTCAAGCTCCAAAACTGAATCATAAAAAGTACTCCATATTACTAGAGCGCTACATTTCATGTCTTTGAAGTCATGTGATAGATTGGTGTTGAAAAGGCCAAATTCTGATCTTCGGCGTAGCTCTCAAATCTCATTTATGCAATTTGATTATGCATACACTTAAATCCGAAACAAACCAGGATTGTTTATGAGACACATTGACATCAAACCTGGCCAGCAACTTGATGACAAACTCATCGTTAACTATCGCTCCATGGGTAAAGTTAACACACAGCAATTTATCTTTTGGTAAATTGGAGGCAATTTTTTTAGGAATTTGTAGAATATCATCCATACACCATCAATTTTCATATGATCTGAGGGTTGTGTTTAGTGGTGGACCATCATTTTTAGTTTCTTTTCTAAAAACTATAAAATGTCATACAAACTGGTATGAAATTGCCAATTTGAAAAAAAGTTAAATTTTTCTTCCATGAGACTGGGTTGGAAAAAGCAGTGTCCAAACGGGCAAAGCAGTGTGTTAAACTTCTTTTGTGTTCCATGGAGGAAAGAAAGTATGGAACGAAGTGAGGGGAGAACAGAATTTCCAATATTCTTTTCTCCTAATGGATCCCACCATCAGCCCATCAGCGACCGAAGAATATGACAAAAACTACAGCACATCTGTCTTCACTTAGTCACAAAGACGTCAGGTGGGGAGCTGTGAGGCCACTGAACAGACCAAATATAGATATGAAATCTTGGTATTTAGTCGTTTGAATCAACCCGAAAGCAACAAACGTAAGTGTTCAGTTTCCAAAGTAATCTAATAGTCAAAACCGTCAAACTTTTACAGTGTTTCAACAGGTCAGATGCAGAAATCAAAACACTGACGCACACATCCACAGCTGAGCTCCAGTGCCCTGTTTCATTTACAGGAGACTATTCTGACCCTCAGGTCAGTGCACAGGAAAACCCTTAAAGTCCCTATAAAGTAAATTCTGAGAATACGGGGTTAAAGTCTTTCAGCAGAGAAGAGCTAATGCAACAGAGCAGTAGGACTGATAGTGAAAGAGCTTTTGCATTTATTGTGTCTGGGATTTTAAGATGTACAAAACACGGAAATATGGATTACAACAGGATGCATTCTTACAATAGTATCATTGACTGAATAAAGACAATACATTTGCCTGATTTGTTGCACTTTACTAAAAACCCCCACATTCTGATCTCTAAACACTGTTAAATGCTCAGAATCTCAATACAGTGTGATATGACCTTAGCTCTTAATTTGCATAAATTGAATAAGTTTGCATACTTTGCACATACTTTTAAATGGCAAACTATTTGTATTTTTCTAGCTGCTGTTTCAGTGCAATTGCAAGGCGCTGTGTGCCGAACCACATTTCCTAAAATCTTCAGCTGAAAACCTTCAACATGACTAAGCGGAATGAAGACATCCTGGAGAGTGGCAAAGTTATGAACGTCCCTCTGAAATCTGAGCTACGCTTTTATGATGCAGTGAAAGGCAATCTCATAGCTTTATCACTCTCAGGGGTGCTTTCATCCCTAATGCACGACACCGGAGGGCACAGCAAACACGTCCATCACTCTGGCAATGACCTTATTCAGTGTAAGTGTAAGTGAAGGACGTGTCTGCAGCACCTTCATGAACACAACTTAAACCAGCCTGGATGGATGGTCTAACCTGGTTTCCAAGATGGTATTTAGCTGGGTAACTTGCTGGTTTAGAGAGGAAGTGTGCACAGCATACCAGCTTAGACTTATCTACCTTGTGAATGCTGTTTATGCTTCAGTTCTTCTTACCCACAGGTTCAGTCACACCTGACTCAAAACTCAACAGCCCCACTGACAGTTCCCGAGCCTTTCTCCCGTCCTTACCTTCCAGCATAACCTCTCTGCCCGCTTTCTTCAGCACCTGCACCGCCTCGTCGTGCGTGGCGTCCCGCAGATCGATCGCGTTCACGGACAGTATCGCGTCCCCCACGTAGAGCGCTTGAGTCTGGTCCGCAGCCAGACCTTTGAAGATTTTACTAATCAGAATAGGCATCTTGTTCTCCTTCCCGCCTTTGATGCTTATCCCTAATCCACCGAGCTCCTGCTTGATCACTTTGACACATCTCTTGCGGTTCGCAATCGCTTCGGGAACTTGTGAATCCGTGTATGGAGTCCTGACAGTTTTGGGACTGTTGGTGGGGTCCGGCTGGTCACTGTAGGAGCCGTTGGTGGTGATGCCGTTCAGGTTTACGCTGGCGTCGGTCGCGGGCTCCTCGCAGCTGAGCGTCAGCGACGCGTCGCTTAAACTCGCCAGGACCGCGTGCCATCGCTCTCGTACTAGCACCTCCAAACATGTACTTTTCTGCACTCTGTTACCACAAACCGCCATCTTTGAAGCATTCTTAAAATGCCATGGGATTTCATACACACGCACAGGACTTTACCCCCGGACAGGGAAAAAGTTGTGATTCAGGTTGGATAGTTTCAGTCCCTCTACAGGCTCCACATGCATATCCTCTTTGGGTGGAGCAAATGTGTGAGATGTCCTGTCCTGTGTGTGGCCATGCTGAACTCTCTCTCTCTCTCTCTCTCTCTCTCTCTCTCTCTCTCGCTGTCAGGAAATGTTCGGCTTGAAGTCTGTGTGATTGATTTGTTAAGTACACCACTGATCTCAGGTTGGCATCATTGTGTTGAACTGTGTTTAGCACTAACTTACCTCTACAATAAAGACGGCCACTCAAATCATTCAATCGCCGGCTCTTTCTAACATTTGAAGTCTAAATCAGCAGTTTGGGAATCATAAAGGCTGTTAGAAATGTTCTGGTAATACTTCTGGCTAACGTGAACGCGATTTCTGTTCACCAGGGTTTATTCGAGTCACGTCAAAACGCGCAGCCACTTGTAATCATACGTTTGTGGTCATTGAAAAAATGTCAAACGCCAGCTATAATAAAATGAAGTTGTGTTTAAAAAGAGCATGTTCTTTTAAGAGCGCAAAACCTATAATTAGCATCTTGTGTGTGTAAGTATGGAACATAGATTTCCGCTGCTGTAATTCACACGAATTGCGGTGCAGTTTTTGAATTGAACTGAAAGTTGCTTTGTACATTGACTCACTGTCGTCGTGGAATGTGCGTAATGGAGAAAAAGTTATTTGTGATGATTATCTCCAAGCAAGGTGACAGAAACGGATGTGTTATATGTAAACAAAACACTGTAAATGAACAGTCCGCCAGACCGCACGACTGCAAGTGACGCTAAAAGTTGAGTTTTCAGTGCCATCTAGTGGTTTTTCTTGGTTACTGCACTAACATGAGACCAGTACAGAATGGCATACACACACACCAATATGTACAGCATTTTTTGTCTAAAGTACAACCCTATATATTTATGTTTAAATATATTTCATAATAGGGTATAGCAAAAATAAATAAATAAATAAATAAATAAATAAATAAATAAATAAATAAAAAATAAATAAATAAATATATATATATATATATATATATATATATATATATATATATATGTATATATAGATAGATACATACATACACACACAAATATATTTTGACCAAAATATTTTCTTTTTCTTATATTTTTGAAAAGCAATATATTTCAACCCGAGAAAATAGTCACACATCAAATTTAAAGAACTATTATTATTATTATTATTATTATTATGCCGAGACTATTGCATTTAGCCTAAATGTAGGCTACTGTAAGACTGGAAATTTATTTTCTTGCCCCTGAAATACAGTTCTTGTAGAGTTTTACAAGGGGCTGTGCCATACAAAAAGTCTTGCTACTGTGAAATGTAGAAACAAAATACGATTTTATTTTTAGACAGGTAACAGTTCAGACAAAAATATAACATCAAAACATGACAAAACTATGCAGTTGTTGGAAAACACGCTCGTTTTTAAGTTTGTTGTTTGTTTTGATTAAGCAGTTTGTTTCTGTACTCGACTAATTTTCAAAGCAAGAAAAATAAGCTGTAGACTAAATTAGTTCCTCAAAATAAACATTTTCTAAATAGCAAGTTAGATTTACAAACTTGATAGTGATCCTTTTTATGTTGCATTTCAACTGACTTTGACACAAACACTATGATCAAATACAATACAACAATAAACTGTGATCAGAAGTGATTTCATTAAGCTAAATCTAAAGAAAACAAGAAGAACAGTAGAGCTGAACAATGTTTATGCCCTAAACAATGTTTCATGTCACTCTGGGGTTGATTATGACTAAATTAAGGATTAAGACGGGCATGAAATTTACAAGTTAACCCCACTACAACTTTCAGGAATCTGTGCTCGTAATTTACAAGGCCTGCTGTACCCAGGGGAAAGTTTTTTTTACCTCTTTTTCCTTTCTAAATTGCGCATGTGCTTTTTTGTCGGTCCCTCACGATAGTGAAACAGCAGGGAGCCACATGCAGCTCATTAGAGTCGAAATAAAAGTGCTCTCCAGTGAATGGTGAGAAGAGAATGACTTTCTCACTACCGTCAAGATTCTTTCTGTGTGCAGTTTAAGTATAAAATGATCTTGAAATCACTAGTGCCATACAAATAATTCAGTGACTAATGCTTTTATTTCTGTCAGTATATCTGCATACTTTTAGTTTAATATTTTTAACAGGATGCATTATACACACACACACACACATATATATTTAAAAAATAATAATGAATTACAATACATTTGTATTATATCAGCATCTTCTGAAGATGTTTTGGAATGACACGAGGGTGAATAATTAATGGCTTTTTATTATTATTTTATTAATATTAACATTTTAAAAATAAAATATTTGTGCTAACATGTTGAGAACATAGAGACCAGGTAACTTTGTAAGCACTTTGTATGACTTACTTAAATAAAATGTGAATACACGATTAAACATATTTGAAGAGTTCAGATGCAAAAGCCTCTAAGTGCAATCTGAAATGTTCTTCTAAAATGAGCATTTATCCCAGGCTCCTATATTTATGTTCAGTTATTTCACTTTAACGGCAATGAAAATAACTTGTTCAATGCCATTTAAGTAAAGCCTACTCATAAAAGCCGGAGAAAAATGCAGATTTTAGAAGAAAATTTCAGATAGCACTTAGAGGCGTTTGAACTCTTCATTTATATTAAAGACAAAATACTATCCATTTAAAGTCTATGTAACACTTTTAAGTCTATATAACTGTTCACCGCTTTCCTGACTTTTGCTTTCATTTCTGTGCCTGGTTGTTGGTGTACATTGTTGGTACTGCTACTGCAATGCATCATGGGAACAGCGTAAGTCATAAATAAGCAAAATACGTTCCTGCTGTTTAAACCAACACACAGTTTGCTTTTAACACTTGTTAAATATTTAAAGGTGAACTTCAATGTCAAATGTTTTCTTTGTTTTCAAATACTGCTCAAATGTATTCTGAGGCAGCCACAATATGTAGTAAATGAAAACAGCAGGTCTATATTTGGGAAATGTGGTGGTCTTATCTGCTATATTAGTGATATACAGCGCAACAGGTGCCAGAAGTGTGCTCATTAAAATAACACATCTAAGACGCCTGCGTTTTTCTGCTAAAGCCAATTATGGATTTTAATTTTATGGCTTTTCCTCCTCCCTCTGCCCAACATATTATACGATTCTGAAAACAGAACTTATATTGCCAAGGATTCCGCCAAAGATACAAATTTCTCCTTGATCATAACAAGCGTCAAAATATGGAAATGTGGATCAACACAATTAGAAGAACACCTTATATAAGGTAATTAGAGAAATAACCTGCTAAGAAACTCTCGGGGGAAATTATTTGTATTCATGAATAAAACATCAGGACAAGGTTTTTCACAGTTCAATCAGGTAATGACCAAACAAGTTCAGCCACAGGGCTATAAACTGAGAGTATTAAAGATAAAAGGGGCAAAATATGTAATTCAGGACCATCTTTAGTACAATAGGCCTACAGCCTCGGAATAAAAGAACATATATGTTTATGTTATTTAAACACCTTTAACATGATATCTAACATTACTGCTCAGTTTTCTGATATGTACTCTGATCAGCAATATAAACCTCCAAAGTTGTTAGAAATGATGGTTCATAATTTAAAAAGAACAGAACCTGGAGTGAAAAAAATCTACCGTACATTGAACATGGCCTGCTGGCACTGCTATGACAACACAAAAGTCTTCCAGCTGTCGCAGGGTAAGATTTCCAGAGTTTTCAATTGCTTATTTTACAAATGCTGTGAAAGAGTTATTTAAACACACAACCATGACGCCATATCCTTTGTGACTGACAGCAAGACAGAAGAACTCTGCAGTTTCGATGCAAAATTCCACTAGCTGTGTTTTCCCATTTCAATGCCATTATTTTGTTATTTTTAACTGATGGACTGTTAATATGCCAGAGGCATTGTGGAATAATATTAGCTGGTGTATAACAAGGCGTGTTGAATAATATGCCCATATGCTGACCCTTAAAACATATTGAAAGGTCATTTAACTGCAATATTCCTCTTCCCAGCCTTTTTCCATCCAAGTTAATTAAACATCTTACTGTACTGTACTGCTGCGTTCCATCACAATGTGTCTTTGTAAATGTCGGTATGTACTTTATTTATTTATTTTTCAATCATACTATCAAATGTCTCTGGTCTGCTATGTGTGTTTCACATAGTGATTTAGGCTTGGAGAATTGAATCAGTGATGCAGGAATACAAATAAAATGCATTGTAGTTGTAAGAAATAAAAAACAAACATAGACATATATATAAAATCAACATGCTATATTTTGTCAGGGTTTTGCATTGTCACTTTGTTTTATGTTTGTTTCTTGTATCTAGTGCCAGCACATGGCCTTGTTAGTTATTTTCTCGGCCATGTGCTGCTTTAGCCCCTCCTCGTTTCCTCTTTACCACACCCTCTTGTTACCCTAGTTGGTCTAATTGTGCTCACCTGTCCCTCGTGTATTTTCCTCCCTATTTATAGTGCACCTTACCCTTTTGTGTTGGCTGGTCCAATTTCATTCTCACCCTGTGTGTCTCCCTGTGTGTCTCCCTGTGTGTCTCCCTGTGTGTCTCCCTGTGTGTCTCCCTGTGTGTCTCCCTGTGTGTCTCCCTGTGTGTCTCCCTGTGTGTCTCCCTGTGTGTCTCCCTGTGTGTCTCCCTGTGTGTCTCCCTGTGTGTCTCCCTGTGTGTCTCCCTGTGTGTCTCCCTGTGTGTCTCCCTGTGTGTCTCCCTGTGTGTCTCCCTGTGTGTCTCCCTCCCTATGTGTCTCCCTGTCTGGTTGGTCTTGTGCCCTTGTTTTGTCTAGCCCTTGTGATTCTTCTATGTTCTTGTCTTGCTCCTTGTTTTAGTTATTTGTTTGTTCTTGCCCTTTGCTTTCATTTGTAATATTTAGTTTTCTAGTCTTGATTCTTGGTTTTGTTTGATCATTCTCTTAAGTTGGTTAAATTGGTAATTTCTTATTTTGTTACTTTACTTTTTATTAGTTCACTGGTTCATATCCTTTTGTCTTTGATTTAACTTGTTTTTGTGGAGCTTTGTCCTGTCTAGTCTTGTGTTCTGGTTCCTGACCTGTCTCCATGTGTCCTGCTCTGGTTCTACCAGCCTGGCATCTGGTCTTTCTCCAGAGTCAGTTGTCAACAAGTTTCTGAGCTCTGCTCTATGGTGCCTTGTGTCGTGTACCCTTCTCGATCAGCCTGGTCTTGCTGCCCCCTTTGTTGTCCAAGTATTCTGCCAGTTGTTTCCTGAAGCCTTCCCAGTGGCCTTCCCTAGCTGTTCTGTTTATTTTGTACCTGTTGTGGTATCTCTTGTGCACTTCACTACATCTTGTATCAGTCTGTCTTGTCAATAAAACGTTATCTCACTGTGATTGGGTCCTCCTTCCCAGATCCCTGACAATATTTATTGACAAAATCTGCATTTTGATCTCCGTTTATTTTTACTCCTTCCACTGTCTTTTACAGGACCACTTGAGCCATAAACAGTTCCAGTTTTACTAAAAACAGGTCAGTGGGATCATATTCTGTGGATACCTTTGCCACCTCTCCATGGGCTGTGATTGTGAAATAAATGGATTTAACTGAGCTGAAAACTTACTGTATTATGATATGAGATCTGTAAGTTGTTCTGTCTGACTGTCTGGAGCTTTTCTCCCGTTAGCATGTGCAGGATGTTATTGTAAAGCCCATGTGGAACCATTTGATGGCTCCTGGTTTAATTCTCCCTGTGTGGACAGCAGTAATACTCCCAAACCTCTATGATACATGTCCTGGAAGGGCAATGACTGTCAAAGCTGTATGTGTGTACTTAATAAGTAAATATGTTTAGTATGTGTTATGTGATTAATGTGCTTATGCAGTTTGTATGTATCAGGAGGAGTGGATGTGTGGTAGATGTTTAGAGATAATAATCCAATCGTCAATGTTTACTACTGTTAGCAAGCAGAATAAACCCAGAATTTCGCAAGCATGGTGTGTGTCATTATTGGAACAGATTTCAATTGACAGCAAATCAAATAATAAAAAATCGCATCTGGCTACTCCAGAGTTTGAAGCCAAAATCAGGGCTGAAGTGAAAAGATTCCCAAAATGTTCCTTTGTTCTATGGCTCTGTGAACTCTAACAAACGATGTTTGCATTGCGTAACTTCCATTTAAGGCACAATATTGCAAGTTACTGTTAATGTTTTGCCCCACAAATAAAAATGGTTCCATATATAATGAACAGTTTCATGTCTCAAAGTTTTCTGATTGAATCGGGTTAATGAACGATTCATTCACTCACAATGCACAAAAGACAGTATTGTCACCACCTACTGAAGTAGTGTGGTTGATGAATGCATGACATAATAAAATAACAATAATTATTTTCGATTTTTTTTTGCTCCACAAATTAAAATAATTCCACAATAAAGTTAACCGTCACATGTT
This sequence comes from Carassius gibelio, assembly GCF_023724105.1. Classification (NCBI taxonomy): domain Eukaryota; kingdom Metazoa; phylum Chordata; class Actinopteri; order Cypriniformes; family Cyprinidae; genus Carassius; species Carassius gibelio. The sequence continues at coordinate 14,307,626 of NC_068411.1, read as the reverse complement.
TTCGAGTATCCCATAGCAGTAGCATTTCATTTAATTTAATTTGTTTTTATGAATTGGTTTAATGAATGATTCAATGACTTATAATACACAAAAGGCAGTAGTCACTTGTCGCTGAAGTGTGGATTTGTAAACTAGACTTTAGACACAATAATGTGGGTTGCTGTCAATTTTTTCTCTGCCACAGAAAGTATTTCCACAGAAGAAATATCCAGCTTGTGTCTTTGAGCATCGCTCAGTAGTGTCATTTTATTCCAAACTAATCATTGTTTTTGAACAAATCGGCTGAATGAGTGATTCAGTAACCCATAATACACAAAAAACTGAATATACTTGTCACCACCTAATGATGAATTTAATATTGGGTAAACTATATTTTACACACAATATTGTGAGTTACTTTCACAAACAAAAACACTTTAACCATCATGTGTCTCCAAGCATTGTGCAAGAGTGTCATTCATTAGTGCCAAATGAATCATTGTCTTTGTATAAATGGGTTGAATAGATGATTCATTTCAATGATTCATGAAAATACTTTTCACTTTGTGGAACCCCTTTCAACCAATCAAATTTGAAGACCAGAACTACATACATTTTGCTCTATGACATTTGCTTAGTGATTTCAAATCATGATAATTGTAGTTTAAAGTGCAGTTTGTCCCACTCTCACTCTCATTGTCACTCTTCCTGTCGTCACAGATTCAATGCCACCCCTCTCCGTTAATCTCCCTGTTCAAAACTGCAGTTTTTCTGCTGTTCCAGAAAAAAAGAGATAATGAATCCCTTCGGACCAAATGAACCCTCATTCTTGTCTGTTCTCGTTAGAAACAAAATTAAAAAAAAAACAAAAAAAAGTGTCATAATAATATTATTTGTTTGCACATGTTATCTGGTATGGCATCTTTGTTTTTCCGTTTGAACAGCACAGAGTTTAACCGTCCCACCTTCACCACACAGCTGTGCATGTTTGCATTTGTTCCATTCTTTTTGAAATGCAAGTATACTGTAGCTGTACATGTCGTTGGGGTCTGTAATTGTTTCAGGTGAACAAAAAAGCTAATATAACCTCTCCACTTCCACATCCCTCCACTAGAGGGAGAGGCACACACATTTTGAGCTTTAGTTTTTTGAGGAAAAAGAGTGTGAAATATGAGTCTCAGTATATCTTTCTGGAAACTGTCTGGGATATATTCCCATACAGAGAACCCCTTCGATATACTAAGAACAAACAATAGGGTAATTATTGCTAATGATTTGAGTGAGTGTTTATGTGTGTGTGTTTGTGTGTGTGTGTGTGTGTGTGTGTGTGTGTGTGTGTGTGTGTGTGCGTGTGTGTGTGTGTGTGTGTGTGTGTGTGTGTATTAGAGAGCCTGCACTGGAGCCAGCTCTGGCAACTGATATTGGCATGGCACCATTCACATGAATGGCATCCTTCCACTTTACAACATTGTGGGAGCCTTTTCTTCAAGACGTTTTTATTTCAGTTGAATATTCCCTTCATAATCGACCGTCAGTAGGTCACTGAGTTCAGTAGCTCCCACAATACATTCTCAGTGCATTCTGTATGCAGTGTTCAGATGCCAAATGAGGATTTAATTTATCAGTTTAAATTAAACTTTATTCATTTACTTTAGTGTCAATTCTCCCTGCATCGAACAGATTGGCTCTCGCTGACGGCAAAGCTTTGACTTGGTGCCTAATGACAGGAGAGGTTACCTCAGGGCTCTGTGGAGTGTGTAGCATGATTGTACGAGTGCATTTAAGTGTGCATGGAGTGAGATCACACAGCGTGAGTAGTTGGCACAGTGCTAGAAATAAGCCCTGCACATCTGTAAGACACCACTCTATGGAGATTTTCAGCTGCAAGGAAAACAACCAGACACATACATACACACAACTGCTTTGCTATGACATCACCACCTCTGCAAGGGCTGGAGGTCACACCTGCGGGTGAACCGTGTAGGGAGAGGCTTTCAGTGGAAAGGATTTTTTTATTTTTTTAAGTCAGTGCTCTTGGTTTTCACTGTGGTATAAAACAGGTAAATGATGCAAACAAGGCAGTTTGTGTAATAACATTGTAAATCTGCAGTGATCCAAAAGTTAATAAAACAAGCAAGCAAACAGCATAACATGAGGTGATCTGATATGGCTGAAATATATTTATTTATTTGGTTTAACGTCTGTAGCTCTGTTCTTGCACAACTATTTTATATTTGTTTCACATGTGTCTGCACCAAATAAAAGTTATTTTGGACTTGTTCGAACCTAAACTGTATAAATAAACAAATAAATAAATAAAAAGAATGTTAAAGGGTTAGTTCACCCAAAAATGAAAGTTCTGTCTTTAATTGCTCACCCAAACCTGTAAGACATTTGTTCTTCTTTAGAACACAAATGGAGATATTTTAATTGAAATCCGAGAGCTTTCTGACCCTACACAGACAGCAACACAACTGATATTAAAATAGTCCATATGACATCAGTGGTTCAACCGTGATTTTATTGGGCTACAAGAATACTTTTTGGGTGTAAACAAAACAAAAATAATGATTTTGTTTAACAGTTGTTCTCTTGTGCATCATACTCCACCATTATCGAGAGTGCCATGACGTATTTCTCTCAGATTTCATCAAAAATATCTTCATTTGTGTTCCGAGGATGAATAAAAGTCTTACAGGTTTGGAACGACATGAGGGTGATTAATGACAGAATTTTTATTTTTAGTGCAAGTGCTGCAACCCACCCCATGCTGAACAACCATGTTTTTGTCCAGTGTTTGTTTCTCTCCTAAATTCAAGTCAGTTAAAAAAATGTTTGGACATTTATTTTGTTAAAAAAATTTACTTGGTTGAAATAAATTCATTAAACATTTTTTTTAAGTATTATTTATTTTTCATTTTAAGCATTCAATATAAATTGCATTGTATTCCAAACAGGCAAATCTAGCGAGCTGAAACAATTATTGAACAAATAAATAAAACTTAAGCTTTTTTTTTTTTTTTGCCCTGAAAGTCTGTTTTGACTTCTTCTAACTGTCACCCTGATGATGACGATCATGTATGAAAGTGATTTCATCCAACATCTGTCTCATCTACTGTTGTAAACTGTTGAAAGGTTGTGTTGCAACACCATGTGCTGTTGGTGATTTTCTTAGCACTGCTGTTTTTATCTGATCATTTTTTATGTCAGTTTAATGGACTAACTGAAGGTAATTACTCAAACATTTCATTTGATGCACAACGTTTGAAATCACACATCTGTTTATGTATTTCTTAAGTGTCCTCTTTTTCACCAGCTTTATGCTTAAGATTATACATGCTCCATTGTAGTGGCAAATGGCTTTGTAAGGGTTGTATACAAAAGCTCTGCCCGTGTTTATCCCTGGATGTCAATGTTAGATGAATAACTTCCTGTGTGTGACTGCAGTTAAACCACCCAGATAGAGTCCGTGCAATTTCACCAAAGGCCCGTCTTTCCAGACTGTGAGAGAGATTGTGCGAGGCTTGAATTGGATGTATACAGTGACCCACTAACTTGCCAGTTCTGATGGAACACAATGGAAAGTGTGTCAGAGGAGTTTCGCAGTCTGGCTCCCAGAGCTGCTGTGATATTGAGACTGAAATAAGGTGTCCAAGTGGAGCGGTTTGGATTAAACCACTCTCTAATGTTTCTCTTTCTCTGTCTCTCACACCCTCTTTCCTCTCTCTCTCTTACTTTTTCTCATGTTTCATTTCATTTATCATGCTAAAGTGATTCAACATGGATAGTGCTGGATTTGAACACTTTTTATATGACTTTATTTAATGGTCCTATCTCCATATATATATATATATATATATATATATATATATATATATATATATATATATATATATATATATATATATATATATATATATATATATATATATATATTTTTTTTTTTTTTTTTTTTTTGTGTGTGTGTGTGTGATTGCAGTCTGTTGGCAGTGTAGGCTGTAAGTGTATATGTGATCAAAATAAAAAAAGAAGAAGAATATGACCTGGTAGCACTGATTCAGCACAATAGCAAACAATTTGTTATCCCCTCAATTTATATCAGTACATCTTCCCCTCAGAGACGTCATTCAACTTTCAATGCAATTTATTTGTATAGTGTTTTTTTACAAACACATAGCATTGTTCCCGAGTAGCTTTGCAACAACTCACTTAGACAACGACAGACCTGACAATGACAATTTGTAGCACAACCGATGAAAATCTTTGATTATGAAGTTGCATTAGGTAAAAAATTGAGCGTAATTTGCTTTAGACTAAAAATTCTGTCATCGCATGCTTACAGCTTCAGATGCAAATTTGGTTGGTTCCTCTGAAACAACAAAGACTGATTTCAGAAGACCTTTTTTCATGAAATACTATACAAAAGACCACTGTTCTGATTACCATCGATATCCGCTGTAACTTCAGGTGGGTCTTAATAAAGTCACTTTTCATTGTGCTACATCTCTATGGTTCCAAAATCCAGTTACAGTCTGATATCACACCATCTAGTGTTTCGTTTCTTTCTTGAGACACAAAAGCTTTGGAGATGATTTATACAGCTATATATTTGATTCTTTTTTTCAGTTCAGAGAAGTAAGTGGTTTGGGAATAAACCAGTGTTCATGATTTATGTTAGACTCAGCTCACCTGTGAGTGATTTGCTACAACGTCACGAGAGGCCACAGATTTAGCCTTGCGTTTGCGACTAACCTAAGGTAATCTCTGTCCTCACACGATTATGACTTTTCCAGTCAGCTAGCAGTTAGCTGCAGTACAGTCCCAGCTAACAAAACACATTGTATGGATGTTTTGCTAACATTCCCAGTAAGTCTTTAAATGTTTAAAAATGTTAGACTAAAACACTTACAAAGAAATCTTCCATGAACAATGTTTACATATTTTTTTTGTGCTAACATTTTGAGAACATTATTTAAGACCAGAATTAATGCTTGGTCAACTTTATTTTAAGGTACAATTCTCGCTAACAAACCATTAACTTACTGCCTCAATGAACTGCTTGTTAATAGTTAGTAAGTTAGTTTTTTACATATTGTTAGGATTAGGGGGGTAAAATATGATCATGCAGAATATGTGTTTTATAAAATTTAATAAAGAGCCAATATTTTAAAAATAGCCATGCTTTTAAACAACTAGTTAATAGTGGAAATTGGTCCCTATACTGGAATGTTACCCAACATTATATTAATGTTACTGGAAGAACATTTGTTCATAGCTTTGAAAGAGCCTTGCCAGAACATCGGACAAAGTGTTGGGGTAATTTTTTACAAGTAGTTGTGTAGCATAATAAAAAAACTACAACACAAAATGTCATTGCATCAATAATTAATGTACAATCTCTGGCTCATTCAAACGTCATTTTGTTTAGTTAAAAACAATCACTTGTATATGCAGAACTGTAGGTCTGATTTTAGTGAATTGATTTGTTTAGACAGTTAAAAAAACACACACACAAAGTCAAATTATACTGTTTATTGCAAAGTTTTTGAAGTTTGATGGTGTCACCCTTTGATGATGACACCATCTATTTTGAAATATTGTTTTTGTTCCAGAGAAATGCTGCTCTGTTTGTAATAAATTGTAATATGTATATTTAAAAATATATTGGCTTCTTATAGCTTCTCTTTTAATTGCAGCACAATGCCCACTCTTTTCCTTCAAAGATTAGAAGAAAACACCCAACTTTCCTTATAAATATAACTTATAACTTTCTATAACATGAAATATGAAGACAAACAGTGATAAATGTACAAAGTACATCAGGTTTGTGGTGGTCTTTACAATTGTAAGGGTTTCACCACAGGCCAGATAAAGGGCTTGCAGTGATAATATTGATGTTATTGCATCACGGTTCTTGGCGCTCAGAGTTTCACTGGCCTTTCGATCATTTCTTTCTGTCTCCCTCAAATTTGTGTCTTATGGCCCTCGTTAAACGGCACCACATGTGCGCATGTGTCCCTGTCTGAATCCAATAGTAGGGCGTTTCTGATTTCATGTGTATCACTCCATCTCATAGTCTTTGTTGTTCACTCTGCCCTCTCTCATCTCTAATTCAGAACAGGCACCTGGCTTCCCCGGGGCAGATCAATACTCTCCTCACAATGTTTCCCATGATGCAACACCATTAATTAAAGCATCTAATCAAATAATTGTGCTCAAAAGCTTCTTATGAACTCATGTAATTTGTCACACATGTTGAGATATTGCTGCTCCTGGCTCCTCTGTAGGTGACATCACCATCCTTTCCTTCTGTGGATTTGAAACACAGTCACTAGGCAGAAGCTTTGATCTAATTAAGGGATATTAGAGATGATAATAGTAGAATCCCAATAGAACAACCAGGATTTAGTGTCCTGCACAATGTTTTTTGAAAAATAAATGTTTTATAGCATAATATTTATTTTTCATAAAACATGCATGACACTAAATCCCGGTTGTTCTGTTCTGTGATAAATTATTTTTTTCCTAGGAAGCTTTTGAGCACAATCGTAATTATATATATATATAGGTGCATCTCCATAAGTTAGAATGTAGTGGAAAAGTTCATTTATTTCTGTAATTCAACTCAAATTGTGAAACTCTATTGAATAAATTCAGTTCACACAGACTGAAGTAGTTTAAGGGCCCTATCATACACCTATCGCAATGCGACGCAAGGCGCAGCGCAAGTGTGTTATAGTTTCAGTCCGGCGCCGTTCGCATTTTCCCATCCAGCACTACGTCGTTTAACTAGCAAATGCATTTGTACCCATTTGTGCACCCATGGGCATGCAGGTCTAAAAAAGAGGTGTGTTCAGGCACATTGCTGGCGCATTACTATTTTAAGTACCTGAAAATAGACTGCACCATTGACCAACACAAACCTGGTCTAAAGTCTGGCGCAATGTTTTTTCTTGCTGCTTATTAAACACAGGGATGCACAGCAGCACACAGACATGCCAAATATAAAAAAATAAAGGATTCCAATGCATAATAATTTTTTTGTAGGCAAATTAAATATATATATAAATGCCTACGCGACGTAATGGATAGTCATCGCATGTATCAGAATTAGGCTATCTATTTGCTCGCACACGAGCAGCTCCGTTTCATCTTGGACAATGTGTTATGTCTTTGCACTTGCCAAATTCCGCCTTGTAAACAAAAGGCTCTTAAAGGGAATGGAAGTTGAAACTCTGATTGGTTTCTTGCATGTTACGCCCAAAAAACACCCATTACTCATTAAGTGAAAACGGATAACCCATTTAGACCATGTTTTTGGATTTGGACATGCCCACTTTACACTTTGCGTTTAGATCATTAAAATAGGGCCCTAAGTCTTTGATTCGTTTAATTGTGTTTATTTTGGTTCACATTTATCAAAAACCCACCAATTCACTATCTCAACCAATTAGAATATGGTGACATGCCAATCAGCGAATCAACTCAAAACCGCTGCAAAAGTTTCCCGAGCATTCAAAATGGTCTCTCAGTTTGGTTCTCTGGGCTACACAATCACATCTGATCTGACAGTTGTCCACAAGACAATCATTGACACCCTTCAAAAGGAGGGTTAGCCACAAACATTCATTGTCAAAGAAGCTGGCTGTTCACAGAGTGCTGTATCCAAGCATGTTAACAGAAAGTTGAGTGGAAGAAAAACTGTGGAAGAAAAAGATGCACTACCAACTGAGAGAACCACAGCTTTATGAGGATTGTCAAGCAAAATTGATACAAGAATTTGAGTGAACTTCACAAGGAATGGACTGAGGCTGGGGTCAAGGCATAAAGAGCCACCACACACAAAAGTGCCAAGGAATTTGCTGAACCACAGACAATGCCAGAGGTGTCTTACCTGGGCTAAAGAGAATAAGAACTGGACTGTTGCCCTGTGGTCCAAAGTCTCTTTTCAGATGAGAGCAATTTTTGTATTTCATTTGGCAACCAAGGTCCTAGAGTCTGGAGGAAGGGTGGAGAAACTCATAGCCCAAGTTGCTTGAAGTCTAGTGTTAAGTTTCCACAGTCTGTGATGATTTATGTTGCAATGTCATCTGCCGGTGTTGGTCCATTTTGTTTTTTTGAAAACCAAAGTCACTGCATCCATTTACCAAGAACTTTTGGAGCGCTTCATACTTCCTTCTGCTGACCAGCTTTTTGAAGATGCTGATTTAATTTTCCCGCAGGGTTTGGCACTTGCCCAAACTGCCAAAAGCACCAAAAGTTGGTTAAATGATCATGGTGTTGGTGTGTCTGACTGGCAAGCAAACTCAACAGACCTGAACCCCACAGAGAATCTATGGGGTATTGTCCAGAGGAAAATGAGAAACAAGAGACCAAAAAATGCAGATGAGTTGAAGGCCACTGTCAAAGAAACCTGGGCTTCCATACCAGCTCAGCAATGCCACAAACTGATCACCTCCATGTCATGCCAAATTGAGGCAGTAAATAAAGCAAATGGAGCCTCTACCGAGCATTGAGTACATGTACAGTAAATGAACGTACTTTCCAGAAGGCCAACAATTTACTAAAAATGCTTTTTTTATTGGTCTTATGAAGTATTCTAATTTGTCGAATTGGTGGGTTTTTGTTAAATTTGAGCCAAAATCATCACAATTAAAAGAACCAAAGACTTAAACTACTTCAGTCGGTGTGCATTGAATTGATTTAATATACGAGTTTCACAATTTGAGTTGAATTACTGAAATAAATGAACTTTTCCACAACATTCTTATTTATTAAGATGCACCTATATATATGAACCACAGACAATGCCTGTATATATATATATATATATATATATATATATATATATATATATATATATATATATATGGGCCGGGACTCGATTAAAAAAATTAATCTAATTAATTAGAGGCTTTGTAATTAATTAATCTAAATTAATCGCATTTTAATCGCATATAAATATTTGACCTGAGAACAGTGAGAAGTATTTTTTTTTTTCACATGGATTTATAGTATACCATTGAATAATGACTGAATACATAAGCTTAAGCAACAAAATATTGTTTATTTTTGTTCAACCAAGTCTAGCAGACCAGTGCAATTTTTGCCATTAAGTGTAGCAATAGCATATTTAGAAACAATTTAGAAATAGTACATTTCAGAAATTCAGAAAGCTTATAGGTGCTGGAACCTTCTGTAAAGTGTTTTTATTTAAAGTAAAACACAATACTGTCAATTACATTCAGAACATTGGAAACACTGACTATTAGAAAACATCTCTCTGTTGCTTCAGAGGCCATAACATACTAAGTCCAACTCTCAATAACCTTGGCCAAAACAATAAAGAGTTCAACATAAACTGTTGCACCAACAAAATAATACATAGTTCAACATAAAGTGTAAAGTCCACGCTAGCTGCTATATGTTTTGTTTTGAGGTGATACTTGAGGCTCAATGTGCTGCGGTGATATCATAGACAGTAAAAGAAATGGACACAGCGACCCCATTGGAACTCAATTGAGACAAATGAAGCCCAGTTTTAGCGTTTTTTAGCACTTTCGTTTCTGACGCGCAGACTCAAACGAAGCTTGACGACGTCAGCAACCTGTCTGCCAGATGTAAATCTTCTAGTAGCTGTGTGTGCAAACTGCCATCGTTAATCTTGCAGAGACGGCGAGCTTGAGCGGGGAGTTCTTTGTCGTGAGTGAGCAGGAGTAAGTATTCTGATTAATTATTTTGTATAGTATTTTAAAATGTAACGCCATTACGCCATATTAAGTTAATTGCCTGCGAGCTTCTCCTCCTGTCTGTACGGTAATGCGACAGAGAGCCGAGTGGTTATGACGCCATCGTTAGCTTATTTTTTACAAAAACTGTTTATACGGGGCCATAATGTAACATAGAAGGTAATGGAGCCCTTTATACATTGTCGTATATCTTTAGAAATACATAATGGACAAACAGAGTCTTTAAACGCCTCAGATGTAAAGTTATTCGCTGTCAAAGTGACGCCAAAATGAATGGGAGTCAATGGGAATTCTAACGCAAGTGAAGTTCTGCTAAAAGATGGCAGCCCCCACCCGACTTCAACTTCCGGTCGAGTTCCTTGCCCCTTGGGTGATATGCGAAGTGCGAACACTAGTTGGTGCTTCAGTATAATCGGTCCCGCCGAAACTCATCCAGTGAGAAACGTTCCGCGGTGCAAAAATAAGTTATTAAAAATGCGGGATTTTTTTTTTCTGTAATTAATTAATCTTAGTCCCGGCCCTAATATATATATATATATATATATATATATATATATATATATATATATATATATATATACAGTATATGGAAATATTAAATTATTAAAGCAATTCAATATGTTTTGCCTTTAAAAATATATTTTAAAACATGAATTTAATAAACCTGAAATTATTAAGATACATACATTCACATATACTGAAAATGTAAGCATAGGAGCCATAGGTAACATTAAATATTTTGTGATATTGTTCTATATATTAAGAGTGGTTTTGCCTATTTTTAAATGTGATATGTATTTATAACAATTTGAAGAAAAATTACAAAGAAAGGTAAACTTTTACACAACAAGTTATGGATTCATGTGTCAAATCCTTTGTGGAAATGCACAAGAGCAAGAGCAGAATGCAAGAGCAGAAAATGTCTCAAATCACCATTACATTAAGGAAAAAATATGTTTTTCATTTTTTATTTGATGGCCACACCACTAGATATTTAGAGTAATTCAATGAAAATGGTATAAACACCAACTTGACTTTATTTCTTTATAGTGAACCCTCTTATACATATTTAACCCTATATTTTTTACTTCAGGCAGATAAACCAGAAAACTTCATTAAGTTGTACAAAACATCCTTTTGTGTGTTTGTTCGTTGGTTTTTGCCTTACAGGTTGTGACCTCTGTCAAAGGACACGTCCAGGATGCATCTTCTCTCCGGCCTCTGCCATCAATACATCTACTGTACACCAACATATGATGACCAGAGGCGGATGGAAAGGTGTCAGTTTATGTACAAACTCTCTGGCAGCTGCAGTTCCCTCATTCCTTCTGTCCCGCAAACAGAGAGGCAGTGTGTGACCCCTACTTTAACGGATTTGTCTGTACACTCCCTGTTACCTCATGCTCAACCAGCCCAAGCTATAGCAGGAAATGAGACCGCGCCAGTTTGAAGTGGTTCCGTATGTCACAAAAAGCCCATCATTTTAACATCATACAATTTTTTATTGATTTAGCATTCTTGAATTTGTTGAGTCCATCTGGATTATATGATATAATATGGCAAGCAACAAGCATAAAGGACAGAAAAGCATGCACAGTCAGAAAATTATATTGTTGAATTAAGTGATTTAGAGTCTTTAAATCACTCTAAACAAACATCATCTAAACTACTTGGAAACCTGGTTATTCAGTTAATCGGAACATAAATCTGAGGGAGTTATCAGAGAACTTTTATTTATTTTTTTATTTTTATTTTTTTGAGGTTGCAAGTCTCTGGTTGCACTTTAAGAACCGCTTTAGCAAACATGTGAGCATACATGCTTGTATATGTGTAAACAGCTAAAATAATGAGATCCCTGTTCCTTCATCTGATGCTGCCCTCCTCTACCCTTTGCTAATGACATATCTGAAAAAAAAATACCTCATGTTCAGATGATTATGGAATAACTTCAAAGGAAAACTTTGATGAACATTTGGATATTAAAAACTCTGAAACTGACACTTAAAAGAGGCAAAATAAATATAAAGGCCTCAAAGAAAATATGAACAGACTGGAAATCAAAATGAAATTAAAACTGACGTTCTTGGCGTCAGTGCGAATTATTTATTGGTGCACATTATTTCATAGAAAACAACTTGGTTTTGTAATGTTCGATCAAAGATTAATATCTTGTTTTTTCTCTGAAAAGACTTCACAGTAACTTCACATTACACAATTCAACAGATTCCGGCTCTGCATGTTTTGTCACTGAATATTCTCTTTCAGTTGGTAATGGGGCATTTTGTACATTCACGACACCAAAATGGGTTGGGAAATGTACATTTATTTAAAAATGTGGTATTTCAAATATATTGTGGCTGATTTAATTTACGTGTTCCCTAAAATCACAACATTTAATCTAATTATGTGTAAAACAATTCTTCTTAGAACTGCCAATTAATCAAATCTAAATGACTGCCAATCGTTACTCATGCCAATACACATTCAGTGATCAAAGACTCAAAGTTAAAATGCAATTTCAGGAAATACAGTTCATTTTATCCGCAATCACATAAAGAATACAAGCAATGCTGTCCCACCTTAGAATGTGTGTTTATTTAGCTCTATGTAATATAAATCGTTTCTGGTCTTGGTAATCAGTCTTGTAACATATTGTGCTTTATGTCCAGCATGAACAAATGTTAAGGAAAGGAAAAACTACGAGAGAGTCATCAGTTACTGCGTTTTCTCTCCCTTGCCTTCGCAGACAATGTATCTCCAGTCTATTTCACAGCAATGTTCTGCCATCTGTGTTTAATTTTCCATTTGCCAAAAATGCAATTAGTCTGCATTTGACTGGTATTATTGTCTATGCGTGGAGAGAGAATACTTCAAGGATGTATTCAATTTACAATGTAATAGAAACATGATTAATTACAATGAATGAATCATTTCTCAAAAGTCAGACTGTTGTCTGATCAGACGTTCAGAGAGACGTCAAATAGTTTGAACAAGACAGAGTTATTTTATTATTCTAGCGTGTCTTTTGTGTTTTAATGCAGGGATTAAACCAGCAAAAACTTAAAATCTCTTTTTACAAATAATTTGTCAGTTTACACATTTTATTCTTGCAACACTGCTATTATGTTAACTCACCTGGAAAGAATAAGTTCCCCTTCAGGAACTCGAGCTGCGTCGAACGCTATGGGAACGCCTTCAGCGTGTTCGCTCTCTGAATCACGTGTGTAATCAGTCCAACAGATGAGCGAGACATAACCTGAAAACACAAAATGCAATGTGAAATTTAAAACACAGATAAAACAAATATGGATAAGAAAGATAAATAAAAGACTTTTATAAATTAAAATATTTTGTGTTTATGATATTTTTAATAACATAACAAATAACATGTGAATAACATTCTGATATTTCATTAATCTAGTGTATTCTACGTAAAAACACTGTTTTGTGTGTCATGGTTATGCAATGACATCAACACGCAATGACATCAGAACCTCATTTAGCCACTTTTAGCAAACACATCGATCTGCCTTTAGCAACTTCCCCTGAAAATTAGTTGGCAACACTCTGAGTGAGGTAGCGACCAGGAAGCTTAAAAGCATGTGCGGTGGATACAGTAGCAGCTTTCTGTCATTCAGCAAGCACTCTGTGTGTGTGTCAGCCTATGTCCGTTTGTATGTCTTATTTAATGTTGTCTGTCCCTCACTTTAATCATGACAAAGTTGAGCAAGAACACATAACACTTGGAGGAGAGCAGACATAGTTTCAGGCTGATACACACAATCTATGCTCGAGGGAGCTGATTGCCCACATTCCCAGCATCTGTTGCCAGGTAAGCTTTGCTCCTGGAAGGCTCTCTTTGAGAAGTAACCTTCACCAGCATTTCTTGTGGTGCTGGCCCTGTTTCTGCCAAGGCGGAGCGGCAGCTGCACTTGTGGGGTTTGCAGATGGATCTGGTGGGTGAGTCCCTCTACTTCATCATTACAAAAATAGGATGGTTGTGTCCTATTTTAGATCTGCATCAGTTGAACAGCTCAGTCATGCAACTGAAGTTCAGGGTGCTCACTATCAAGCAAGCCATGTCTCAGATCAGGTCCTAAAATATGCACATTCCATATCGCCATCCTTCCCTATCACAGGAAGTTTCAGAGGTTTGCAGTCGGAGTGAAGCTTACCAATATTGGGTTCTTGCCTTTGGCATTGCACTCTCCGATTCTCCACAGAGAGATTTGCAGGCCCTCTCAGTGGCCCCTTCTTACCTAGACTTTGCCCCCGGTCTGGCCAAAGTGTGTTTCTCTACCCTTGAGTGGGTTATGTTCCTAAAGTTCCCTCCTCTACAACACGGCCTGTCGTACTCCAGGCCTTCTGTTCTCCTCCCTTTCATGAACCTGACCAACAGAAACTTAGATGACATTCGTCAGATTCAATGTAATGGCCTACATATGAGCCACTGCGGGCTCTTCTGTTCTCTCGTCCCAGCTGTGCTCTTCCACACTAGGCAGGGATTTGTAAGTTTGACAGCGATTACACACGTGAACCAGAGTGCTGTCATGCTGAAAACGTTCCCATAGCGTTTTGACGCAGCGTCTTGTTCCCTTGGGGAACCATGATTACATGTGTAACCTGGAGACAGGTTTTTTTCTTCTTTTTTTGTGGGAAACATAATCCATATGTTCTTAAATGACAATATTCTCTCAAACATTTTAAATGATGACTAATTACATATATTTAAGAATACAGGTACAGCAATAAAAAATAAGTCACTGACATTGTAGACAAATTTGACAAGTTAATTTGTTGTTAGTTGTTATTATTTTTCTCCCGCCAACAGAAACTGTTTCCAAAGTCTGGATCCCCAAATACAAAGACAGGATGCTTTTAGGCCAATCAAGTTACAGGACCGGAACTAATTTTTGTATAAAACATAGCAATCGCCAACTTTCCAGTAGCTTTCACTATTTTCCATTTGTGTTTATTTCTGTTGGACAATATGGCACAAGGTCACACAACTGTAATATTGTGCTCTATGATTTTCTTCAGTATTGTGCAATGCAATTTTAGTATACTCAACATGCAATGGGTTAGTTCTTCTCTTTTTTATTGCAGTTAATCAACATGTAAATTATCCCTGCTCATTGCTACATCTTGAAACTGTGCCTTCTTCCTTAAATCCCTTTGGCTCATGACACAAAACCTCAATGTGATGCTAAAAAGTTTGGGAGTGCCTCTTAAATCATGTGTTTTGAATTTCAAAAGCTGCTCAAAAACGTGTGAAAGAGACTGTGGTGTATGCTCTGTCGTATGCAAGTGTGTGAACAGATGTTGCAAAAGCGACTAGATAATTTCTGTAATATGAAGCACAATACCGCATGGATTTGACAGCCAGACCCAGCCAACACCCAGTCCCAAAGGAGCTAATGGAACAGAACTCCTATCTACTGAGCACAGCAGGGTTGGTCATGTACTGTTCCAGTTGCAGGAAGTCCCCTGGTTTATGTAGCATCTTGTACATAAAGAAGAGTCAAGTAGCATCATAACTACTATACTTATGAAATATATTTGCATCCTGTTGCATCTACAGTGCTCATTCACAAAATGATACTCTTCAGCCTTTTGCATGTTCCTTTTTAGATAAAGCAATGTATCTGCACAACATGTTGCTATTTTATTTTTGCTCTGCTAATAAAAATAGTTCAAAACCCATTTCATGTCTCCAAGCAAAACACATCAATAAAATCAGTTGAGTGAATGATTCAATGACTTACTCATTAATTTCTTTGTTTATTCTTATGTGAATCTGTGTTTTCAAACAAATTGATTCAGGGATTCAATGATTCAATAATTCAACTGACTCTTTCATAAAGACTTATCGCCAATCTTACAATCTTAAAAACAAAGGCTCTTTTTGGGAATTGATGAATCCAAGAAAAATTCACATTCCACAAAAGGTTCTCAATTGTGAGAATTTCTAGATTTTGTAAATGTTCCACTACAAAAAAAAAAAGAAAAAAAAAAGAAAAAACAATGATTATTTTTAGAACTGTTCACTAAACGTTCCTTGGGGAAACAGAATTGA
Organism: Carassius gibelio; assembly: GCF_023724105.1. Classification (NCBI taxonomy): domain Eukaryota; kingdom Metazoa; phylum Chordata; class Actinopteri; order Cypriniformes; family Cyprinidae; genus Carassius; species Carassius gibelio. Next base: position 14,291,822 of record NC_068411.1, on the reverse strand, counting down.
TTCTTCTATGGCAGGGGTGCCCAAACTCGGTCCTGGAGGCCTGTGTCCTGCAGAGTTTAGATCCAACCCCAATTAGACACACCTGAACCAGCTAATCAAGCTCTTGCTAGGCATACTAGAAACCTACAGGCAGGTTTGTTGATGCTAGTTGAATGCTGCTTGACCAATCACTTTTCGAGATTCCACAATTCCTTCCTCCAAATCCATAAAGAAAATGCAAAAAGGTTCAGCATCTGTGTGGACCTAAACATGGCACATCTAGGCCATTCATCTTCTTCTTGAAGACACAAACTAAATGAGAACATTTGTCTCACCACAATGTCAAAACTGTATCTGTGTATCTGTAACTGTGTATTAAAGGGCTGTGCGATTGTTTGCAAAGACACAAATTTTAATATCAACTGATGTTATTTTTAGTGCAAAAATACTGAGCTGGGAATTTAGCTTCTTTACTCTATTTATTCACAACCTTTGACGTGAGTTGGCTTGCAGACCTCGAGCTCTCCTAATGGATCTCATTCACATGTATTCGTCATCTGATGTTTAAAAAGCCAGCGCATTTTAATCATCAGGCTCAGGAGAGACCCAACAGCAATCTGTGCTGTAAAGAGACCATTTGTTTTATTCATTTATGAGAATTCAAGCTGGCATGATTTCTTCACAAACGCACTCTGTTTTTGGTTTCTCTCTCCTTTTCTACTCTGTTGTTGGCTCTGAACCTTGGACTGTATTTGTTGCATCTGGGATTAAGCTGACTTCAGATAAAACTGGTTAAATAGAACATGGACAGTGATATACTCATGCTTTACACAACAAATCTGGCTTTTATATTCTAGTGGACATTAAGTTTCCAACAATGGCTCATTGACTTCACCGAAAGTGAACATTTATTCAAAATGTAGCACTGTTTTTACTCTAAATGAGCAAAATATTGCTCCAAATGATCCCCGTGGCATTATGACATACTCAGCTCATTTCAACATATAATTTACAAATTCAGCTCGACCTGGGTTGCCCCTGGTGGAATATCTTTATTGTTCCTCTTGGACTGAGATTCCAGGAAATGCTCACTCGCTACATCCGTGTGTGTTCTGTGTTAGCGGAATGGCGGTAAATCTCTTTTCGAGAGTAGTTTTTAGAGTAGAAGCAGAACTCATCTCTGTTCATTCACACTGGGATGTTGAGTATAATGGATGAGGCTGTCAGATCCTGCTGCTAGAGGTTAATAAACGCAAAATGAAAGATTTGATTCAAAGTCTCTGCAGTTTGCACTTCACAAGCTGTTCTGGCAAGAGACTCATCCTGCGCAAATTATCCTTTTATTACTTTTTACTTTTTTGCTGTCTTCTTGTAGAGAAATTCCCCCTCAGACAAACCTTGGTCCAAGTAGTACACTTGTCTGTCTCTAACATCTGGTTAATAGAGTCTGTTGTTCAGTTTGTTAGGTACTGTTTTGTAACAGTGTGTATTAGGGCACCTCCCTTCTTCTGTTATGATACGTGAAACATTTTATTGGATGCAGAAATAAAGAAGAATTCGCCTGCCAAGAGGGACAGAAACAATAGAGCACTGGACATATTTAATCTACAAAAACAAAACAAAAGAAACATGCAAACTCATCTGTACAGGATGATTTGTGCTGCTGGGATTTGAACCATGAGTGCTGAATTACAATATGAAAATAAATAATGCTTGAAAAATAATAAACTACTCAATTAGTAATTAGATTTTGTTATTATTTATTATTATTTTTATTATTTCTATAAAGGTTATGGTGAAGCTTTTTAAAAAGATTTTTAAAGGTTTTCAAAATATAAATGTGATGCGTATAATAAATGTAAATTTTACAATTACAAAACTCTTTTGCCATTTTTTATTTATTTTTTCATTAAGGCTATTCAAATAATATTTCAAGTTATTTTAGAGTGAATGTTATTATTTATTAAGAGGGAATGGTGTCATAGCACCTAAGGTAAAATTTTATATAATTTTGTAAACACTAAAACAAAAATCATGTTAATATGCATATTATATCTATGCTATTTATACAGTGAGCGGGTATCGGGAAATGAGTAAAAACCATGGAATAAGATAAAAAAGTTTAGAATCTCTCAATAAACGCCTAATTTGCTGCTTATTAATAGTGAGTAAGATAGGTGTTATTATTAGGTATTGGTTCGAGTTCTAATTATGCAGAATAACACATTAATATGTTCTTAATAAGTACTAAGAACCTTAAAAAGACTGAACTCATGGTGATTCCAGCTAACCCATTGATTCATCACAACTTCTCTATACAGCTGGGCCCGTCAACCATAACTCCTTCGAGGACAGCCAGAAACCTAGGTGTTGTGATGGATCATCAATTAAGCTTCACTGACCACATTGCTACAACGACCCGGTCCTGCAGGTTTGCCTTATACAACATTAGGAAGATTAGACCCTTCCTGTCAGAGCAAGCAACCCAACTTCTTGTCCAAGCTCTTGTTCTCTCCAGACTGGACTATTGTAATGCTCTCCTGGCGGGCCTTCCTACATGTACTGTCAAGCCTCTGCAAATGATCCAGAATGCAGCAGCGAGGGTTGTCTTCAATGAGCCAAAAAAAGCTCATGTTACTCCTCTCCTCATCAGGTTACACTGGCTACCAGTAGCCGCTCGCATCAAATTCAAGGTACTGATGCTTGCCTACAAGACGACCACTGGCACGGCACCAACTTACCTAAACTCACTGGTTAAATCCTATGTGCCCTCCAGAAGTTTGCGCTCTGCAAGTGAACAACGCCTTGTGGTGCCATCCCAAAGAAATTCAAAATCACTCTCACGGACCTTTTCCTGGACTGTGCCCAGCTGGTGGAATGACCTCCCAATCCCAATTCGTACAGCTGAGTCTTTACTAATTTTCAAGAAACGTCTGAAGACTCATCTTTTTCACCTGCACTTAACCTACTAACACCAGTACTTTTCATTTTCTTGTCTTTGTTCATTTAATAAAAAAAAATAAAAAAAAAAAAAAAAAAAAAAAAAAAAAAAAAAAAATCCTAGCTATGCGTTCTATACTAGACTAACTGAGACTTGTCATGGCACTTGTATACTGTTGTTGTTCTCCTGTTGACCTGACTGCTTCTATTGTTCTCATTTGTAAGTCGCTTTGGATAAAAGCGTCTGCTAAATGATTAAATGTAAATGTAAAATGATTAAATGATTAAATGTACTAATAATCAGCCAATGTGCTGGTAATATCCATGCTAATAAAATACAAAAAATTGGTCCTTAAAATAAAGTGTTACCAAACAAATTGTGCCTTTGGTTGTCAGAATCTGAATGCAAATCATTTTGATAGTATACAGTCATTAAAGATCTAATTTCAAGCTAAATGCAGACATTTAGATGGAGAGACTATGGATGAAAAGTGCGATGATTACTTTACTTTTAAAGCATAAATGTTATTTAAACAACAGATCTATATAATATTCACTTACGCAATTCTTAGGGGACATATTGTATTAGCCCTACAGTTAAAGCATACTATTTAAACCTATAAAATTTTACATAACTTTTTTTTTTTTTTTTTTTTTTTACGAATGCAAGTTTATATCTCCCAGTTTGGACTTTAAAACTCAATTTAAGTCCCAGTGAACCTTTGACCTTTGAATTCCCCCTCATGTAGTCTTCCCGTATGATACTTCCTGTCATGTGGGTCAGGTCACTCCAAGCAGAGCAGAGCTCCACACTGGGCCTGTCGCTCAAAACCCATGACTTCATCCTGACATTGCAAGTTTGATTGTTCTCAGTCCAAAACACCGATAGCTGAAATACCCAACAGAACTGGGTGATGTGAGAAATTCTCCAATAAAGGTAATACTGGAAGACTGCTGTCTCAGTGGAATATCCTTTAGGCATTTGCATGTTGCAAAGGGACCATTTGTCTTCATCACTGTGTATATTATCCGCCCAAACTTTCAGTTTAGAATGATTTATAACCATTGAATGGGCAGCCTGGGGTTTAAAGACTCCACACGATGGGTTTTTGTTTGTCCTAAATGAAAGAGATGATGTGTCTCTGGTTGTATGGACTGGTCACCTCAGTCAACTCTTGGTCACTCCCCACACATTCCAACCCTCTAAATTTAACCCCATTTAAATTTAACTCAATAATTTTACCAATTACTTTTCTAATAGGTACAGAGGAAAGCTCTTGCCCTTATCAAAAACATTTGCTTGATATTTTGCGTGACTGAATTATATTAATTCAAGTAGAGACGTAAAACTCAATGTGAGACATAGAGCGGACCAGAGAAGGAAAGGGTGCTTGTCTCTACAAGTTTTCAGAGCTAGAGGTTCCCTATTCCCTTGAAAGTAACTCCAATATCCTTTAAATTCATGAGACATAAGTAGAGAGTTTAAAAAAAATAACCCTTGAAGGACCTTAATTTCATTAAAGATAATTTCATGGCTATAAGCACATAGGTTACATGATGTTTGTCAAAAGGACTGACTGCAATTTGAGCAAACTGGTGAACATTTGTGACCCCCTAAATGTGTTTGCACTGTATTTTCCTTTCTTACTTCCATGCTAAGATTATTTTTGATGAAAAGAACATGGAAAATGAGCCAGTGGACTTTGTTCTTGTTTGTTCTGTGCTCCATTTCAAACAGCAATGTTCATCCTGTATGCAGCGTTCCAGTATTCCCAGATGGAATATTGATGGATACTAAAGGAATACTTTAGCCAAATATTATTGAATCCGTCCATTAAACCTTCCCAGTAAGCCATTCAGGCCACACTTTAACTGACTATTCTGATTATGCTCCTATTAGCTCCATCATCTTTCATTTTCAGATCAAATGTGTTTACACGGTACATTTGATGAGCCTGTAATGGCATATGTCCATGCCATCTGAGTGTTTATTTCAGATGTCAGTTCTGTTAAGCAAACTGGAAAGCTGTATGTAAAATAACTAGTTAGACAGATGTAGATAAATAGATGCAACTATATAAGATTAATTTAAAGATTTTTAATTGCCCAGTTTTGTACACAGTATAAAAAGACAATGCCTGTGTTTTATCTGCAGACACAAGCAGTGTTTAACAAGTCTTCAGTGTGATTTGTGCCATTCGGTGTGACCATCTCCACCTGGCAGTTACATCAAGTGTATTGTTACCTCTGTGTAGACATCTTCACAGAGCCCCGGGAGTGCTTGAGAACACGACATGAGCTAAACCCATTTCCATTTCAGGGAATAGTCTTTTAGTGGAACTTATTCAGTATGCACCAGCATTGGTACAGTAGTGCCACATGGCATGCATCCTGTCAGCCACATGCAACCTTCATAAAAGTACACATGGTCACAGACAGCATTACAATAAACTTCCATGAATTCTGCAACGCCCAGTAAGGTCTTGACCGCGATAAATTTGCCCTATTCTATACATGACTGGAGCTTTCAGATGGAAGCCTCTCCACCTGTGGCCAAGTGGAGGAGCACAGCCCAAAGCTGAAGCTGCCAAGACTACACAAAGTCTGGGATGAGGAATTTTTTGGACAGCCAAGGAAGATGGCTCCTGAGTTCATGCCGTCATCAGCCCATGCAGGTTTTCCAAAAGTGCCATGGGCACAATTTAAAGTTGTCAGCAGTGTTTGAGATGGATATCGCTTGCCAAGTCTACGGCTACGAACAGAATAATGAACTCTTTTTACAGAACTGTGAGTTTCATCTCTAGTCTGACCCATGAAATCATCTTTGATTTATAGACCTACATGACAGCTTGCACTGAGGGATTATACTGCAGCGCTGCAGACATCTTTAAGTGCTTAGTCTAGACTCGGGCTACGTGGTTGCTCCATCCTGCTTACAATGTATATATCATAAACAAAAAGCATTGCCATGGCAATCTTCCTTCCTGATACCGCGTGAAAATAATTGTTCTATTCATCCCTCATCAGTCGCTGATTAAATAAAACCAAGGCCAAGTAAGGTTTGAGGTCTCAGGAATTCCCCTACTCACTATACTTACAGAAGCCACAATTACAGAGAGAGAAACAAAAAACAGATTCATCAGGTCCTGTATTTATTTTTCAAGGACATGATGCTTACAAAGGAAACAGATACGAATACGAATGGATATGAATTATAAAGTATTTTATTTGATTTGGCACAAACACAAAAGTGCTTTATGACAATACTGCCTTAGTAAAAGCCCTCATCAATTAAAATCCATAGTTGATATGCGCTTCACATCATAACGTTCTTAAAAATTTGGTAAACATTTTGTAAATAAAATCAGGGGTTCTCCAGGAAATTAAGGCATGGGCGTCACTGGAAAAGCTTTCTTGCAAATGTTCTGGACATTGATGGATGACATAAGATTATGTGAAATAATAACAATCTCAAGAGGCATCTGTGCCTCATTTATATGCAAATGCTCTTGTGTCACTTTCTGGACGATTTAAATACAAATGTGATATTGGCACATGCTGAAATTGCATAGATTGTGTAGGACTGTCAATTATTTCGACAGGACAATTCAAAAATTCAACCGAACCAGCATACGATAATTTCAAATTACAAATATTTTGCGGAGAAACACATAAGAAAGCTATAACCCATTATGTTGTATAAATAGACTGGTCTTCCTTCCACATAATACTTATCATAATAACACAGGTTCATCGCCTTCTTGTCAATGAATAACTTATCTCTAGATTTGCCTTTTATTGCTGTCATCACAGAGACAAATCCAGCTTCTGAATTTCACATTTTGGTCAGATAGGCAAGTCTTAAAGAGTTACACTTCCTACTATTTATTGAAAATAGAGAATCTTTGGTGGCAAAGCAAAAAATAAAAGTCTATATAAAAGGCATTAAAATACATTATGCAAATGCAAAGTACAGCACAATCAAAAAAAAAAAACTCAGAAGTTCTGTTTTGGATTTCAGTTTAAAAATGTATACATAAAATATTTTTTAATATATAAAAACAAGTTAAAATTAAAAATCATAAGTTAAGAAAAAAGAGTCTCGTCAGACTCTATCCCAAATACTCACACAATGCAAACCACTGAGGTATTTCGTTCCTTAAAGTTCTATATCAAGAATTATGCATAATGAGAGTGATACGTGAAAAGTGCAAAGAAGTTGTCATTTGGTGGTGGAATACTAAAACATCAAGAGTGTCAAAGCTCACACATTGCAAAGTTTTTCCTCTATCACTTCAAAGGAATATCCTTAGTAACAGACACAGCAGCAATGATGTCTCCTCACTTCCTGTCACCTGTGGACAGCCGCTTTAAGATTTAAGCAGTCTGAGATTGTTTTTAATGTAAACGTAGAAAGGACGAAGGGCACTGGGAAATACTATACGTCAAGAACCATATCATACTGTTGTCCTTTCTTCCTCTTGCCACACTTCATAATGAGGACAGCGTACAAAGTCAAGAACACGACCCAGTAGCTGGCATACACTATTGCGCCGATTATCAAAATCACTTTTTCGGACTCTGGAAAAGGCTTTCGTGTCTCTTGGATTATTGTATAAATAATGCCAACAAAAAGAATGGTGAACCAAACTGATATCGGAATAAGTCCGATAAAGTTCACTACCACGGTCTTCCTTCCAGACGTTCCCCAACCGGATTTGTTTATGGTGGCTATTGCGAACATCTTTGCTGGTAGCAGACTCGACATGTATAACACTGAGTAGAAGGACATGAAGACCATGACGATGTTTCCGCGGAGGCAACTTGCGAACGAAGACTTGATGAGCGCCACCACCTGGACGATCAGCAGGAACAGAAGAATATTCCAGATCCTGCCCTGGTAGAAGAGCTGGATCGCAGTGGCGATGAGAAAGAAGGGGAAGAAGCCGGTGATGACGGCTTCGTAGGTCATCCACAAGTGGTGCTTGTGAAACCACATGGAGTTGTAAAGCCACTCTCTGAAATACGATTTACTCCAGCGGGTCTGCTGGTTGAGCCAGCGTAGGTAGGTAATGGGTGTCTCAGTCAAGCACTTGGAGCGGGCGGTGTATTTTGTGGCATATCCCAGGCTCAGGACTCGGTTGGTCAGGTGGCGGTCATCGCCAAAACTGCAGTGGCTTCCCATGAATGTCTGATTGTACCAGTCCTCCAGGAACTCATGAAGCAGGGAGTTCCTGTACATCCCCAAGGGCCCGCTGATACATTGAACACACCCAAAATATGACTGGCAAGCTCTTTCGATGTTGAACGCCATCCAATATCTCACACTGCTGAGGAAGGAGACCCACGATTCATATTTGTTCAGAATCTAGAGGGACAGAATAACAAACAGGATTAGAAATCAAAGGGAATCCACAGTTCAACATACAGAATGACATATGTGTGTCTTGGTCACCTGCCACATATGGAAATAACACCGAATGTAGATTGAAAGACTAAAGATCCGTGAGAAACTAGTAATGATCTAAAGGTTCTTTGTACAGGATGCACGGTAAAATGCATTTCTGCTGACATATAAAGTATATTTAAGTACTTAAGTAACTTTATCAATTCACCCTGCCTCCTCCACCCCAAAAAACAACAACTGTCCTGACTATAAATCTGAAGGCTGGAGTGGGGGGAAACCCTGATTTCATATGTTACACTGATTTTTTTTTTCAGTTTATGTCGCTATACTGAAGTCTTATTCTGTATGTAACCCACAAACAGTATGCTTTCTTTAATTCTGACCTTCGGTTTCACAGACTTAAGCCTAGTCCCAGACTAGAATGCATGTCTGGGTTGTTTTAACTGAAAAAAACGTCCACTGACAGATCTTAAAATATGTCTTAATCTAAACCCTATCTTTAAAACCAGGCCTAATACAGATTTATAATAGCAAATCCATTAATTATCAAAAGGAAGAATTTTCTGAATTTTCCCACATGAATATTATGCAATGGCTCGTCACTGCATTAGCTAAAATATCAAACCAAGTGGTATCTACAAATAAATAACTTCTCAGAATGAACAGCCATTTGGTTTTGATTGATTGATTGTTTGATTGATTGATTGATTGATTGATTGAGCCATACTAAATACCAACACTAAAACTCAATTTTGGATGTTTTTAAAATTAAGAAAAAAAATGCCTATTTATGCTAATGTAATGTGAATATTGATTCTGTACATTGATACATTAAAACAGCAAGAGAACACATACCTGCACATCTCCACCTACTCCTCCAACCATGGGATCTTCTTCCAAAACCTTCACCATCTCCACTGAGGAGGCCGGGTCTAACATGGTGTCTGAATCACATACCTGCATCCAGCACAATATAGATACATCAATAAAGGATACACATGGTTTACCCTTAAAAATAAAAATGCATACAGTAGTGCATTTTACATATGCTTGAACAAAATTTTCTCCTGAAAATTAAGTTAAATCAGAGTTTGCACCACATGCACTGATGCATCACACTGTTAAGCAAGATACAAGATGCCTAATATCATCATTAATATGATGTGTTCCTTCACAGAGATCTTTGGTGAATATATATATATATATATATATATATATATATATATATATATATATATTTCACAATCACATATATAGAAACCAGCTTGTCTTTGGTTAAGTGGTCACGATGAATCAAAAGTGCTGCTAAATATGTTGGGACAAGAATATCAATCTCTCCCAGAGGTCATTTTAATCATTAAGTTCTGGCTTACATGTTATAGGGCCAACCATTTAAGCGTATCAAACACAAGCACACACTGTTCAAATTTTAGTAGAGATTTGGTTTTAAGTGTTCTAACATTAAAAAATTTAAGCAAGCATCGACCAGAAGTTATCTAGCTTTTTCCAGGGAAAGTCATGTATGCCACTTTGCTTTTACAACTAAACCCCGTAGTGAGACTAACCAGAGGCCAAGTAGCAAGATCAGTGATAAGTTAAACACAATTAGGCCTCTACACTCAGAGCAAAGGTCAGGGATCTCATTGGAACCAGGTGGCATGTGGATAAAATAACATCATGTGTTCAGTATACAAAGGAGCTTTCACAAAATTACCCATAAATGACAGCTTCGGGTTTACCTTTCTCAGAGACTGTTCACACAGAACACGTACTTAATTTTCAACTTGACGCAAATGTTCAGAAATGTGATGTTTATGCATCAAACGGCCAAATATGTAGTGTATGTTTACATAGAAAAACAACTAACTGAAACGCAAAAACATTCTGTGAGAACTGACGTTCAGATGTTCTTCTAAGTGTTGAGTTTGGTGAGCTTTGGCGAGCTAATCTTTCTTACATCAAAAGTGATTGCACAATTGTTTGGATTACATAAGAGGACATTTGATCAATAGTTTGTTGATAAATCTTCAGAAAGACATTTTGCTGCAAATGGTTTGAACAAAAGTAAATATTCTCACGTAGTGTTCTACCAAAGTCTATTTTGTGATGTGAAAACCCATGTATACAGCTGTTCTCAACTCTAAAATTATCCAAAATAATTAGCCTCCTTTGGTTGGAGCTTGTAAAAATTAAGGAGTTGGAATTATGTTTAGAATAAGTCCTAGGGGTTTAATGCATTTATGTGACTTATTTATGAACATGTATTTAAATGACACGTTCCCTTGAGTTAAATAACCACTTAATGTCATGAGCTAGTAGTATGTGCTTCGAGATGGCATGGAAAATACCAGCCATCTGTTCTGGAAATGCCAGAAATATCCCAGAGATATGCAAACGAATTCCCACAGAAGTCCCTCAATGAACAGCATCAGTGTTAACCAGGAATGTACTTTCCTCACTCTCAGTTCACTACATGCTTCAGCCTAGCATCCACTTATGGAGTCACAAAAGCTTCTTTGTACAAATTGCCTGTGTTGCCCTCGTTTACTTGGCTAGGCAAGGCTTGAGCCGCCTGAGAGAGATAGACTCACCTGTACGTAGTCAACACTTCTTCCCAGGGCTTTGAAGGCGGTGTACATGACCTCCCTCTTCCCGCCCCACTTCTGCATGATGCACACACACTTATTGTTGAGAACCAGACGAGAAATGTGCTGCAAGCTCTCAGCATACGATTCTTCGGTTTCCTCCGCTCCTTTCTGATGGTAGTTGCTTTTCCAAATGTATGTGGCTGCCTTGTCCCGGCCCATGATGTCCCGAAAGATCTCCATCATGTAGCAGTCATCATCATTGTTCCCATCGATAACCATAATCACTTTTATCCCAGGGTAGGTGAGTCTTTTCACCGATAATAAACACTTTTTCAGGTAGTTGGGGTCTTCCTGATAGGCTGCGATGCAAAGGGCCAGTGACTTGTTGAGTTTGATCGGTGTTTCCAGGGAACGTTTCATGTTCCTGTGTTCCAGTAGAGCAAACAAGCTCTGGATGATGAGGTGAACGACTAGAATTGCCCCATAAAGACCAAAGGACAAGTAGTTGCCTGCAGTCGTTATGAGCTTATACCCCATGATATAAGCAGTAGAGATTCCCACAAGCAGCGAAATGCCGAACAGTGTCGTCCCAACAATCCTCAAGTAGGTGATCACTTTATCACATCTCATCTGAAACAACAATAGGACATTGGGTGAATATTATGATTTGCAAGTACTGGACCAAATATGTTCTTCTGAAGAATGTCCAGTGTTGTTTTGGACCCAACTGACTTTTATTGTACAGACAAAGACTTGAACTCGTCACACAGGTTTGGAATGGCACAAGGGTCGTTAAATGAACACAGTATTTAATTTTTTGCCAGAGCCATCCCTTTAAGAACAACTTATTAGACAGCACTCATAAATGAAATTAAAGCGGATGTGTGGACAGCTTTGTGGTAATCATGACAGACTTTTGCTCCTATGGAAGCATAAAATACATGCATCTGTTCTCACCGCATAAGTGACAGTATATTTCAGACGGCATCATTTTTCTTCCTCTTTTCCTAACCCTAACCCGTCTTTAAGACCATTTGTTCCAAGTTTCCTTGCTAATGCAGTTCCCCATCTGCTTGGCAGACGTGACTATGCAGCACCACCCACTGACATCATCTGTTTATATCTCCGTGGGAACGCATGAACAGTGAAATTTAGATTTCAGAGGGCTCTACTTAAGACCCTTTGTCTTGTTACTGCTCAACATGGCCATTGCATTAATGATGGCGTCTTGTTTTATCGACTCAAATCTCGTTTCTTTTTTGACATCGTCCCTCTTGGTTTCGATTATAAAGCGGTTCTGGCCTGGGAGGGAGGTTGATATGATGGACTACAGCACAGTGTGAGTCGAACTGGCACGTGTCATAGCCTTTAACGTCATCCTGCATGTTTACAAGGCCCTCTGGACCCTCCAAACCCCACCTTATACGCATAGACACGTGCAAGCCTGTTGGATTAAGGGGAGCATGTGGTGTTAATGTCTCAAACGCCTGTACTGCTCTCAGGGTATCCCCAAACCTGCTTTCATGTCTTGTTTAAACTCTAGATGAACCCAGACGGCTCATTTGAAAGTGCTAGGACTGCTGACAAGACAAAATGTAGCCCACGCCTAAGAGGACACTGACACTTATCATGGCCGTACAGGATATCTGAAGCATCGTCTTTGTCGATGACCTAATTTCTCATCTTTATACAAATTGGTAAAGGCTTTGCATCTCTAAGGATGAATGTAGAGGGTTTACATGTGCAGATTGACTCATCTTGTTGTGAATGCGGGTGTGCACCCCATTAGAGAATCCCGTCGATGTAATGGTCCTGTGTGAAACATTTGCCATCAGTAGATTTTGTCTGACTGAATGAAATATGGTAATTTGGCTCGTTCACACCAATTACGATAACTATCAAGTATAATAAGAAAGACCAAACCACATCAACAATGATAATGACACAGAGTAACGATATTGTTGGAATCAGTGATAATCACAACAGTCAAACAGAATTCACCTAAATTTAGAGAGCATTTAATATGACAAAACTTTAGCATGCATTCATAATAAACAATGGAATCATCCCTTGTTGTGAATGCTAATATAGTTATCTTTATCTTTGTTGTTATCTTTCCTGAACAAGTTAAATATATAATGTTTGCCTATATGTCATGTATATTATCTCATGTATATTATCTGGCTGTGATCCAGCAGAGCAGGGAGGAGATACAAAGTGTCAAGGAGCACTGATAGTTGAATCATCCTCATTGAGGAAAACTATAGCTTCAGCTTTGAAGGTAGATGAAATATTACAGCGCAGGAAAAGTACATTCGCACTAGCCAAGAGAGACTCAGACGTGTCATGTTCCCTGAACGCCATCAGAAAATGAGTTTGCTTCTTTGAAATTTTATATGTATAGAAATATTATTCATTTAAAGAGGATTTATACGCTATGCTTGAACGTAGGGGGAGGTAGATTGTGTAGCTTAATAGAGGATTTGTTCATCTTTATCCTCAGATTTGGAGGAGCTTTCCTTTAGACAAAGCTTCATTTAAAACACAATAACTTGTGAAGGGCCATCAACGAGGCAGGAAATCCATGGCTCAGAGCTTAACACTCCTTTTGGGGAAATTGGATAGGGTAGTAGAGGATTGTTTTTATTTAGCAACAGTGGATCCTGTTAAGAGTTGTCTTCCAAAATTAGCAAAACAAGTACTTAGGTGATATGTTGATCCTTTGTAATTTATCCCATTTAAATTTAGATATTCAAATATTAAATAATAAAAACGAATAAAAAAACTTACATTTCTCAAAAAAGAAAGATAGCTTTAAAAGACTGATGCAAACTTGAGGGTAGAATAAACTCGAGTTGTTTCACTGAAATTGTGTTGGTGGGAATTTTGGCACAGACACAAAACTAGAGACACTGCCTCGTTGCACGTCCTGCTCATCTGAGATACTCCAGTGTTCTCTCAGGCATTGAAGGAAGCTTCTGCTTCTCCGAAGTGGGTGGTTCTGAGATGATGGGGAACTTGGGGATCTGCCACGGCCGCCTCCCAGAGGAACTATCCAACCACTAGCGCTGAGACACATCCATCACTCTGCCATGGCCCTGTGGTGTGGCCTTGTTAGACACTGTGGCCGCCATGTTCGCTGCTGTTCAGGCTCCTGCCCCCTGGCTTAGTGCTAAATTCTGCCTCTAAACCTGTTTCTACCTTTCAACCTCCCAGGACTCTCATACCTTACTAGGTCTCACGTTCAATCCCAAAATAAAACAATGTTTTTCTAATGGTTAAGACTGTCAGAAGAAATAATGTGGCATTTCCACAAGTTGTTATCAAGTGCCCTGAGGGCTAACTGCAATTAGGTTATTGTATGAACTCAAACAGCCACTAGAAGTCCCATGGACTTGACAAAACTTCTGCTGCCTGTAGTAGACTGTGGTGAACAGCTGGGTCTTATCTTAGGCACATGGATAAGGTTGTAGCATTTTGACCTCCAACCGCAGCCTAATTTTCAATGAAACAATCACACACCCTGCACATTTACAACAGTAAAGTCTGGCATCCAATTATATCAAAGTAGCATTTCATAGGTAAAAAGTTATCAGTGCGGGCCATAACTTTGAAATGGGAATTAGAAGCTGCAGTGCTAAGATACTGCAAAGCTTTTCCCATTATATGATCATATGATAACTTCGAAGATTAGATGACTGTCAAAAATAAATTATGAAAATGCAAATGTTTGGGGAAACATCTGAGAAACTATTGTTTTAAGGAGGAATTGATGTATGTTTAAGCAGAACACAACCCATTGTTGGCATTGGGAGGTCTGACCCCTCTAATTAAGGCTTGAACCCCCCAAAGAAAGTCAAAACAAAAGCATGTATTCTTGTAACTTCAAGTATATGTACGTTTCAGTAGCCTTTTCAAACAACTGCATAATTAGATTACAAGTCAGATCACAATACAAAAGCTGATGAACAAAAGTCCTGTTGGCTTGAAGAGGTTACCATGGCAATAGTAGACTGCTTGAAAGTTTAGGATTAGTTTTGGATGGTGTTTCGACACTTATACATAGCCTATCAGTTTAAACTCTCTATAACTTCTTTAAGCATTTTAGAAATAAGGACAAAAAATGAAAGGTAGTTAAAATTGCTTCCCGAGAATGTGGTTAAATTAAACCGACAAGTGTATAAAAGGTTTCTGCTTAGTTTATATTATCCATTTGTTTCACACATTACCATGAAAACTCCTGGGGGAGCCTACTGAAAAGCGTCATTGGCAGATTGCGTCACCCTCAGTTTTACGGCTTCTGCTGGATCGCGCGCGCAATATCTTTTCTGCTCTGCTATTGGTCAGAGGGTCCATATGCTGTTTAATTAGCCAATAGCCCTGGTAGAATCGCAAGTACTGAATTAATGTTTTAAATATATCAAGCTGACATTGTTTAGTAGCCTCACTGTTATTGAGAGAAATAACATTTGTAAAAAATTACAAATACGAAACCTGTCAGAAAGAGCAGCTGATGTGCACAGGTTTAAAAATGATTCAAGAGAAGCAAATGCGAAGCAACTAGATGAATAATATTCCAGAACAAAATACCCGCTGTTATTTATCAGCTGTACTGCTGAGTGGTGTTACTCGGAAATATGATATTAAACCGGCAGCTACAACCTGTAGGACTTTGACATAAATGGCACGTGTAGGTATTGCAATCACTTATGGCTGAACTCCATTCATTCAAATGTATCTCCCATTATAATTGTTTAAACTAACTCTATACCAACATGAAATTAATGTAAAGAAACTATTCATCTAATAGAACAACGTTTATCATTTGAACGAGTTATCCCATTAAATGAATCATGATCATACAGTACCTTGGAGCAGCTGTGTGGAGATGTCCCGTTAGTTTAACAGGGATGCTGTCCGAAGAGGCTCTGCGCGCTCCAGACACTGGACAAAACTTCCCATGCAAGTTTTTTGGATCAAATACAGAAGACACCGGCATGGAGCATCTAAAAACAAAGATGTGCAGTATCCACGTTTTCCACGTTTTCCAGAAAACGAATGAAAATAAAAGTTTCTCGATTCCTCCAATACGTTAGAGTGTAGTTTGCATCAGTCTGCTGTGATGAGGTCTGTTGGAGCATCTTGGCAGTTCATTCTGACGTTGTCAGCTGTTAAAATAATAAAAGTTATCCAACAGTAGTCAATGTTGGTGACTATAAATGTAACTCATTCAAGTTTTTCCAAGCGTACAGGTTGAAGCAGTGAACTGTCCTGCCCTGTCCTTTTCTGCGTCTAATTTCTTCCAGACGCGTTAACTTTATACTTCTTGTAAGCCATGCATTTGTAAGACTCTTTTAACCGGGCAGGGGTTTGGACTTGTTTTAAAAGGGGGTTGGTTGGGGACGAGGAGGAGTGAACATCTAAGAGAAAAAAAGTGCTGCCCATTCAAACTTCCGAAATGGGGGTGGGTATGAGTTAATCAAGCAATTTGCCAAACAGTCTTCAGCTAAAAAAAAAAAACAACAAAAAAAAAAAAAACGACAAGCTGTATAATAATAATAATAAACAAATAAATAAAAAATAAATTTAAATTATTAAGACGATTAATTATGAAATGATAATTACTAGGAATATCTATGAAAAAATAAATGAATAAATGTATTCCTACTAAATGCATACAACCAAAAAATGTGTTTTGGAACATTCTGAGTATTATTTACCTAAATGCATTAAAAATCAGTCGCTTTTTTGTCAGTTTTTAGTAGAATACAGTTTTTTTTTTTTTTTTTGGTCTTTGATTCTCAGTTGCGCTTGTGATTGTGAGGGAACGAGGCGCAACACACATATTTACCACAAGAGTGCGCCACGCAATTCTAAATCTGTTCACATTAACAGCAGCGAAAGTTGATTTGCAATACTGATCCCTGATGCAGATTACAATGTGGGCCAAAAGCAATGTAACAATTTATTTGATATATGCATATGCTTTTCTTTTCTTTTTTTTTCTTTTCTTTTCTTTCTTTCTTTCTTTCTTTCTTTCTTTCTTTCTTTCTTTCTTTCTTTCTTTCCATGGAAACACACAAATAGATTAATATTGAGCAAGCTTTCACTCAACACGAGAACATAATCAATAAAAAAAATGAACAAATAAATAAACCATCAAATAACTTATAGCGAAGTAACCTACGCATTTGTTCATTATTTGTTTATGTCCGCTTTGCTTCTTTCCTCTAATTCCCTACTAGGTTCAAAAGAGATTTTTTGTCGGCCCAGCAGGGACAGCACGCAGACAGGCATTGGTGAGGTCCATTCATGTGCAAAGGTTAAAAGGTGTTAATTTGGGCCACTGTTTATTTGAACAAGGATTCATGGTAATGGTCCAAATAAGCAACCGGACTGAGGAAGAGGATGGCATCCTCTGCTATGTGTCTCTGTAGGATAAAGCATGGCAAACAGGAGGACGCTGGACTCCTCCAGCAGATTGCAGAGGTGCTGAAGGATGGAGGATAATGAGTCTCAGCTTCACAGTTGGGGTTCTTTGACCCTTAACTGACTTTGATGAAGAGCAACCACATGTTTCGCTGACTCATTTAAAAAAGCGTAGACTTCTAGTGTACAGTACAGCATTGTGTTCCATACGTATGGATCTTATCCTGTCAGGCACCCCAAACATCACCTGGGGGCTTGTGCCTCTTATAGAAATCCGAGATAACGCTCTTTTTAGTTTTAGTTGAGCAGACGTTCATGGTTTTTCTTGATTTCACTTGGAACGATGGCTTCTTTGGAGTACATGTGCAACTCATTTAGCATTTTGTTTAGATCATAGATGCTGATATTGTTATTGTTCTCTGTGTGTTTAGATCTTGGACATGAAGAGAAGGGTTTAGATGGTTCCACTGGTAGTTTAAAATGCGTGTTTGGACCACATCTACTTTAGTTGGTTTCTTTCCAAAATCAGCTTCTACATCAGCCCAGAAATCATCGAAACAACTTTTTTGTCTCTCAGTCAAAATTTTCGACATCTAGGGTGGCAGACAGGAAAGAAAGTTAAGTGTGCATGAACAAAGCCCCAGTCATTAAGATTGATTGCTGCTTATCTGCTGCTCATGTATTACGTCTCCCCTCAGGACCCCTTTAGACTGGCCTTAATTTGTATTTAAGATAGTCCTGCTCTTTTACCGAAACCACAAGTGTTAAATAAATATGCCATTTAACAGTGGGTAGATTTTAATGTTTTCCTTTGGAGGCTGATCCTCGCCCCCTTTGAGATGATTGCTCAGTTCCTCACTACTGAAAGCAATTCTTTGCTGAAATAAAAAATAATTGAAATAAACTGTGAATAAATGCAAAAAAAAAATCTATCTATCTATCTAAAATCACCGGTGACCAAAAGAAAGTCTGTCTGTCTGTCTATCTATCTATCGTTCTAATAACTAGCCATTACCTTTTTTTTTTCTTTTTTTCTTTTTTTTTACAAATAAGGCTTTGTCCAGCCAACAACAATATTGAAGTTTAATTTTTGTTGTTAAAAGTTACAGTTATTTACATTTATTTAGACGTTCAGGCCATTTTTCATCATCACCCTCAATCCAATTCCCATTCATTTTCATTATACAGCAGATGAATAGATGTCATTAAGGCCTATTCAGGGCTTTGTTAAGCCAACATTCAGAGTTTATTGCTAAAAATTACAGTTATTTACATTTCCATTCAAATACATTATAGATGAATAGATGTCATTAAGGGCTATTCACAACATTCCCCAGAAGAAAATTTGTTTTGTGAAGGAAAAATGATCCTCATTTATTTCATTTGTATTCAAATTATTCTACGAAATGTAACCTCTTCAAATACATTTTTGAATTCCCTACACTCTAAAAAATAAGGGTGTCTATCTATCTATCTATCTATCTATCTATCTATCTATCTATCTATCTATCTATCTATCTATCTATCTATCTATCTATCTATCTGTCTATCTATCTATCTATCTATCTATCTATCTATCTATCTATCTATCTATCTATCTATCTATCTATCAACCTTAAACACCTCTTTTTTTAAACTTCAAAATATTGTAATTTGGTATTTTTCGTGCTGCTTCTGCACAATTTAAGGTAACTAAATGGGATAAAAAAATCATTCAAGAAAAATTAAAACAAGAAAAATCCTGAACGTTTCCTTAATTATTATTCAGGATTTCATAATAAGCAGTTCTCAGTGCACTTCTGATTGACACACAAGCCTTGCCAAGATGACGATCAGAGATTTTAATGTGGATTGAAATAACTCGGTCACGGCCAGTGATCTTCCAGTTTGTAAGTGAAGATCGTGTCTTCTGCTTCCTTGTGCAAGCGCTCTGTTTTGACAGTGAAAACTGTGTGAGTAATGAGTAGAAGTGCCTTTTGAACTTTAAAGCAAAGCACCTTACTCACATTTTCCAGAAGTGCATCCGGTGGCTCGGCTATCATCTGTGGACAATAACTGGTCCTTTCACTGAGAGGTGATTATCATCAGACGATCAGACGTGGGAGAGCTGTGCTAAGAATGAGGGCATTGAGCTCAGAGTGTGCCTCTACAACATGTGTTTCCTCAGTGTGTCACTGTGTGTGTGTGGGATGTTTGTGTGTGTGTGCGTGTTGAGAAACAGAGATAAAATCAGGTCCACAATACTCCACCCTGTCTGTTTTGCGGTCTCCATGGTGAGTGATGTTAGCATGGCACAGAACAGAATTAAGACAAACTGATTTCATTATAAAAATGCAATTTGAATATTTTCTTTTCATTATGCTTCAGAGACGATTTAGGGTCACCCTTAAAGAAATAGTCTGGCTTCAATACAACTTGAGCCAATCATCAGCATTTGTGGTGTAGTGATAGATTAGTATATTATCATATTTTCTCACAAATCGTTTGAGACTTAAACTATATACTTGACTATATAATTAAAGTTTATTTGGAGTACTACTTGTTCACAATGAACAGTGTCCAAATATTTAAGGGGTCATATGATGCTTTTTTAAAAGATCATTATATATATATATATATATATATATATATATATATATATATATATATATATATATATATATATATATATATACTGTACGTTATTGTAGGTCCTCTATGCCCCACCTATCTCAAACGCATTGTGTTTTCTACAAAGTCCCTCCTTCCGACAAGCGCAGTCTGCTCTGATTGGTCAACTGACCATTGTGATTGGCCAAACACCACAAGCACTCATGCCCCCTTCCATAATTGCGAGCTTCATCTTTCAAAATAAATGTAAAGACAGTTTTAGGAGGGCGTGGCAGAGTCTTAACTTTGATAAAGAATATCTCTTTGGATTTGAGACTTTAGTCTTTGCAACTTTAAAAATCTTCCAAGAGCTTGTAACACTCCAAAGAGCAAGGAAAGTCTGAAATCGCATCTTATGACCCCTTTAAGCCTAAAATATGTTTTAATTTCACTATTGATGAGGACTGTACAGTCTTTGAATAATATCATTCTTTTATTTCAAAAAACGGTATTTAAAGTGTACCGAAAGTATACTTGGAATAGTTATGATTTAGTACAATCAAATGTACTTCAGTATATCTTTAGTTAGACTTCTTCACAATTAAAGTGCATTAAGTACAAAGTTAGTTGTTCCATTTTAGCAGACTTTAAATAGACCAGTCTAGTTAACCAGAAATTCAACTGCAGTGTGTTTTTTTTATTTAGCACATACATATGTAAATGTATTTGTAGCATGCCTAACATGAAATAAATGTATTTCAAATACATTTTACTGTTTGTTTTCTACTAGGTTTGTTGTGGTAAGTAAAGGTACAGTTTTACTAAAAAGATAGTAGATGATTTTTTTCATTCTAAAATCATGTGACCATGCATAAGCCTTGTGATTATACTATTAAAACGGCGAGTATAGTATTATTTACAGATGGCTCCATTCTAAAAGCCTCATTGTAAATCACATTATTGCTTTTTTAAAGAAAGGAAAAGTCCAAATTTATATTCAAGGCAATCAACATTATCTTTTTAAACCCATTCGATTATTAAACCCAGAATATTCCTTTAATCATAGTTTTCCTCACTGAAGCATTAGGAAATATGAGCCTATTTGATATTTTGTTTTACTGTTTACGCACTGAACCAAGAGTTTTCCTGTCACTGGAAATAAAAGTGATCTACTTGTTTATTATTTTTGGCTTTTACGTCCCATACTTTTTTCTTCTTCTGTTGCCGTACATTGTCATTACATGAAGAGGGTCATTAGGCTAAATAATTCAGACTTTTTATTGACTGTGACATGACATATTTTGCTTTGACGGGCAAAATACCAAATTACACACCAAAACCACATGGACTGGATTGGACCAGGGAGCTCTAGATATTAGAAGTTTCACAGCGCTGACTGAAGGTGGATGGGTTTCTTTTTGTTCATTATGGAGTTAATGGAGCTTAGGGGGTCACACAGTTAACCACAGCTGCTTGGGCCGACAGGAAATGCGAGTGCTTCTGTTTATAGTCTTGCTTCCACACTGAAGCACTTCTCTAGGCTTCAAAGCAGCTTTACTGCATGAGTATCCTGCCTGTAGGCTAAATACTCACGGCTCTGGCCTTCGCCAGCATAATTAGAT
Source organism: Carassius gibelio (assembly GCF_023724105.1). Lineage (NCBI taxonomy): Eukaryota > Metazoa > Chordata > Actinopteri > Cypriniformes > Cyprinidae > Carassius > Carassius gibelio. The sequence goes on along the minus strand of NC_068411.1, from coordinate 14,270,268 downwards.
GATTTCTCATAGAGCACTGTACATTTTCACAAAGATTATAGCAAACACCATTGATGCTATAGCGTGATGACTCCTGTAAACGGTAGTGATGAAGCATACCATCCAATTACAAAGCCAGTCTCTTGTGCTCTTGCACCAATAGGCTGAGAAAGATGGATTGGATATGATTAGGTATCCCCTTTTATGAAGAAAAAATAATGCATACAAGCCAAAAGTGCTTTATTCAATACAGATTGTTTCACAGCAGCTTCACAAAAGTATCAAATTCACATTCTGGTTCACAGCTCTAACAAGTCAATAGTGTCATTGTACAGTTCAAGTCAGTTCAGCATTGATTCAGTTCAACTGTGTAAAATTAATTTGTAATACTGTATAAGTGCATATGTGTATATGCATGTATAGTATGTCCACATGCTATGAAAAACTCCTGTGCTTCACTGCACTCAACAACAAGCAAAAGACACACAAGAGTAGTGTTTGACATTTTTCATATATGTGTGCAGTTTGGCGTGTATGTGGCTAATTTTTTTTTATGTTTGTGTGTAGAGTTACTATGCAAAAAAAAAAAAAAAAAAAAAAAAAAAAAAAAATATATATATATATATATATATTAGAAAAGTTAAAACAGTGTTTGCTTTTGCAAGATGTGTGTGACGTTTTGCATGTTGTGTGTGTGTGTGTGTGTAGTGTTTTGAGAAATGGAGCCATAGTAGCATTTTGAAAAACAACATATAATTGCATGCATTTTATTCCGTTTGATTTTAATCAAATATATTGATTTATATACAGTAGTAATCACATATTTTACCAATATAAAATATGAAAATATATAAATATAAAATATTATGGAAAACATATTTCAGGCATGACATTATTGGATAGGCAACTTCTAGATATTTTCTATGGTGGTCCAGTTGTGCACAACAGCATGATATGTCACAGTACAATGAAATCTGTAGCTTGTTTCTATTATGTTGTGCTAATTTCATAGTGTTGTGTCTTGTGTTCATTGTGTTACAGCTTATTTCCACTGCGTTGTTGCTTGTTTTCTTGTGTTTATTGATTAGTGTTTTGTTTTATGTTTGGCTTTGCTTTGTTTTGTGTTAGTTCTGACTAGTTCTGTTAGTTTAGTTTTGCTCAGTTAAGTTTTGATTTGTATTGTTTCGTGTTGCTTTTTTGTTTAATTATGGTATGTTTTGTTTTGGGGGTTTCTTACGTTTGTTTTATTCTTATTAGCTATGCTTAGCTTAGCTACTCTCAGGGTCAGGGAGGGCACTCTTCAGGGCTGTAAAAAACGTTTCAAATAGCAGGCGATGTGGCTCAATTTGCTGAAGATGATACATAAGCATCCCCATTTGCTAGCCTGATGAGTGTAAAGTTTATTATTGTCGACCCTTGGCCAGACCCAAAGAAGGACTCCACAGAGATCAAAGAGTTGGGAAACACACCTGAGTCACAAAGTGAAAGTCTGTAAGTCAAGCACATCTCTCACTTAATTGTCGAGTCTTTGGCATTGACGTGAAATTGACTTCAGCTCTGAGAGCACTGTTTTCCTCCCAGTTCTGCTCATGACACATCCTTGATGTGACAAAACAGCTCCGCCTTAAACAGAGCATTAGAAGGACTCTGAGGATTTACACTTTAAGCAACACCCAGGCCTGTTCTTATCACCTCACCAATGATCTGCGGCCCTCTTGGGGTCCCCTCTGTAAGTCACACTGACCTATCACCCCTATGAGCTCATGTTGTGTGATAATAGTCATGTTGAGCTGGAAAAGAGAGTGACCACTGTGAAAGTGTAGCCTTTTTATGAGCTTTGACTCTTCCGGCTCCCCCAGCCTCGTGAACCCAGAATGCAGTGTCACAGCAATGGCGTAAATTCACCACCCACTTCCGTCCTCTCCAGAGGGGACGGACAACAGCACGTCAGATTAATAGCATTAAGGGTTGTTACTCATTATGTGAAACTCACTTTCTTATAAAACCACAACCTACAAGCAAAAACATGAAGGCTTGTTTTGAATCACTCTCCTATTTCAAGTGACTTTCTAATTGAGTTTACAAGACTGAATCAGTTGTTATGCCACAAAAGCCCTGGATCTGTAGTTTGATTCTATGATGTCGCAATATCACCAAGAACACACACGTCTGCTCTTTAACTCACGCACGTTCTCACAGAGCCATCCTGCTCTGGTTCTGTTCAAAGGCGCTCCAATTTCCAACATCTAGAAACAAAATAAACCAATTTGCTACAGAAAAATAAACAGTTTTCTAGCTAGTATTTATTTCTGTTGGTAGAAAATTATTTCACAGTTTACATTGGGAAGGACAAGTTTTAACTGTGTAATCGTAATTTTGCAACAGCTGAGCATTTGTGATGTTGGCTACTTTTTAGTCGCAATTCTTTTTGAATCACTTGCTGCTTCTGGGTAATAGAGAGAAGAAAGAAGAAATAACATGTTTGCTGTTTATCTATTACTTTATTTGTCAGTTTATACAAAAAAAAAGAAGCTTTTTAAAGTATTCTTTGTTGCATGTATTGCATTTAAATAATGAAATATACATTATATTATATTATATTATATTATATTATATTATATTATATTATATTATATTATATTATATTATATTATATTATATTATATTATATTATCCATTTTCCAAACTGCTAGTCCTCTGTAGGGTCTAAATGATTTTTATTAATTAAAAAAATATATATATATATATTATTCACTTTATAAACACAGGAAATGGTGAAATTTATTTGATTCTATTCTGTTATATTATACATTATCCAAATGGCTTGTCCTCGGTAGGGTCTAATTATTTGTTAATTTATTTCTTATTAACTTAAAAGCTCATTTGCATCAAGAGGTAAACAGCAAAATGGTTATGGTGAAGTTGAAACAGAGCAGAAGTGCTGAGTTTTACAGATCCCGTGTAAATGAAATCTGTGTGAACTTAAAGTTCTTATCTGGTCATGGGTCTAAGTTAACAAACATTTGTTAATTATGAACTTATATAGAATAGAAAGTTGTTGATTCTGGGGGTCTGAATACAGCCATCACATCCAGAGCTGTGCCACTGTGCAGCTGGAAGCGTTTACCTGCTGATATATGGACTAGTCTTTAGAGCCGATTCAGACTTTGAAAGAAAGCCTTTTCTGGTTAGTATTTCTAACAAACTCTTCCAGATTACGCTCAACACCCTTGTGTACTGAAAGACTTTCATGTCGCTTGTTTGGCCTAAATTGAGGTTTTTGAGGGAAGAGAGTAGTCTGTATACTGTAAAAACATTTTGAACGGGTTGAGGGAAGAAGAGCTTTCAGAAGTAATAATGCCTTTCCAGGAAAGATTGCAAAATGCTTCTACTTTGTATATATTTAGAGAAAAAAACTACACATCCATAGAAACTCTTAGATGTGACTCCAAGAATAATGCCTTGTGTGTGGTAATATTTTGCGTGTGTGGACAAAAGGATGCGCAGAGTTGACGTGGATGGTCATTAATGGGGGTAAATGCTGAGATATGTTCATAGTCTGATGGGGGTCTGTGTGTGACATTCCCCAAGCCAGTGGAAATGAAGAACATATTTCTGAAACCAGAGTGGTCCTTATACAGACTGGGAACATCTGGTTGAATCACTTATCATGCTGCAGCACCAAGAATGGAGTCATTGTTCCTAGGCTATTATGATCCATACCGCCAAACATATCCTGCAGCACAGCTCTAATCTTTAGATAGGGTTGCGTTGGTAAAATTTTAAGCCTTCTGATGAAAAGCCTTAATGGTTCTGCTGAAAATGCTCATGTCCCATGTGGTCTGTCCTTGGTTGCGCCATATGGATTTACCCAAGAATACACTGTATGGAAATCCTCTGATGGTCTTTCTATTGAAAACTCTTTCACAACATCAATCAATCCATTCTCCAAACTGCTTGAGTCACTGGGGTGCTGGAGACCATTTAAATGCTTAGTTCACCCAAAAATGAAAAATTAGGCTAATCAGCTAATACACGTAAAACAAAACCTAATTTTCATTTTTGTGTGAACTAACCTTTGAGTGCCATAGGCTGTTTAACAACAATTTAATAATAATAGGTATAATTATTATTATAATAATAATTTATTAAGCATTTACTTACTTGTTCAAGGTCTGAACAAATCTGATTAAATTGCAACCCAGAATCGTGGCAAATATACACCTCTGGGTACGTTTTTGCGACACCAGTTTTACGTATCTTAATTAAAGTTTTGCAGCAATTTTAAAAAGAAATGTCCCACACGTGAACCCTTTTTTTTTTTTTTTTTTTAACTTTATATAGGGAACTGTCGCACGTGAACCCTTTTTTTTGTTTTTTCTTTTAACTTTATATAGGGAACTGTCGCTAAAAGTAAATGCTGTATACATATGAAGCTGGAAATGTGCGATGCTAAAGTTCAAAAGCATCAGTTTTCAAATCTTCCAGCATATTAATATTGTTTTGAAGTCATAACATTATATTATTAAAGTAATTGTGTGACGCTTTATTAATCAAACCTGTAAATTTGTGTGAAATGGAATAAAAGGAGTTTTACCAAATTCTCTTTAAGACTTAAGGGTATTCTGATGTGATTGCATGGAAATGTTCTGTTAGATGGTCTGTCTGTTACAAATTTAATGATAACAACAAGAACAGAAAATAATATATATATAGTCTATGACAATATAGTCATGTGAAAAAGTACATCCGAAAGTACATCAAGGACATCCTACTGAATTCCATGGTTTTCTGTATCAGGACATAATAAAACATTATCTTGTCCTTGAGGGTCTTAAAATTTAGAAAATGAAACTTCAGATGAACAACAACACTTGACATATTGCACAGTGTCATTGTTTATCTAACAATATTATAGCGGGCAACTCAAGACCTTTAATGCAGACTCTACAGGTCTCAGTTGAAGACCTAAAGAGCATATCAGGACAAACACCTCATATCAAAAGCCAAACATTATGGTGGAAGCCTGATGATTGTTCTTGGTTTTCTTGTTTTGTAGCCACAGGATCATGGCACCTCACAGTCATTGAATCGACCATGAACTCTTCTGCATATCGTAGAGTCAAAAGTGAGGACATCCATCCGACAGCTAAAGCATATCCAATACTGACTCATACAACAGGACAATGATCCCAACGACAGCAGCAAATCTAGAACAGAACAGTTGAAAGGAAACAAATGAAGGTGTTTCAGCAGCCCAGTCAAAGTCCAGAGCTCATCCTGACTGAAATGCTGTGGCAAAAGCTGTGCATAAACAAATCCCCACAAACCTCAATAACTGGAGCAACATCGTAAAGAACAGTGGGACGTTATTCCTCCAGAATGATGTGAGAGAGTGATAAAGTCTTACAGAAAACTATTACTTACTTATTGATGCTAAAAGTGGATCTACAGGGAATTGAATCATAGGGTGTCCTTACTTTGTCACACTTGGCTTTATTTTTGTTAAATAAATAATGACACAGGGTTATATATCACGTGATGTTGTTCTTCTGAGGTTTTATTTTCCAAATTGTAATATATATAATTTTAATATTAAAAGCTTGTATACTGGTGTAAGGAGGATATACACCTATGTTTGTGTGATAATATCTACCTACCTACCTACTTACGTACCTACCTATTCATTCATTCATTCATTCATTCTTTTCTTTTCTTTTGGTCACCGGTGATTTTAGATAGATAGATAGATAGATAGATAGATAGATAGATAGATAGATAGATAGATAGATAGATAGATAGATAGATAGATAGAAAGACAGACCGATTATGTATTCACAGAAAAAGACACCAGTAGCATGAAACCATCAGTCCACTGGTAAAACAAATGCTACAAGAAAAAAAGAATGAGCTCTGAAAACTCAGCTCAAACTAATTAACAATGTTTAAAACTTTCCGCCAATTGACGCAAACTATTCTCCCAGCAATTTTGACTATATGTTTCTTACACACACTTAATGCTGACTTCGTGTTTGCTGAAGTCATTCCTGCCATTATCCATTGTAATGCGTCATTCGAGCCCTCCTCCTCTTGTTAAAGTCAGACATCAAACAGACGTGCTCTGTCTGAGACATGCTGCTGATGTCATTTAGCCCCGGTGGTCCCTGTGTTCACGAGGGGCCGATCTCCAGAGGTTTCCCTTTCAGCTGCCGGTGATACCTGTCTGCTGACGCCACTGAACCCAAGCATGACCTCACGCCACATTCTAATTAGAGTCCTGGGAACTCCCCAGAACAATCCCCCCCTCACTGCAGCAAATAATCACCGGCTCTTGAAGCAACAGATTCGACGTAAGACGATGAGGTAATCTGTGCTGCATCCTGGATTTGTTTGGTACATCTGGTTTAGTAACTAAACAGCAGTCGGAACTTAATTAGTTAATTAATTAATTAAAAATGCAATAAACCGTGAATTACAATCTAATTTTTTGTGTCATTTTATATTTAGCAGCATTACTCTAGTCAGTTTCATGCTGTTATTGTTCAGAAATCATTATAAATTGCTGATGTTGTGCTCAACAAACATTTCTTATTATTATCAGTGTTGAAAACAGCTGAGCTTTATATTTTTGTGGATTTTGTTTTTACAGGAATTTTTGATGAATAAAAAAGAACCCTAAACTTTTGAATGGTAGTCTATGGAGAGTTATTCTGTAAATTAATGAACCCCTGTGTTGGACGTTAGTGTAGATCAGAACTGCTCAACATGTGACCCGTGGCTCTTGAACCGTCATTTTATGAACTTTATGATGTTCGCTGAATCGCTGTACAGTTTGAAAGGGGAGGAAAATGCAAACGGATGTAAGGGATGAGGTAAAAAAATATCCCAAAAGCTCACTTACTAGTGATTTATGTGCCTCAACAAAAACCCTAAAAGTAGATAATCATAGATACTAAAGATGCCACTGGAGCAGAATTAACACTAGTACTGCATATATGTCTTGTTTTTGAAGGTCTTTCTGATGTGTGCAATGTTGAACCCTTGTAGTGTTTGGTGTATTTCTTTGTGGCCCCTGAGCTTCCAAATCCAAGAGATCCTGGTATAGGTTGTGCTATTTTAGATCTGTTATGGATCGTCTTTCATGGCCCAGTTCCCCAGTATTTAGCCAGAGCAAACAGAGAGAGTATCCCACAGAAGATGACGTTGAGGGTGGGAACTGTTTTAGCTTGGACAGCAGCGCTTGACTTTGCCCACAAACGTGAGTTGCGTTGTTAATGTGTTCCATTATACCACCATCATTACTTTTTTATGGTCCCATGAGATCACCAACAGCTGTATTTCTCTAAGGAATTTGTCGTGGCACACAATGTGTCATCTGTTGAAGCATGCTTAAACATTTGTTAAACTGAACCTTTATTTTATTCCCACTGGCAATGTTCATTCAGATTATGTTTTATAGAACACTCAAAGGCCAGATATTGGACAGCTAAGCTGCTTGCATGGATTTTCTTTTTTCTTTCAGCCATTACCCATTTTTTAGAGGAGCTTCAGAAAACAATTGAAAGCAAAAGTTCTTGGCCTGGAACTAGTTTTAATCTAAAAATATATGGATTTAAAATACTTTTTGTGTCTAACAAATAAAGCCTTCTTCAAACTGGTAACTAAAGCCCTAATCAATGATCCAATCAACAATTAAATATATTTTGTTGGAACACAGCCTCACAGCCTATGTAAAAAGAAGCACACTTTAGCATAATTTTAAACTTAATTTAATTATATAGTTTAGAAGAATATGCTAAATTAATATAATGTTTTCAGGGACTTAACAGCATGTTATTTGCAGTTAAATGAAAATAACACACTACAGTTAAAATTATTATCAAGTACTGTACTGTTAAATGTGCTTTAGTATGTTAGTCAATACTTTAAAGGGGTATTCCTTTAAACCACAACAAAACATAAATTAAAAATTTACTTTAAAAACATAATTTGCCATTACTATAAAGTATACTTTTTAAATATGAATAAGGAAATTTGGCCTGAATCATGGTCAGTGTGTATTGGAGAAAAACATTTATTTCATACATTATATTAAAATTTACTGTCATGAAATTCACTCGATCGAATGTTTGGTTTGATGAGAAAACATTTATAACACCTGGCTTACTCAACATACTGATGTTTGAAGGCATATTATGTTATTTTTCCCAAGTACTGGATCAACATCCCTATCTGATACCCCTGAAACTTATCTGTGAAATCTGATTTATTGATAGCAATTTTGTCATGAATGTTTCCGGAACATATCCTTGCTTAAATTATACAGCGTTTTGACTCACCTACCAACTGTTAAATGGAATATCTGTGAAACACAGTATGATTCAGGTAAAGCATTGTTTCTTTTGGCTGTTTTACAAAGCATTTTAAAAGAGAGAGCAGAAAAAAACCCCGCCTACATTGTGAAATGTGTGTTCACATGAAATAAGCTTCAATTCTCATCCCACAAAGACTGACTGTTCACAATTCACTGAGCGTTTCTAAAACAAACCTTCACTGGTGACATGATTACATAATCGTTAGCACCGTAATGAGGTCAGGGAATGCATTGCTTTTTATTGTGTGGTAGACGTAAATGTGTGACATGGATTGTGTCACTGCAGTCTCTTTGACATGTGGCGAAATGTTTATTATAGTAAAGAATGAGTGTTTAAAGAAATTCCTCAGAATTCTTTTAGAGTGTGAGCTGCTGTTAAATGCAGTTTGAACCAATATTTAGTGCTTTAACATGCTGAAATTTCTGTAAAAAAAAGAAAAATTGATTCTAAAAAAAGATGAGCAGGAGACTTGGGTTAGGCCTGGAAGCCCTTCAGTTAAAGGAACAACAATGTTGGGCAAAAGTTTGTTGCTTCATAATTAACTCTTAATATTATAAACATGTTGGGTTCAGTAGGAGTTGGTGTGTGATCTTTGTCAGCATTTGCAATTAAATGACATTTGTACTGACTTCAGTCAAAATAAACTCAATAAAAACATGACTTCTGACATTTAATGACATTTTGGTCTAATTAAAGCCCTTGGCCTGCTTTTGAGTTCTAGTTTTCGGAAGGAAAAACAGATGAATCCATGATAAACACGTTACACATCAAGTTGCCAAATTGTCATACAAATAAAGGATTAACAAATATATAGGTAAAATAATGCATGTTTGATTAAAATCCGATATTTGTATTATTTCAGAATTGGAATAAAATATCCATCAACATTCCTCTTGTCTCATTTGCCAGGGTTTCTTGGATTTATTTTTAACTAGTTTCAGTTCGTTCTTGGATTCCCTTCTCCAAAAAATACATGCAGTGTTATTGCAAAATGCGGCCAAATTAATTATCTTAAGAGACGGTATAGTTGAACTAACAATTTCAACCATATGCAAAGCTTAAGACGGTGGAGTTTGTTAAAAATATGACTTCTTTCAATTGATATAAGAAAAAAAGGGTAAGTAAAAACTTGCCACCAATTCACTAAAACTTAGATACAATAGATACAAATAGCCATGAGACTGTTTGAATATCCTGACCTTGTTAGAGCTACAAAGCATTTAGGATGTTTGCATTTCCATCCATCCATCAGTCAGGTGTTCAGTGTGCTATTGCTGCAAAGGCTAAGCATGCCCAAGACCTCCATGAGAGGGGCTAGACTGTATATTTGACCTGGTTACCTCATGGTGAGCCATGACTGATGTGAAACCCCAGTCCCAGATGTCATCTTCCTCACAGAGGCAACTTGAGGGGCAAGATTTATTTTTAAAGTAAGACTTTAATCACTTCGAATTACTTCCTCCCAAGGTGTTGTCCAGTCGCATCTAACCTGAGGAAAGATCTCTGTGTTAAGGTAAACACAAACAGCCATTAATAACCACTTAAGAAACCCTAACCTAAAAATATCATGTTTGGCCTTCTGCTTCACTTTTCCACCCCAGATGACTTGACCATCTGGAAACAGCAGTCACACTGAGTGCAAAGTAAGCTTTATTAGATTGTGACTTATAAAGACAAGCAATGTTATAATCAGGTTTAAGTAATGAAAATATTATCAGATTATATAGTGGTATTTCAATCTCACTCGTGTTGGAATCTCAGAGAGAGGCTCATGTGTCCTCTCCAGTGCATGTGGTAGTTCAAGAAAAAAGATGTAGCAGTAGCCTCATTTCCCCTTAGAAATGTGTGATTAACCATTGGCTATTGCTAAACTAATGATCCCAGTATCCTCCCTGTTTGAGTTGGATTTTCCTGTGTTTTATGTTTTCCTTGGACACTCCATTATGCAGAAAATCTCTTCCTCGGTGTGAAAGCTACACCATCAAATCCTGCCATTATTCAAAACAGCCCTTTAGGTCTAAAAAAGGTCAGAGTTTTACACCATGGGTTAGTAGTGACTATGTTTCAGTCTCTTCATTAGGATTCAACTATGACAGCACTATGATGTGAAAGGCATACATCCTGCATCCATTGGGACTGTAACAGCTCCATTTATCTCCATCCTTCATGATTCATGCTCTCAGGTTCTTTACAGTGCCTGCAATTTTAATGTGCAGAGCACAGCAATATGGTTCATGATTTACAGTGCATACAAGCTGCTCTATTTCATGTTTTGTGTATTTTGCCACGTGCTGAGGGAGATTTAGGGCTTTGTTATCATAGACTTTGACTCAATGCCAAAGTTACACCTCATTTCACATATCACCCATATAATATAAAACAGACTATTGCTACATTTAATGCGAATTACTCAAAGTCAGCCTAACCAAAAGTCAAATGGTTATTGTACTATGTACATGTAGATTTATAAATGTCAAACGTCTTGAACGCAAATTGTGAAGTGACATTCAGCCAAGTATGGTGACCCATACTCAGAATTTGTGCTCTGCATTTAACCCATCCGAAATGCGCACACACACAGAGCAGTGAGCACACACACACACACTGTGAGCACACACCCGGAGCAGTGGGCAGCCATTTATGCTGCGGCGCCCGGGGAGCAGTTGGGGGTTCAATGCCTTGCTCAAGGGCACCTAAGTCGTGGTATTGAAGGTGGAGAGAGAACTGTACATGCACTCCCCCCACCCACAATTCCGTCCGGCCCGAGACTAGAACCCACAACCCTTCGATTGGGAGCCCAACCCTCTAACCATTTGGTTGAAACATACACAATGACTTCCCCAGTTGTGGCCAAATTGAATGAACATTTGGTTGAAACATACACAATTAATAATAATAGCAATTTGTAAATCCATTCCATATTGTGTATGTTCCTGCAAAGTTTATTAGTTGTTTCAGTATACACATTCCAGCTCCATTTTTAACCTAGACTCATAGGAAATAGATGCATTGACCAACATTATTGCAAAACTACAGTGCACTGCATACACTGCAGATCAGTATCATTAATACCAACAAGTTTTGTTCCATTCCACACAAATTAAGCTTACAGGGGCAGATTTTTTTCATAATAACAACACATTTTGTCATGCAATTCTCTCACAAAACTATTTTATGACCTCAAAACATTTTACAAGATTTGCAAAAATTACATTTTGACATTTGCATCACATAACAAGCTCCATTTCTATGACTTTTTCGACATAGTAAACTTGCTCTGTAGCCCACCTGGTACAATACTTCACTTGCGATGTGGAATGTTTGAGTGAAATATACAAGTCCTTAGTATTCCACCACCTCCAAAATCTAAATGTAACTACTTTTTGTTCTCAGAATTTTTAACAGGAAATGTTCTCAATATACACTCATGTACAGTGGACCCTGAGGCTCCCCAATATACTTGACATCTATATTTCACCTCCCAGGGTCTGACATGGGAGTAAGTCTGCACTTTCCAAAAGTAAACAGAGCAGAAATATGGGTAGCAATATACTCCAAGACTGACTGCAGATCCTAGGGAGCACATGTTGTTCAGACCTTTCCTTTCCTGTACACTACAGAATAAAACAGGATCTCATGACTGCAGAATGCATGTGTTGTGCCTGTTTATTAGTGGTAATATGAGACAGTTATGGATTTGAAGTCAGGATGACACTTTCTCTGAGCTCCAATAAGTTTGAGAAAAAATCTACTTGAGTGCCCACTGCGAACTTAAGGGATCTAAAGGATCACAGTCAGGTACCTTTTTGACATCAAAATTACACCGAAGTTTGTGGAGATCACATTCACTATGGGTATAAGTTTCACAATGCCCTTTGTGAACATTTGAAACATTAAAATTCAAATAGCTCTTCAGCACATATTTGAAAAAACACATTGAGTCAATGTGAGCTACAGTAACTGTTTCCCGTTTCATACGCATGAACTGAGACCGAAACAATCCGTAACAAATTTCAGACCATTTTTTTCTTTTGGGGGCAGGCTCTTTGAAATAAACCCATCTGGGTGATTTTAGGATCAAGCAGTCACCCTTAATAACATTTAGCCCCTACTTTAAATATATGGCCCATTTAGGCATTTGAGAATGGGTGATGTTTAATGTGAAAAGAAAGACCACACACTAGTTAACGACGTCGCTGCATGTAAATAGCCACATTGATGACTTAACTGACCGGTCAGAGCTGTAAACGTTTGGACATCTTCAGTGCAATCAACTGAGGGTTTTCCTTGTAATTGTTGTTCTAAGGTGTAAAAATGTCTCCTTCTGTAAAGCTAATTTCCACAGCTGTTGTATGGTGTTCTGTTTTTAATAGCCTGGGTGCCAAACCTGCACCAGAGTCCATGCTATGACTCCTGCTGTCATTAAATGATTAAAATAAATGCCTGGGACATCGTTCTAAATGAGATCATTTTGTATTTTCCTTAACAGAGGGAAATAAGATCACACTAGCTGCATGAATCTTAAAATGTTGGATAATAGATGCCAACACTGAACAGTCTCGTATATTTGCTATGTTCCAACTCCTGTGGACTCCTACATAAGCAACATTTTAAAGTATCATTTGTACACTACGGATGTTTAGGCTGTTCCAAACGGTAGACAGTGCAATGCTGACTCACTGTATAGCATGTTTGCTTCTGTGGAGTAGACCATTCCATAGTGCATTATGACAGGCTCAGTAAAAAAGCAAATTGAGAGTTATGGTAAATAAGCTTTGATTTAATTCAATATCGAAACTTATATAGACTATTTCTGACTTATGATTGAGCGTTCTATATTTTTAATGATTCAACATTGTCTCAAAATAATGTGCCTTTACCAACATTTTTTAAACTCCCCAAAACTATACAAAACATAACCAACTTGATTTGTAACTTGGCTTTTCTAACACAGTAAATTTGCGCAGTAGCTCACCTGGTACTGCATTACACAAGTCACAACACACAACACTCGAAACAGCTCAAAGTAAGCTGAAATGTCTTAGTTGCTTGAACAGATTTTTGCTTTTGTAAACACTATGGGTTAGATTTAGGGAAGGGTTTAGGGATCAAGTTCATCTGTTTGAGATAAAACTGACAGCACTTTTAGTGACACTAGCTGGATAAGTGTTGCAAAACTTGTTATAAGCAGAAATTTCACCACAGGCTATAACAGTGAGTCAGGTTTGTGATTAGCTTAATAACATGCTAACATCAAATTACTGAAAGCATCTTCAAATTTGATCTCTTATACATCATCTGACTCTGGTTAGAGTTGACTGTGCTAATGTGGGTAAACTAAGTGGCAACACACACTTGAGCTTTTGCTTTTAAGAAGGAAAATGGTGATAACAACAAGAGGATCAGGTGACCTTATGAAGTCATATGGTTTTAGAGATTTGAATTTGAGAAAAATATAAAGATGGAACATATACTGTCCTCTGCAGGTCAGGTGTAGTATCACAAATCCATTCTAGTTTGCTTGGGCTGAATGCATCGGTCAATGGAATACACCCAGAAAGATTAAAAAGTTCACTGGTCTGTGAGACATATCGAGAGACTGAAAAACAAAGCATGGTCCCAGTTTTAGAAGGTAGCTGTAGGCTCCAGGCAGTAAGGCGGCTCACTAAGTTTGTAACAGAGTGTTTGCTGTGTGAACCTCATGAAGTCAGGAAAATGAATAAAAACAAGAACCACACCTTTAATGCTAAATCTCAACATTATAAGGAAAACTGACTCGAACCCACCTCGGTTATACAGAGACTCCATAATGAAAATTAAAGACCATGAAACAGTTAAACAGGATTTAATAATATATAGCAGTTTAATACTTCTAACGTTACTGCCAGAAGGAATAAAACTAGCTTTTAGCCTGCCACATGCTTGCATCACAACTCTTTCACTCTTGGCCTCAGATTAGCAGTATGTCACAACTACTTATTTGAACTGAAAACATGCAGAAACATTAACCAAAGGTTGATTTTAAAAGTTGAATTTACAGTGTTCACCGTCCATCTAACCTTTGTGGGAGTCAGTTTCAAGAGCTTTGTGGGTGATCATGTTGTTTCAGCCTACAAACAAACTGTTGACTCTCACCCCCATCTTTCCAAACAAGCACGAAACCTTTATGCCTTTTGGCCTCAACTGCCTGGTGGGTGAAAAATCCTCAAACATTCTCGTGCCATTTGGCTGCAGAGGTCACATGACACGCTCACTCTTGACTGCTCACCACTTTTAAATCCCAGAGCTCAAACAGGCCGAGTTTTTGTAAATGTATTACATCATGATATGGTACACAGAGGCAAACTGCCTACTTAACTCCTTCTGGCAGGCCACTACACAGGGGAAATGCACGTGCTGCTTCCATCTCTGGCGCTTTCCATTTTATGGGCTGCCTTAAGACCTCCAGTGACAACCTAATGGTGCCATCCAAGTAAATCGCAGGTGTATCCACATGCCAGTTGGCTGGGATCCCAAAGAAACACCAGTGAGCAAATGGCAGAACCTTGTAATAAAATAGCAAACAGCAGCAGATGCAATAAGATTCGTCTAGACGGCAGTCATTTACGCTATGATTCTCAGCGTCGGAAAGCAGAATGTATAAAATAACCAGGTTTTCTGGTAATTTCTTCATATGTTCCTTCTAAAATTCCACCTCCAAACATGAGCCAAACATGTGGCACTAATAACGCAAACAGTTCTGTAGAGTATATCGGAGAGATTAAATGGATGAAGACATGGCAGGAGTTGCAGCTAATGTTCGTATGTCTCCTCCCAGGTTTTTTTTTTTTTTTTTTTTGACTGGACAGTTTCTCTATGTATCAAGTTGACACAGTTAGGTCAAAGAACCAAAATGCAAATCATTTTGATCATGTAACTGACCTGCAAAATGGTCCTTTGCTCCTTGCCTGTTTTTCTACTAATTTATACAATGATGAGCTAGAGACCTAAAATCGTAGGGAATGTATCATTTCACAGACAAATTCAAATTTCAATGCAATAATTTCCATGCGGTAATTACAGGTCCCTGAATAGCATATTTAACTGAAAAAAGTATTCATATATACAGATAAAGCCTCATATTACAAGTACACTACTTCAATTTTAGGCAATACTATAAGTAAACAGCTAATAGATATCATCATGCTTCCATGGTTTAATAATGAATTGTTTTACAATACAACTTCAAAAATGTTATGAATAATGATTTATTATCCAAACAAATATGTGGTAATTTGCATATATTTTCAGAACAGATATCTGAATATTGTATATTGTATATTAATTTAAATATATAGATCAGGCTTAAGTGAAGATCTCTGTCTGAAACCTGCAATTACAGTTATTTGCAGAATTATCTTTTTAACGCGGGTTGTGCGTCGGCATGGCTCATCAGCGCAGATTAATCTAACATTAATGTTTTGAGGGTTACTGTATGTGGGGGTTGTTAGACATGCACCAGTGTGGATATTTACTGTACTTCGAAATTACAGATACTACATCTAGAAAGTATGTCCAAAATAAGAAGTTTCACTGAAAAATATCTGAAAAAGCAAGTAACACGTCTTCCAGTTTTGTTCTGACCAACTGAAAAAGAAAAAGTTTTCAAATAAATCGTGCTACCAATAGTGTTTAAGTCTAACAATTGCAAAGTTAGCTCAGATCACGTCAAACCATGCACATTTTTATTATTTTTCCCAAACTGTTAATGTTAAGAACATCAAAGTTGCATGGCTACTGTACTTTAAGTGTGTAATAGCGTTATTTGATTTCAATTTCTTTAGTCTTTTTTTTTAATTGTCATACCATTTTAATATTATTGAAAGAGGACTTGTTCTAAAACAACAAGTTTAATTATTCCATCTACTGCAAGATATTTTATCCTACCCGTCACTTTGTCCTACCAGGGATTACTGTGTATATGCATATCAATATTGCTTCATTTGTGACGTTGTGACGTTGAACAAAACATAATTGCTGTATTTGCATTTCTGTAGTGGTAGGATTAGGTTTGGGGTAGGTGTAAATGTCTTCATTGTCGAATTCTACTCCTTATTTGTGTATACAGTTATAATGTAATGACTCAAAGATAAACGACCTGAACCACCCAAGATAATAAGAACATAATTACAAGCTTTTGCCATTGTGAATCATGCTACGGAGTTTTGAACATTGATTGGTTATGCACTTGCTCAGTAGCCTAATTCACAAAAAAAAAAAAAAAAAAGTTACGGAATGCAGCTTTAAAGCTACAGTTAATTAAATAGTTCAGCCATTTAGAAAAAAAAATAATAAAACATTGGACACCTGTCTATAAAGTCAAAATATAAATCCTTAAACAGGCACATGTGAAATTACCATATTAAAAAGGGTTCTTTGACAGGGCTACACCTTCATTTTTAGTGCAAACTGCACTAGTGCAAACATGCCCGAGCAGGCCTTCATCACAGTATAAAAAAATGGAGAAACAAAAAGTGTCTTAACAGCCTTGTGTCTACATATGCTCTACTGTAGATGTTGGCCACAAGAGGCCCTAAGTGATATAGCACAAATAATCAAAGAGAAACAATCTACAACACTTCAGCACTTGAAATACTGACATTGCTATAAAGAGAGCTGTCTTGTCTGCTATAATGATTACTGATAACACGCTCCTCCTCTCAGTCCTGTTAAGCAGCTGGTGATTCCCTGTGTTCCTGTGATGCCCCGATGACCTCATATCCTGAAGACTGAAGATATTACCAGTCAGCAAAGGTTTCACAAAGACAGGAAATCCATAACTTGTCTCACAGCATCATGACACCTCATAAATGACTAAGCTAAATCTAAAACAATAAATGTTCCCTGCTCAAGTCAGATTTGGGTGACGCCCATCTTTTGAAAGTTCAGAGAAATCTGCAGTTTTGCAAAGAATCAGGTTATATTCGCTTTTTGCTAATGCTTCTTTGTTCTAAGTTGTATTTGGATTTACAGTTATCAGTTTGATGTCTGTTGCAGAATATTGTGCATCATTCAGTATGATGAAGTGTCGTTGCCAAATCTCTGATATTTACTTTAATAGCTTTGGGATGTTTCCGAGTTTTTCAGTCAATGTAAATTATCTTTGAATAATTATTCCATGCAAAACAATTAGGAATCGGATGATTTCATACAACTCTGTCTTTCCAGTTTTCTGTGTTGTATTTGTTGGATCAGATCTGGTGTCCTGCTGGAATATTCTGTCCATAAGAAATTGAACTTCCCATTGCCCAGTTGGCTTCTCCATTAGCAGTCAGCTGGACTGCGGAACTCAGAGGTGACCATTATGAACTTAATCAGCTTGGCATGGCAGCTGAACCACGAGTGGAAAATGAGGCAGTCAGTGGAAACGAAGCAGGTTATGTTTTTGCTTTACTTTTGCGACAATCTTTCGGTTCAGTGGAGTAGCTGTACTTGTAGCATTTAATTTTTTTATTAGATATGTTCTCTATATTCTGTAAACTATTCAGGCTCTGCACTCCATTTCCATAATGCTCCATGGAAATATATGGTGTATATCTGTATATTGGCTTAAGTGCAATGACTCATTTTGTCCTTTAAGCAATAAATAAACAATGCCTGACAGCATATGCACTCATGACCACACTAAAACCATCATTAACGTCCCATGGTGTATTCCGGCAGGAAGATATTTTATGTATTTCAACCATGTAAAACAATGCATTGTGAGTATTGGCCAAATATCACCCTGGCAGCCTTGGGCTCCTGCTAAAGTGTTTTTTTTTTTTTTTGTCTCCCTCCTGCAATTGTCCCCTTCTCTCCTCTGGTCTGTATTACTCCATGTTGTATGGTGATATCCCTATTACGCAATGTATTCTTTTCAGGGAAAAAAAAGAAAATAAACATAATGTAGTGTTGTCACATGTCCAGGGAACCCTGCTGAAGTGCTCTACAAACTGCTCTATTAAACACATTGCATTTTGTTTCTTCTACATTAGGATTTGCTGCATCTTTGATTAATTAATTAGATGATGTTGACCATCATTTATGTATCAGTTTAATTTTAATGCCATATAACAACTCTTCAACACAATGGGGAAAACATGCTGTGGATTTGGTCTAATGCAATTGCTCATCAGGAATATTTATAGAATCAATCATATAATTACATATAATAACATTCATTTTTAGATGTGGTTACCATAATTACATTGATGCATAAATAGCACAATAATAATTCATTCTTGTTATCTTTAGACAACAATCTACATATAATGGAAGAGGCCCACTGTAAAAAAAAAAAAAAAAGTATATATATATGAAGAGTTCAGATGCAAAAACCTCTAAATGCCATCTGAAATTTTCATCTAAAATTAGGATTTTTATCAAGCTCCTATGCTTAGGTTGAGTCATTTTACTTTAATGGCAATGTGCAGGTCCTTTTCCAGGCTATTAAAGTGAAATAACTGATCATAAATATAGGAGACAGATAAAAATCCTAATTTTAGATGAAAATTTCAGATGGCATTTAGAGGTTTTTGCATCTGAACTCTTCATATATATATATATATATATATATATATATATATATATATTTTTTTTTTTTTTTACAGTGGGCCTCTTCCATTATATTATTATTATTATTATTATTATTATTATTATTATTATTATTAAAACAATTATTGGAGTGTGTTTTACAAGAAAATACTATCCCAGGCTTTCTACTTCAGAATTTCATGTTTATGTCAATGTGTTACTTTGAATTGAAGTTTGTTACTGCACTATAAAAAAAATAATTTTCTCAACTATACAAAGATTCCTGAAGTATGTTTTACAAAAAAATACATTTAATTAAATGTGTTACTTTCTGTTTCTTTTAACTTATTTGTGAAGTTTCTAAATGAAAACTGTTTCTGCACCAATTATTATTATTATTATTATTATTATTATTATTATTAAAACAATTATTGGAGTGTGTTTTACAAGAAAATACTATCCCAGGCTTTCTACTTCAGAATTTCATGTTTATGTCAATGTGTTACTTTGAATTGAAGTTTGTTACTGCACTATAAAAAAAATAATTTTCTCAACTATACAAAGATTCCTGAAGTATGTTTTACAAAAAAATACATTTAATTAAATGTGTTACTTTCTGTTTCTTTTAACTTATTTGTGAAGTTTCTAAATGAAAACTGTTTCTGCACCAATTATTATTATTATTATTATTATTATTATTTGTGTGTTGTTGTTCTAAATTACAACATTAAGAAAGGTCAGATGAATTTTTTATAGTTTATAATTCCAGGAAATATATTAATGAAAATGATTCACTTGATTTTTTTTAAGTTCCAAGGGTATACATACATAAATTAATCAAAGACATATTAATTTATTAGTAGCAACATTTTTTATTAAATGCATATTTTTTAAATGTAAACATCTTTCTTTTTAAATGTCTTATTTATACATTTTAAAATACATTACAAAAGAATACAACAATTCCAAGAACACAGGATAACAAAAACAAAAACACACTTAAATATGTAGCACTGAACAAATACATCAAATTATATGTTTCCAAAAATAAATAATTACAAAGAAAATTATGAAAAAAAAACACACATAGTAATCCTAAATACAGCAAATACAGTTCTACAGTATGATGATCAAGCTGTACATAGATAGTATCTAAACCAAAACTAGGGGTGAAGACTGAGAGGGGACTCAATCACAAAGAATGAAGAAGACCTTCATATAGTCTTCATATAGTAAAGAACCTCTTTTACCAAGCGGTTCTGCAACGGAGGATGAGGGCTCTTCCGGTTCAGGAGAATTAAATGCCTGTAGCCAAAAGGGTTAAGATGATACAAAGTCTTGAGAAATGAGGAGGCAAAAAGAGGCCAGATGGGAGAACCCCGAATAAATAAGTAATTATACAAGGTGGAATGTTGACAGACAATAAAACAAAAATTAGTCTAAAAAAAGTAGACAGGGCAGGACAGGACCAGAACATATGGATTAAAGTAGCTGGACCGGAACGCCACCTGTCACACTCAGCGTCAGTAGAGGGGTTAATGCGAGCTAGCCTGTTCTTAGATCAATGGTCCTTGTGTACCAACATCCATAAACATCTCTCTTTTTACCACATTTTTGTTATTAGCTATGCTTTACTGTTAGAACATAATTTGTATCATAAATGGATAAACACTGAGTTCATTAGGACAGGGTGTAACCACAAAGAGAGAATATTATGGAGTAAGTTGTATCTCTCATGATTCCCTGTATACTCTTAAAAATAAAAGTGCTTTACGATGCCATAGAATAACCTTTTTATCTAAATGGTTCCATAAAGAACCTGTAACATCTGAGGAAAATTACTGTTTCACAAAAGGTTCTTTGTGGCAAAAGGCGATAGACTTTTCAGAATATAAAAAGATAAGAAAGGGATAGTTCTGTAAAGAACCTTTGACTGAATGGTTCTTTGTGGACACACAAATGGTTCTTCAAAGCAACACTGTTTTAGGCTTTTAAGCATCTTTATTTTTAAGATGTCATCATACTTTTATAAGTATGATGGCAATGCTCATGTGCATTGAGGTGAGAGGGTTAAGTATCAGCATGTCCAAGGATGATGTCAAAGAAAATGAAGGAACCTCCTGTTTATTTATCTTGACAGATCCCAGGGATCCTCAAGCAGTCATGCCCTTCAGCCACAGCTGGACTCTCCTCCTAACAGCTGTTCCAATCTGCGTATCCTGCTCTCTTATCTCCGAGTCAAATATACAACTCACCCGCAAACAAGCTGCTATCGGCATCCCCCTGGGGGAAATGATGTCAGCATTAGGCTTTCCTTATTGGCCAGAGTGATGGATCCTCTACATATGAATTCCTCCTTGTGAACAGACTTTCTGTGACAGGGTGACATCCATCTGTGTTTTCTTTAATTTGGGGATCGTTTTTTCTTCTTCATGTCCAATCTGAAGAAGTGATGAAGCAATGATCTCTGGGGTTTTATCCCACCCCTCAGGTCTCTGGCCAGCTCTTCAGTGACCCAAATGGGTTGGGCCCAACACTTGAGGTTTTCTATTAAGAAGATTCAAAATTGTAAACCTCTGTTTACATGACCGTGGCAAGATGCCATCAGCTGTCCAAGAAACAGAAAGTAAAAGCAAGTTCCTCCCAGACAACGAGACATGTCATATCTGACCGTCTGTAAACAATGAAATGCTTCCTTTATGCCTCAGTATAACAGGACTAAATTATTATGTTTTAATCAAAAACCTTGGAAATGCATGACCATAGAGCTGCTGTTCTCTGTTTCGGTGCTGACATCCATTTGGAGCATGTGCTTGGATCCAACTCAAGCAGCTCCTTCCTCCTTCCTTTTTTACTCTACTTTAATTTTAATCACTATCACTTCATCAAGGCAGCCATGTAGTTATGTTCTGAACCTTACCTTAAAATGTATTGTTTAGGATTTAGAAAATAAGACATTGATTTAACTACAAAGTTTATTATTATTGTTGTTGTTATTATCATCATCATTATCTTTATTTATATATTTATTTATAGATACAGTGAGGACATTTGACATGGTTCAAGTTCTTTTTCTTTTTTTATTTAAACTCTCATTACTGACAGTACTGTACATTAGAGCAGCTTTAAGATTATTATTATTTTTGAAGTAATGCCACTACAAGACTGTAATGTAATTCAAAAGTTTGAGGTTTCAGTTGCTTTTGTTGAATTGGCCATTACAATACCCATAAAACAAAAAACTATTGCCAGAACTATACCTGCGATGGAAGGAATCTGCTGGAAAACTGAAAATGATGGATTGACCCCTCAAAGTTTGGTCCTCAACCCCATCAAGCAAGTTTGGAGTGATATGGAAAATTAACTGGACAGATCTATTGGACATTGGAAGGAAAGCCTTTGGCTTCATAACATAACTTCATAATATGACTTCATAACATTACATATCTCTTTAACTGTCATTTTTGATCACTTTAATGCATCCTTGTTGAATAAAAGTATTAATTTCCTCAAAAAAAAAAAACGACCTTACTCACCCCAAACATTTGAACAGCAGTGTGCTAAAAAAAAGAAAAAAACTAGCAATAGCTTTTTACTAATAAGAGTCCTGTTAATCTTCATTTAACAGATTTCACATTTAAAAAAAAAAAAAAAAAAAAAAATTATCCATAGTTTCTCCCCTACCATCCAACAGCTCTTTACCCATTAACATAAGAGCAGGTCAGTGTTGGGCCAGTGATGCAGTGCACAGCTCTAGGAAGGCATTATTTCACAATGTAATGGCAAACAGGCCCTGAGTCAAATAATTGACACCTGTTTTGTGTTTGGTTCACCACATGTAGTGCATGAGAGTGACACTGCCTAAACCCACTGGCCATGTGTTTGACACCTTTCAACACCTTGAAGGGAAACATTGTTGTGCTGCTGGGGCGCAATTAAAATGCAAAAAGTCAAAAAAGAAAACTACAATAACGAAAGCTTAAATCACTATAACATTATTTGATCTTATTAAAAATTTCGGTATTGTAACGCATTCTGCAATCAAAGTGCTAATAACATCATACATACATCTAATTTTCACATTAGCGTGCATCATCCAGATTATGAGTGCTAATTGATGTGTGTGATCATTCAGTGACCTTCATCCACTGAATTGCAGCGGATAGGACTCTTGAGAGCAGTTGTATGGGAATGTTGACTTGTTGTTAAGGTGTGGTACTGTTTTAGTATCTAAGAAATGAGAGACTAAGTAGTGGAATAAAGAACAGATGCAAAACAGAAGTGTGATGTGTTTTCGAGGAAAGAGAAAGAAATAGAGAAGATAATAACATACAGATACATAAATCAAAGTCATGATGTCTTCATGCATCCTCAAAGGATAGTTATAATCCGTTTTTATGTCCTGTGGTTTTGTGATTGAAGGTTTGTCTTATAGTGTGCGAATGTGTTGGAAGTGGGCAAAAAGGTCGAACGCCAAACCGCCCACACAAAATTTAGTCACACAAATTCCCTTACATGGAATAATAATCAAAACTCAGGGATATTCATATTCCACAGCAAATCGTTGGAGCTTCATTCCAAAGCACCACGTCCAGGATGGCTGGAAGGTGATTGTAAGCATGTTTTTAATATTAGTATTTTTTTCACCTTTTATTTATTTATTTATTTATTTATTTATTTATTTATTTATTTATTTTTGCATATCATAAGCCAGCAAGTAAAAAAAAAAAATTGTGTTATTTGTATTGGTTATTACATGTCAGCCATTAACAACAAATAACCATTTAGGGTAATAATTATGCATTTATTAGTCAGAAAACATTCAGTGAAGTTATTGATGATGAAGTTTTTAGTAGTAATATTTCAATTTCTTTCTTTTTTTGTTACATTCATCTTTTGCAGATTAATTGACCTTTGAAAATCGTTTTTTTTTCTCTAGGAAATTACAGGTGTTGATGTTATTTTGACAGTTGTTTTTATTGTCATATATAAAAAAAAATTAAAATACAAAATATACAAAAAATTTCATTGAACATTCAGATTCTGTTGTAAACAATGGTGAAAAAATCATAATCAGTCAATCATCCCAAGAACATTAGAATCATTTTACTCAAATGTCAACAAACCTGGCTAATAGATCTGCCATCATTGACTTCAGTCTTTCTTCATACCATAACAATAAATTTGCTGTTTTCATAGGTAAGGATTTCAAGAGAGAGAAACATAAACTGAGTTGAGAAGAGAGAAACCACATTGAATTGAAACAAAGAGATGTGCAGATGCTGCACGTGTTGGCACTGAGCTCTGTATTCATTGCTATTGTTTACTCGTACATCTCAGATTAAGACAACAAACCAGGATGTTTATGGGAAATAATTAGTGCTGATGTATAGTCACATATTCCTGTAATCATTCGATCAAAATCTATTTAATTACCTTTATGGCAAGTCAAACATCCTGTAATGAAAAGCATGTTTGCACATTTCACTCGCATTGTTTCTTGCTAATGCACAGTTTCAAAGATCGTTAGGCTCTCTTGGAAAGACTGCAGGTTTCTGAGAATCTAGCCATTGCAAGAGCAGTACCTCTGGGTTTGCTTTTCCATGAAACCCGGCGGATCTCTCGTGTCTCTGAGCCAATGGTACAGCAGACTGAATGAGAGTGTGTATTAGTGTTTACAATCTGCACAAATGGCTGTTTTATAAATCACTGCAACTAAGAAAAATGACTAATATCCAGTTTTTTTTTCTTACTCCTGTCCAAGTTATTCTAGTCTGCAAGTTGCTGAATAACAGATAGAAAAGGACCATTAAGATTTAGCTGGTGAATCAGATGCAAAATTTCAATATCATCGGAACACATTAAACTATTTTTTGCTTCCTGGAAATCCAAGATCTGTTCTAATGAAAGAAAGTATTGCAGTACCAACACAAGAATAAAGGCTGGAAAGTGAGAAAGTTACTGATTTTAATAAACAGAATAAACATGCACTGAGTCTGAATTATAGCCACTGGATATTTAGGTGATGACTTAGAGGAAATGATCCATAGCGACAACAATCATCAGCTAGATTAATCAAAAGCCTATTTTATTACAAATCTATATAAACACTGATAAACACTGAAAACCCCGCAAAATCTTAACAGATTGTTGATGTAGTTCCTCTCATTTTATCAAGCTCAGAATGTGGGAATTTAAGGGAGATTGAGGGAGTCACAGTAGCTGGTATTATGCAATATTTCTGGACTGCTTCAACCCTCTGATCCAGGATCCAATATTAACATTAGCCAAGTGATAAATGTGAGTAAAGATTAGCTTTGACGAGCAAATTAAACTGACTTACTGTCCCACTGGTGTATAACTTTTCTAGAAATTGTGAAATAACACATTTTTCAAGGAATCAATTCAAAGGCTTTAAAAGAGTTTAGTGAACTTTTACCTCATTAGACAATCTATACGTTTATGTAAAATTGAGGAATATTTTTGGTGCTAATATAAAATAAAACAACCACTAGATGCAAAGAAAATAGTTTTTAAACCTTAAAATATACACAAAATCTCTTGCAAATAGACTGCCAAGAGTTCTTAAGTTCACTCAGTTAGAGGTGACAGAGTTGCAAAGATGAACCATTTTATCACCTCATTTTAGAGACACTTAAGCAGCCCCCCTCCAGCCTAGGAGGGATTGGGGGTGAAAGGGTTATGTAACTAGAGTAATAACGAGTTTAGACAGTAAAAGCTTCAGTCAGCCGGCATGTTTAAAGCTACTTTGTTAAAACCATGAATTCATTGCTTACTGTAAGAAGACAGGGAGTCAAATCTGCCATCATTTTAAAGCTGCTTGACTTTCATTGTTTAGACACTCTTCAAATTTTGAATTAACTATCCTTTTAAATCACCATCTTGATTCTGAAATTCTTAGATAATCATGTAAAGATCCATAATTAGAATGGGAAAAGTGGTGATTTGGGCGAAGGACATGTTATCCAGTTATAGACAGACAACCAGGGCACACTGTACCACTCAAATAATGTAGTTACCCAGTCATCAGAATAATGCTGACATTTCCATGAAATATAGTTGGATGTCTACTTGATATTTTAAAACAATGTGTTCTTAAAGCAACATCCAATAAGATAGTAAAGAAACACTGTGCAATTTCCATTTAGTTTTATTTGCTTGTCATAATATTCATCATTATTACCCATTATATTTGTTTGTATTTCAGGAAAACCGATCCGTCTGCATTGAAAATGAATATTTCATTAACATCTGTCTGCACAGAATTGTGCTTATTCAGTTTCCCCGCAAGGAATAAAGCTGTCTGAGACTGAATTCAGAAGTAGCAAGATAACGGCACAGCAGGAAACTGAGAAACACGATGAAGAATTTGTTTTAGTTGGCTCCCAGGACCAAGCTGAAAATACAGTTACTGTTACAGAGACTTGTGCTGCATATTTCACAGCCCAGTGGCTGTTCTCGAAAGAATGAGTGTGTTCCTTTTCAGTCAGTTACTCTTGTTGGTCACGTTGGTGACTGACGAATTGGGATCTCGCTTAGAGAAACCAATTTACTTCGAGTGTAAACTAAATGAGCCAATGTTCATTGGCATGCGATTATTGCATCCAGCTGCCACTGAGCATAAAAAGGCAGCCAATGCCACATATACAAACTTTTGTATGGTGCAGCTAGGGGGTATACGGTGGTCCCCCCGGTAGAGCGGTCGGTTGCAATGCAGTTGTGTCCTAATACTGCCTTTACTGTTTCAGTGGCAATGTTATCTATGCAGGGTCAGATAGCTCTCAGATTTAATAAAACATATCTTTTATAAATTTTGTTCTGAAGAAGAATGATGGTTTTACGGGTTTGGAACGACACAAAGGTGAGTAATTAATGAACTAATTTTCATTTATGGATGAACTATCCTTTTAAACAACGATGGTCATATTCTATAGTACGGTATCTGTCATATTCTGGTGTTCATTTATCAAGTTAACACCAGTTGTAAAATCTGGAAGCTCTCTCTATAGGAATCCCATCTGCAGAGAAAGAATGGGATGTTCTTCTCTGAAATGCTGGCATGGATCCCACATTTCTAATTACCATATTTCCTGACAGGGCCCCTGATTGATCACTGCATGCATTTACAGTGCTATTGGTTGTGAAGATCGTGGTCTTTGCAACATTTGATCATAAAACACTTCCTAAAATTCCTCAGTAATATTTGTTGATGACTGTTCAACAAACATCTGTCACCCACTTAGTGAACAACATCATAGTAATATAACCAAAAAGCATTGCACTAGGCCAAATAGAGTAGCAATGACCCATCATTTCTGCTAATTTACTGTGAACCAGATAACATTGCATCTCCTCTCAACCCTCCTCTCTGAACAGATGTTTTTACGTGTCAAACTCGCTCTTTTGAGATTTACTTCCTCATACATGAAGTAAAGCCTCACAATTCCCTTTTTATAGATGGAAAATGCTGGGAAAGATGAACAATTTAGCATATTTTTGTGGAAAATCTCTCTCTCTCGCTCTCTCTCTCTCTCTCTCTCTCTCTCTCTCTCTCTCTCTCTCTCTCTCTCTCTCTCTCTCACTTTGCCATTAAAATTAATGACAAAGCAAACTTATCCAGGTTTTAAAAAATACAAGTATTCAAGTAATCAAATATTTGGGAAAATAACCCATTAATTATTCATTATTTTATATTATATATTATATTATTATTATTTTTTGTTTTATATTAAACTGTGTCTCCAAATAACAATTAAACCCTGTAATATTCCAAATCATACATATGAATTAATATTAATTAATGATACTATGAAAAGTTACTATAGAAGATACTATGTTCATAGTTGTTGCACTACAATTGGATATTTTGCTCTTGTTTGGTCAGTTTGGTTTATAATAATGTGAAAGAATATTTGGAATAGTTTTCATAATTACTTGGAAACTATGATTGCTGATGTCGAATTTTACAAGAGGATATAAGTAAGAGATATCTGTTACATTATATACTGAATAATGTCACCTTGTCTAGCAAAAGGGGGGGGGGGGGAGACTTACCATATTCTGTCCATCATAAAAACAAAAAAAGGAATGTTGAGACGATAAAGTCTCTCTTCTCCTCTTCTCATACCCTTTTGGCTTTTTATAAATTATAATATGATTGTCCCACTGTTTTGTTTTTACATAGCAACATGCTGTATCTTCCCAGGGTCACTGTGCTCACACGTTGTGTTGTTGTGTCTACGTTCTACCAGTATTTCACATCACATTGACATTGAGATACAGGAGAATTTAACATCAGTCTTGAGCTGTTTGATCAAGTTCCAAAGAATTAACCTTGATTTACAGAGGCCCTGGTCTTAGCTCTGTACTCAAAACGGAGGTATGTTTCAGTTCAATTTAATTTCCTATAAATTGTGCTGCTGATATTCTTCATGTTCCCATCTGAACCTTTTCATGAGAAGCATCATAAAGCATTATAAAAAGATTCATTCAGAAATATTCCATCTATTTTGCATTCTGATGTCATAGATTACATAACTCTATTCTGCATTACAGGGGGATCTTTCTGTCTTCACATGAATGTGACCCCTTCATCCTCACTTACTGCTAACATCTGCCCAAAACATAGTCATCCTATTTCCCAGAACTGGACCTGATAATTTGAAAGAGTTATCTTCAGATTTTTTTCTGTTTAATTTTACAAACATCCTGCCCAGTCATCTTGCCTTTGCCAGGCCTGTGCTGGCCTATAGTAGTGCTCCACTGCTTCAGCCTTTGGTTCAAGAGATACAAGACCTTACTATATTAATCCCACCACTTTGTTCTAAAAAATGGCCTTTGGCAACATTTCAGAAAATGCTGCTTTCAGATAAATTTGTTTCCACCCTCTCCTCTACATCTTCCCACCACAATAAATAACCATTTACTTAAATTATTAGAATACTGTAAAAATATAATTTTTAGAAGTAAAACTGCCTTGTATATTCCCACTATGCTTTGTCTTTATGATTACCTCAAGGGATAGTTCACCCAAAAAAATTACAATTACACCATGATTTACTCACCCTCAAGCCATCCAGTATATGACTTTCTTCTTTCAGATGAATACAGTCATAGTTTTATAAAAAAAAAATGCCCTGGCTCTTCCAAGCTTTATAATGGCAGTGAATGGTGGTCGAAATTTGAAGCCTAAAAAGGCCATCCTTCCATCATAAAAAGTACTCCATAAAGCTCAGGGTGGTTAATAAAGACCTTCTGAAGTGAGGAGATGTGCTTGTATAAGAAAAATGTCCATATTTAAAACTTTATAAACCATAATCTCTAGCATCAGAAAGTGTTTATTAACCCCTTGGAGCCAAGTGGAGGCACTTTTTTGATGGATGGATGTACTTTTTGGGCTTTAAAATCTCGACCACCATTCACTATCATTCTAATGGATGGAAGAGGCTTTTTTATTTTTTTCATTATAACTCTGATTATATTTGTCTGAAAGAAGAAAGTCATATACACCATGGCTTGAGGGTAAGTTAATCATGGGATAATTTTCATTGGGTTAGCTATCCTAAGTGATGCCGTCTATTTATTAATTCATTTATCTAGCGATGTTCAAAAGTCAGAGACTTGAATCTGTGATTCAAACTCAAATGTATACCTAGATGTGGCGAGTGGGGCGGGGCCGAGAGGCGTGGGAACGAGGAGTGAGGCCAGGTGTAGTGATTGAAGATGAGCTGCATCTGCGCCCCACCGCCGGTATCGAGTCCCACGTAGGAGATGGAAGGATATAAAACTGGAGCGACGACCGTGAAGGAGGAGAGAGGACCAGGCCTGGGACATTATTTTATGTTTGCTTTTTATTTATGCGCACCAGTCGTCCGTGAGGGGCTGGTGCGCTGTTTTGTATTTATTTTTGAATATTAAAATGTTTTGATTGTGCGCCGGTTCCCGCCTCCTTCTTCCCGATGATTACGAATGTAGTATCGTTACACTAGACAGAAAGGACAACAGGGTGAGAGGGAAAATGCGTGTCTGGCTACATTTTTGCAAATACTTAAGTATGTTTTACATACAATACACTGCAGTTTCCAGCTGAAACTAACACTAGTGGCTTACAAAGTATGATTATAAGGGCATATTATCGCTTAATTAAGATTAATTTGCATTGTTCCTTGCACAATACTGGTGTGACCTCAAAAATATGGTAAATTACTTATTGTAGTACATCATTTTTAAACTAATATACAATGGTCAGCTTTAATCAAAGTTGTCCTAAAACCTAAAAACAAACTGCGTTCTTGTCTTAAGACAACATTGAAGAAAGTTTTTTGATCCACTACAAATGTTGACTACTGTATATTGATGTTTGTATCACATAACTTGCTTTATATGTTGGTTTTCAAGCATAGTAAACTTGCTCAGTAGCCTACATGGTACATCCCTGAACTTGGATAAACACAGCTATGCTTGGAGAAACTCCCATGAAGCATAAATCATTACATGCAATAGAAGCAAACTAAAAAAATAATATTGCATGGTTGCTTCAACAAATGCACTTTTTTCTCACATTTGCTTTTGTTAACATTATCAATTGTGTTTAGGGTAGGGTTTAGTGTATGTAGTACATTATTTTCTAACACAATCATTAAGAGCATGTTAAGCTTAAGTTTCTAATTTCTTACTCATCAATACATCATTATACAAAAAACATGTAATGTCTGTTTCTTTCTCTCTCTTTTATTGTTAAATTAGGAAGAAAAAAAAATTAAAGCGGTCTCAAACATTTTGACTCACATATATTTATTTACAATATATGGATATGCTATTATGCATCTACAGTATCTACCTTCCCATTCATCTCACTCCAGGGGTACTTTATCTTTGCAGTAATATTTTATGGCAGACACGAAGGGGCAGTTCATATGAGTGTCCTCATACAAAACATCTCAAAAGCACTCAACTAACAGGGACCCACAGAGAGCCACTGGCACATCTGGAACAGTTTTTCTATCCAGGCGGTAAACAATACAGGCAACATGAATGTAGGTCAGCTTAAGGAGAGGTGAAAGGCACACTGTTTCTAGCTAATAGTAACATGAGTGTGGCTCTGCACCCAATGTGCAGCTCATCTATCTGCAGCAGACTGACTGTCTCTGCCTGAATGCAGCTCATGCAGCTGTAGAGCAGACTGACCCAATGTTGGAGACACCATGACCAAAGGTACAAAGTGACCACAGAAGGGTGATTGAAATTCAAAACCTAGGTCTTTAATAAGGAGATGTGGTGAAAAGGCTGTTTTTCGACAAACTGGCAGTTTGTTAATCAGAAGAGTACATGTGCACAACAACGTAAAAATGTTTTTAATTATTTTAATTTAAAAAGTAACACTAAATATTAAACACTAAGATTAATAAAATAGAAAACTAAGTTACCATGACATATAGGGTGACAAATTATGGTATAAAAACAAATTAATCTATTAAAAACGGTAAAAACGAAAATTAAAAATGTTGCAAGTAAATCAAAATATACTTTGTAGTTGAAACTAAAAATTGAAACTTAAAAAAAAAATAACAAAAGCTAAATAGAAATATATAAAAATAATAATAATAAAATAAAAAAAATGCACATCACAAAATTACTTAATTACCAATCTCCGCTTCGTGGTCGAAGTGGATGGGGCGACCCTGGGAGTGGGCACTGTACTGTCCCAATGGATGGGTAAACCCCCAGTACTCCATCCATTTTTGTACTTCTCACAAAAACTATCCCCGGCAGAGCAGAACTACAATGTGGGGAATCGGGAGTTGCTGGCCATCAAGCTCATCCTGGAAGAGTGGCAGCATTGGTTAGAGGGTGACCAACATCCATTTGAGGTGATCACAGACCAAAAAAACTTGCAGTACCTCTCGAGAAGCCAAGCGTCTTAACCCTAGGCAGGCCCATCAGGTTCTATTCTTTACCTGCTTCCACTTTGTGGTCACTTACTGTCTGGGGAGTAAGAACGTCAAAGCAGATGCACTTTCCCGCCTACACCAGCCTGATCCAACCCCAGAGGAACCAGAGTCCATCCTACCACCTTCAGTCTTTATGTCTTCCATCCAGTGTGCACTCCATGACCAAATCCATGCCGCCACTCTCATGGAACCTGCTCCACCAGGAGATCCAGAAGGGAAAAGTTACATCCCATCCACCCTGCGTCTGGCCCTTCTTGACTCTGTCCACACGTTTCTGGGATCCAGGGACCCAGGCAGCCACCAAACCTCTAGCTCCTCTAGAACCGCAACTGGTGGCCCAACATGACCCAAGACCTCACCCGATACATCAAGGGATGTTCGGTCTGTGCCATCTAAACCACGCCATGATGTCTGCCTGAAGGTAAACTGGTCCCATTACCCATCCCTTGCTTGCCCTGTTCCCACCTGAGGGTGGACTTTGCCAAGGACCTCCCTCCTTCAAATGGATTCACGATCATTCTAATAGTCATTGAACGGTTCTCCAAATCCTGCAAATTAGTCCCACTACAAGGATTACCTGCCGCCCTGGAAACAGCTGAAGCCCTCTTCCAACAGGTATTCAACTTTGGTCTCATGGAAGACATAGTTTCTGACAGTTGCACCCAGTTGATCTCCAGGGTCTGGCAAGGGTTTTTCCACCTCTTAGGAGTATCGGTCAGTTTATCCTCAGGATACCGCCCACGGACCAACCGCCAGACCTAATGTAAAATCCAAGAAATCGGATGGTATTTCCAGGCCTACTGTCATGAACATCAAGACAGCTGGAGCTGGAGCTGGAGGGCAGAGTACACCCAGAATTCCCTTGGCCAGGAAACCACAGGACTCACTCCATTTTAGTGTGTGCTTGGATACCAGCTGCCACTGTTTCTCTGGACCGAGGAGCAGAATCACCTGTTTCACCAGCCAAACCAGCCTCCACCCTTTCACAATCACTTGATTACCAATCATGGACATCTGCATCCACTTAATACACCATTCAAATACACACTCACCACAGTCACTCATCGGCTGGTATCAAGGTTACAAGCTTCTCAAGTGGATCCCTTGCCTACCTGTCAGTCCATCGATCCTGGAAGCATCCGCTGTCTTTTAAAGGACTAGACCGTTTTCTCTGCTTCTATTGATCACTTCAGTTTTGATTCCCTTAAGTCGGAAGCTTTTTCTCAGTTGCCTTAATAAACTCACCTGTTAGTTTGAATCTGCCTGTTTGCCTCCTTGACCAGTTGTGACACACAAGAAGTATTTTCCGTAATAATTTTATGCAATGTTAACTTACAAATAAGTTAAAATTGCAGATACGTTTTAACTTAAAGAAGACAAATAGTAAAAGTTAATTCCCATAATTACCTGTGTGACAGATATGTTTATGTTGAGTCTCTTCTTATTTTTGTTGTCATTTGTGTATATTAGGGTGTTTTATTTTAACATTTTCAAGTTGTTTAATATTTTTATTGCAATATCATAGCCTCACGAGTGTTTCAGTTTAAAGAAAAAAGGAAACTACTTTAAAATACTACATTACTCCTAACAAATTCTTTTAAGTACAATAATGCCATAATTTGGTGGTCATCCCTTTTTCAAAGAAACATTGTTCAATATGCATTCATGATAATCTCTTAAATGTAGCATTTATGGTTTCATGCACTTATTCACAAAAGAAAGTCTGATTTGTACCATATTTAGTGTGATGACAAAGTATTGCCTTACATTGCAATACCAGGAAGTTGGATTCTCAGAGTTTAAAACACTCCCTCTTAAAGTCTGTCTGCGTCAGACCTCTCCAAAGAATACGCAGATCACACACATCCTGACTCACGAACAATACATGTCTCTTCATGATTTAGTTCATTTTCATTCGGCCAGTATGATTTATGATTTGGTAAATGCAGAGCATTACCTTGCCAGAGCTTTGCTTTGGGAATTCAATGCACCCGGCCATTCTGAACCAATTAATGGCAGGGTGGGGGTAACTACAACTGTGTTGTACAATGCAGCACATCTGTTGGCAATAGAGCCACAGACGTACAGTATAAAATAAATCAAAGCTGTTCCCTGTTTTGGGGGACACTGATGTCCTTTAGAAAGACTTGTGTAGTGCTACCCTTGTGAAAAAGACGTGCAATTGTAATTAAAAAAAACACTGTACTAGCAGATATTGTAATATTAATAAAATAAAAGGCCACTTAAATGTACTTGCAGAAAGTTTCTTGACTGTGTTTCGTAACCAACTTAAGTGTACACTTTTAAAAAGCGCACAAAGTAAAAATGTCAAATTATTTTTTTTACTTTGAAGGACATTTTAAGTTATATATATTTTTTTAATAATTTTTATCAAGCATTAAACAATCTCACTTGTGTTGACTAACATACTAAAGCACATGTAAAATACTTGATTAAAACTTTAACTGTTGTGTATTATTTAATATTACATTTAAAGATTATATATTCTAAATGGACTAAATTGCAACTTATGTAGTTAGAATGATATATATAATTAAATACATGACAAAAGCTTCAGTAGAAATTATAGCTACTGTAAATGCTTGTCAGTAAATTATTAGGTTAAATATAAAGCTGTACTTAAGTTCCATTTAAACACTCTCAAATTCAACTTATAACTTTTCTAATTCAACTTTTAATATACATTTTAACCATAATGCATCTTCTTTTAATTTTAAATTGCATGCATTTATTGTCTGAAAACAGTACATTTTGTTTGTAGTTAAGTTTTATTTTAAAGTACAACTATATTTAAAAAGCAATTAAATTATGCAATTAAATACAAAGTACTAATACCTTATTAGATAATATTAGTTCAACTAATAGCCTTTAATATAAATTTGAAATATAAAGCATCTTCTTCTGGTAAATTGCATTTTTGTCTGAAAACATTACATTTTTACATTACGCCTGCAGCATATACCTATGCAATTAAATATAAAGCTGTAAACTCAAGCCCTACTTATACAGCTATAAGTTCAACTAATAGCCTTTAATATAAACTTGAACTGCATTTAAATTACATGCAATTATTGTCTGAAAACTTTACATTTGATTTGCAGTTAAATGTATTTTTACAGTCTATTATTTATTTATTATTTTAGAAAAATGCTAAAGCACACTTCTTTTTTGCAAGTGTACACCAAATATATGGGTCTTTTTTAAATGTATAGCTGGTTTAGACAGGTTCATAATAGGATGACGAGTGTTTTCATGCTCAGCTCACTGTTTCAATAAAAAGTTTAAATTACAATAAGATTTTTTGGAGAGTTTTTGTGTCAGTCAAAGACAGTTTGAGCTGCCAGTCTCGTCACCAGTTCTCTATAACATGTATGCCATCAAAAGTTTGACTTACACCCCCAGTGTTTTGTGTATATTATGAATTGAGCGTTTAATGTTTTATTTAACCTTTGAACAGATGAGTTGGCAGCTGCTTTCCTAAACAAAGCACTAATTTGACTCCATCATGTTAATTTGGCCTTCAAATTGTATGATAAATATATACATCAACATGAATAATAAACCACACATAACAGTTTATGAAATTGCACAACTAACATATCTTGGCCATGGGGGAGCAATTAGGGCTTTTTCTTTCACCTTATGCAATGGATGGAACTCTAAGGCCTGCAATGCCCTGATCTGTAGCATTTTAGCTGGATTCCAGAATTTAGAATTTCGACTGCAAGAGCAGTTCCAGGTCACTCGTGTCACGGGGAGACTCCGAGAACGAGAGTACATGCACGTATGTCATGGCACCACATCCTCTTTGTGCACCCTGCTGAGACAGAGGCCAGAAAGGTCAGGGACCCAAGTGCTGGGATGCTTTTGTCAGGGCTGACCTCAAACTCCTGCGTTAAGACTTTTAACTACTGCAGACCAGCATTCCTACTGGGAGAACCCTGAATGTTGAGTTTAAGCTGACTCATACAGTGAAAAGATGATGCATGAAATACAAACTTTGATTACAATTTTGCCAAACTCATATGATGCCATATCATATATAGAACACAACAGTTGTTTCTTTTACCAAATGTAATTGTTAAACCTGCTTCAGCTGGCTTCATGTTTATTTTGAGATCCACAGTAGAAGAACTAAAAAAACTGCTTTCACACAAACCTATTGCAGTTCAAAAGAATATACCTTAGTGTCCACTTTAATGACATTTTTATGGAGTATGGGTCATGCATGTCTGGAACAACATGAGAGATAAATTCTGTAAATTCTGACAACAACATGAATAATAATATGAATAATAATAATAATTATCAATATAGCATTATTACTGTTATATTATAATAATATTATAGTAATAATGGCTTCACTGCACTGACTTCCAGTAAATTATCGAGCTGTGTTCAAGATTTTGCTACTTACTTACCAGGCACTTTATAATCTTAAGCGTTACTCATCTTCTACATGTTTACACACCTTCAAGTGTGAGTAAAATAGAAATAAATAAAACTAATAAAAGTAACTTAACAAAGTTCTATTAAATATAATAATAATAATAATAGTTTTATTATATATTATATTTGAACATAATTATATTTATTATCATTAATTTCATGAACAATCTTAATAATATACATAATACAATAATTTAAAAAATATAAAATACAATTTATTCCAATACATATAATATTTAACAATACATTATATTTTAATAATAATATATAATAATACCAATTAATAACTAGTCAATTCTAACAAATATAATTGCAAACAGTATATTATGCAATAAATCTATCTTTGGTATTAATAATGCAATGAATCAGAATATGTAATTGCATAGAAATATAACATGATAAAGCTATTATCGTTGTTGTATTATTATGCATAGGTATGCTAACTAAAATGGGTAAGAAAAAAAGCTTTTTCAAGTTCAAGTTCTTGACTGGATAAACTGACTGTGATATAATCACATGGTTCTTTGGTGAAATGTTACACATTCAGTAAATGGTTAATTATATTTCTTCGTTGGGAATATGATGAGTCTAAATGCACAGTTACCTACCAAATCACGTTCAGGTGAATTAGACATTATGTTGATGTAAAGAGAATCCTTATAGGATGAAAGTTCAAATGCCCCGTGGCAGAGTGGAAGGGTGATTTCTCTGTCCTTCAACAGTTCTGTAATTACATAAGAAATCCTCATAAGCTCACATATGGAGTGAACCTACATTGAAATTAAAGGCAATCATGATAATTGCCTTGCAGAGCTATTACTGTAAGTAACTATGGTAAAAACCGAGCACAGATGTAGGGGCCCTTGAGCCCTGGAGATGCCCAGGTGTAGCCCCGGACCCTCTCGAGGAAAAACTCCTCATCTTTACAGTCATTATGTGAACCTCTGACCCCAAGAGAGGTTTCCCTCTGAGACTCCAAACATCTCCTGGATAAATTAAAGACATACAGGTAACCGAGTTGATGTTTTCTTCTTTACTATCATTTAAAATGAATGTGGGTTGAAAGGGAATTCAGGAATAACATCAGTAAACACACTTGTGTGTCTTATACTTCAAATATTTGTGCATCTGTATTCCACAGCCTTCAGCAGTGTCATTCACGGCTTTGATTCTGTCAGTGTTTGTTTTACTTTCTCCTGCTGAAGCAACAGATGTGGTTTGATGTTTGTGAAGTGCACACTATTCATTTGGCTTTTGAAGATCCAGAGGCAACTGAGAGTCAATGTCCTGCCAAAACCAGAGTGAAACATCTGGGGAGTGTGACTAACAATGGCATCATTTGAAAGGAAGTCGACTCCTTCTCCTTTACACTCTGGCTGACTGTGTGATAAGGAATTAATTGCGAGGTTTACTCTTGAATGATCCATGCACGATCTGGATGTGTAATCACACTAAGGAAGCTACAGTTCTAGTGGTTGGACCACCAGAGCACTCAGATTCGTATATTTTGGAGTTATACAAACGTTTATTGTGCAAAATCACACTTGCAAAACCAACTTTTTACCTTCTATTTGATTCTCTTTAATGCAGGATTGTTTAAAAAACGGATTATGGACTAGACAAGTAGTGTCAGTTTGCAGGTCCTCGGACAACCAGAAGCCTCATGTGTTGCTTAGTAGCAGTTAATACAAGGATAAGAGATGCAGAATAAGTGCTTTATAAGCACTGATAAACAGCCAATATGTTAATAATACGCATGATAATAAGCAACTTGTTAATGGTGAGAACTGGTCCTATAAGTGGGTTACATTTTATTTTAAGGTACAGTGTAATTATACATGTAAGTGCTGACTAATATTCATTAACTACATGCACTATATGGTTAGGGTTAGGATTATGGTTGGTTTAGAGTAACTTGCATTTAATTATGCATAATTTATTGTTATTATAGAAGTAAATACACAAAGTTTAACAAGGACACCTTTCAATAAAGTTTTTACCAAATGGGTTACCCAAGTCTTAATTGGTACTAATAAATAGCTAATATTCTAGTAATATTAATGCTAATAAGCAACTAGTTAAGAGACCCTAAAATAAAGTGTTACCTATTTTTAAGTGATGTTGTACATAAATACTGACTCAGAAATATTGATTAAATACATGTACTCACTGTAGGGATAAAGTTAGGGTTTGATTTAAGCACATATTAATGCCTTATTCTACATGACCTTATTCTACAATCCTAATCCTGCCCAATACCTAAACTTAATAGCTACATTACTAACTATAAATGAGCAGCAAATTAGGAATTTATTGAGGGAAAAGTCATAGTAAATAGTGTTCCCTATTCTAAAATGTTACCAAAAAAGGCATATTTTATTTGGTCATTGCATCTCGCATATTTGTAAAAAAAAATAAAAATAAAATTAGGTTGCTTTTCTGTTGTATTGCATGGGGGAAAATTTACCGGATGTCTACATTACGCCATTTCTTTCATATTTTCAAAGAATGCCATTGAAATTTTATTTGGAAAAATGTCTTAAGGGAAGTACTTGTATATCTGAGTCACTGTAGTACAAACTGCAGAGTAGTGGGAGATGCACGTTCCTCTCATATCCTGTGTTTAGTCTTACATGTATAGTCTAAACCAGGCTTGCCCTGACCCAGAACAGTCACAGCTCTCACGGGAAAAGCCGATTACACGCTGATTGCATCACATCCTACCTGAATATATCCACCAGACCTGTAATTATATGACAATTGTTCATCATCTGTCATCAGTTCAGTGGCAGTTTTATGCCAGGCTTTGACCTATAGGGCTACCCTGGTTAAATCATACTGAATAGTTTACGTCTTTTTCGAAACCCACAGTTTATAAAGAAAAAATAAAGCCAAACCTCAGATGGCACAAGGGAGATGCTGTGTTGCTTTTAATGCTGGACTATGTTTGAGGTTTGAATGAAGCATTTCATTTCAGGAAATGTTGAAATACATGGAGAAATTTGCCCTGATGCAACTTCATTTTGATTACTATTAGAGGGTATATCAGAGATAATTATGCTTGTGAGAACATTAGCCAGAATGTTACACATCAGAGAGATATTCACTATTTCCTTAACAATGAACAGTTTTTCTGACCAAGTGTTCCCACATTTCTAAAACTCTCTTAATGGATCAAATTTAGCACAATTACTTTATGGTGTTTATGGATTATAAGTATACTTAAGATAGACATCAATGGCTGATTAAAATGTGAAGTTAAAACGCTTGTATGTTTACAAATGTTTACATCGAAAAACATTTAAATAAAGCATAATTCCCTATTCATATAGTTGCAAAAACACTATGTGAAAATAGTGAAATGTCTGAATACATAGTATAATAATTGACACATTATTATCCCACGAGACCACGGGAGATGATTTGTGATTGTCAGGGAATGCAATGCAACTTATGCTGTTATTCTTATAATATACACTTTCATACTTTAAATAAAACATTTTTTATAGATGCAACATAAAAAGTAGCTACCCAGAAAGTATGCAATTTCAAACACAGCCCGCAGCCCACAGATAGCAGCAGAGAGGCTAAAGTGCCATAGTGCGCCATCAAATTTAGTCTTTGACATTCTTTTCAGTGCAAACTCGCTTGATTCTTACGTAAATAAAGTTCATGATACACCTTTTTCACAAATGTCAGTGCTATTCAGTGCCAATATCACTTATTCAATTACAAGGGAGGTTGTTCTGTTGATCATGGCAACAGTAGTTTTCAAATAATGATAAACTTTTGAAGAAGAGCATTATAACCGGGCATAATCAAAAATAAGTACACTTTCTGCATTTGTAAAATCAGATTTAGTAAAGTATGCCAGATTGTGGGAGTCTGATGAATCATCCACAACCTAGCATTCAGAAAGATACGTTTTCCTAAACAAGATCAAGCATGTCAAAAGGGAGAAAAATACTTTCGACAACTTAGTAGGTCATCATTTAACTGTAAAACAGGCACAGTGCCATTTTTTTTTTTTTTACACTCTCAAAATTGCATTTCCAAATGGGTGTTTTCGCAGTGATGACATAGAAGAATCATTCTGGGTTTCCCTTTCCAGTGAAGCATTCTTAAATGAACCTTAGTATGAATTGAATAATCTAAAGAACCTTTTTCAAAAAAGTGTTCCATGGATGTTACAGGTTCTTAATGGAACCATAGATCTCAATTAAGATCCTTTATTTTAAGTGTATAACAAGACCAAGCTTCAAGTCCCTACCTCCAGCTACGTGTTCTAATGCACGGATCTTCTCCAGCACACAAAAAAGGTCACTCTGCAGCAGCTGGCACAATAATCAAGAACACATTCGGTGCTGCTTACATGGAGCCAGTTAAATGTGCTTCTGGCACTGATGGCCTGATACAGTAACGATCTAGCAGCTGATAAGCCAATAGCAACACTAAACCATGATCTGCATTTGCATGATTTATATGACTTCCTCTGCCACTTCCCCCTTTTTCTTGAGTGGAAATCTCAGAAAGAATGTTTGTTTTCAAGTCGGCCTTTTTGTTTATTTTCCTTGAGTGTGTGTAAGTGAGTGCGAGAGCGGTTGTGATACTTTGGGCTGTTATAACTCAGCTGGACTACAGGAAGAGGTGAAACTTCTGGGACGCAGCATGTGGCATGAGTAGCTCAATCACTCTTTATATTACAGCAGCTACAGAGCAGGAAATTCATTCTTACAGTCTGAGTGGGTAAAATGGCCTTGCAGCGTATGGGGAGATTTGGAAATGGAATGGTGAAAAATTTAGCTTTATTAATAAATTGTGGAACACAATTATCCTTGTAATGTAACATCTGCTTTTACAGAATCAAACGCAAGCCTGAGGGTTGAATACATCATATTTGGCTGCTTTGACTGTAATGAACTGAAATGAAAGGCCAATGTTTACGATAGTGAACACGGTCAGCAACATTTGGATTTTTTTTTTTTATTGAAGCATGTACAGTAGTTGGCCAGCGAGGGGGTGGGAGAATGCAACTGAACCTTTGAAGTCCTCCTGCCTTCGCTTTGACAAATCAGACCAACAGCCTCAGATCGTCCTTGTTCCTGTCTAGTTCCTCCACTGCTGCGCAGGAATAATGGGCAATCCCCAGCCATCTAAAAAAACAAAAAAAGAAAGTGCACACACTCTACCAGCGATGATTTTCATTGTTCTTGTGGTCTATATCTGTTTGTGGAACAATTGCCTATTGTCTGCAGTAAAGTGGAATGAAATTATGTGGAGGCACAATACTGTAAACTGTAAATGTCTACGGAAAATTTGCAGATTAAAAAAAAGAAGAAGAAGAATTTAACCCATTACAGCAGGTTGCAGGGCCTCATTTATAAAATGTTATGCAGAAACCATCCTACATTTGATCTTACGGTACGTACAGAAGTAAATAGTGTGAGTCATAGGATGAACATACGCACAGAAAATGCATGTGCATTATTTGTATACACTCACAATAGCATCAAAACTTAAAGAAGAAAACAAATAGGATGCACTTTCTGCATTCTCAGTCTCTGCCAATAAGCAAACCCTACATGATCCCTGCTTAGATTGGTAACAGAACTAAAAATCCAAAACAAATAAAAACACTCACTCATTATAGGCAAGTTGTTCTATTGGCAAAATTACCTCTCTACTGAGCTAATGCCTACTGAGCTGACTCACTAAAAAAACAAAACAATCAACTAACATGCATCACAGTTCTGATGTAAGTGTGTAGCTAAGCAAACAATTCAGTACTAAGATTGTTTAGATGATAAAGCCCTGAATGGTTGTGTGTACTTGTAGTGACTTCTGTGTTCTACTTTTGTGTGTTTGTTTTAAATAAGCAGTGTTGGGAAGTAACTAGGTATATGCAACAGAATTACGCAATTTAATAATAAAAAAAAAGATGTAATCTGTTACAGTAAATAAGAAAAATGTGTAATTAGGTTACAGTTACTGATGAAAATGTAAACGACCATAAAGGGAATTACATCTGGATTTTTTCACACATACAGATTTGATTGGTTTCTTTCCAAAATTGCATCGACTTCTAAAATATGACAAACCAATGTTTCAGGAGTTTAGGACACAGAATAGGACACATGCTTATTTAATAACTGTTTCATTTCTTTTTGGTTTTATGTATATGCTTTCTTTTTTAAGATTAATAGTTTTTTTCCAAAGCATTGTTTGATGATAGTTTTTCCTGACATATTATCTATGATAAGATTTTGATTTCCAATCTGTAAACTATTACATGTCCAAAGTAACTTTCTCATCTTGCAAATAAGTTGATGGAAAAGCTAACTGTTAACAAAATCACATTGTCACACAGTCATTTACCACTAAGAACTGTACAAATACAAACTGCCTTACAAACAAGACAGTTACTAACAAAACCAAAAGAAAAAGACCCATATAAAAATCTTTTTAAAAGCAAAGTACAAGCATATTTTTTATATTCTCACATGGAGTGAGGCATCATGCTAATACGATTTTTAGTTAACAACTGTACAAAATATTAAAATATGAATATAAGGGAAGTATTATCCAGGAAAACCGCATCATGTTTCTATGCCCTACAGTTTCATTGAAATAAAAATAATAATTCCAGCCTGCTGTCCGGCTAACCGAATACTTGGGAAAAATGCATGACATTCTTTTAAATCTTTTTAAATATGCAAATTTGATGTCATAACCTTTTAGAGACTATTAATGAGAATATGAGATTTTCCATGTTTTCTGTGCATCCTTCCTGTGGTGAATGGAATAATGTGTGTGACTCTGTGTGTGTGGTCCGTGGAGGCAGAACTTACCAGTCCCACCCCGGGGCGATTCCAGGATTTTCATTTTAGGGGGGCCCTAAAAATACATATATATATATAAATGAAATGACAATGGTAACATCTTTTATAAAGTATATGTGTACATATGTGCTTCATTTGCACTGGACACCTGTGGTGTGATGAAGGGTGAATGCAGCGAAAACTTAGGTTACCCCCCTACGGTCATGTTTGGGTTTCTGTCCTGGGTGGCCATCCATCCATTCACATCTGTTGAAGGATTATGACACAACAGGTGAAGAAGAGGCTACTGCCGATCACTGAAGATGACACAATGCATTGTTATGTATCACTTGTGAAAACAGCCTTTGTAAGCTTCCTTTCCATTTTTTGACATTAAGACAGTGGCCTTTTTAGTACCATCTATTTTCCATGTCTGGAAAAAGATTGTGTCCTTAATTCTTTTATTTTGTTGTCGGTTGTCATGCTATTTCTTAAAGGGACAGATCACTCAAAATAATTCTGCCATTATTTACTCGGCCTCATGTATTTCTAAACACGAATAGCTTACTTTCTTTCATGGAAGTGATCAAAAAGAGATGAAATAGAGAAAACGGGTTTGGTACGGTGTTATTTTAGATTCACAGAGATACATTTCAGTGGGGTTTTATTGTTGGTGGTGGTGGTTTTATCCATTTTCATTTTTGTTTTAGTTAAGATATATAGCTAAGATAGCAAAAAAATCTTGAATCAAGATGCATTTATTAGCAAATTAGTTAAATTACTTTTTTTAACTTTAATGTTTTTGCTACTAATGTCTGCCAATGGGGCAAGAAAAATAATGTTTAGCCTTAAGATTAGATAGATAGATAGATAGATAGATAGATAGATAGATAGATAGATAGATAGATAGATAGATAGATAGATAGATAGATAGATAGATAGATAGATAGATAGATAGATAGATAGATAGATAGATAGATAGATAGATAGATAGATAGATTTTGTACATCAATTACAAATTAAGTACATCAAACCTA
Source organism: Carassius gibelio (assembly GCF_023724105.1). NCBI lineage: Eukaryota > Metazoa > Chordata > Actinopteri > Cypriniformes > Cyprinidae > Carassius > Carassius gibelio. The sequence goes on along the minus strand of NC_068411.1, from coordinate 14,226,064 downwards.
AATGAAACTAAATGAAAATGCAAAATGTTGATTTGGCAACAAGCGGAACAATAAATGTTTTCTATATTATTTCATTTAACAATTACTTCATTTCATGTAATGATAATGTTTTCAAAGTTTTTATTTGAGTTAAACACTGAGTTTAACAATGTGTGAGAACACGAGTAGACGTGATGAAGAACTTTCCCTTTAAATGTTCTAATGAAAACTGTGGTTGCCATGGTTGTGTTGTCAACAACATAGTGTGTTGTCATCCAAAATTAAGGATCCTGGTCAAAATCTACCAGAACAGCTCTAATGCAACATCCTTTCATGGCTTTTGTTTATAGGTCAGACCATGGACGAGATGTTCTCTGTCTTTGAAGTTCCTCCATTTCATTTGAATGATTTAGCAGATCAGGCCCTTTGTGCACTGCATGTTCTTCTGATCATTTTAATACTAGATTTCGGAATGAAGAAGACCAGGGTTGAACCGCCTGTTACCTCAAACTGCATGTGAAAGTATTGTAGAAGATTGAGATAGTTAAATATGGAATTACTGTTGAGCTCCTCCTAATTTACTTGGATTTCAGACCTGACCAGCCTCGCATACACAGCTACAGTTCGTCAGCACGTTTCTTGGGTGATAATTAGTCATTTGGAGTTGGCGGAGATGCATCATACAATCTCAAAAGACAAAGTCATTTCCTCCAGGTATTTCTAGGGATGAGCAGATTCATGTTGGATTTTGCATCTGAAACAACTGTTTATGAGATATCATCTAGAAAATATGTTGCTCTTCATTGTCATTCTGTCAGTGTTTCTTACTCATGCTGCAGTCCCATTAGCACTTTGGGACTTTTTCCCCTCTTTTTATTTATTTATTTTTTTACATTGGATCGTTTTATTGGGATTTTGCTACTAGACAAAGATGGCCCTTTGACCTGTTTCTCTTACACTTCAGAATCAATCTCTGAGAATATGAGGCTTGATTTGTAAACAGATAGTTTCTTTAACCAGTTGTTATCAATGAGTCAAATTTATTCTGTTGAAATTAAGCAGGTCCAAAGATAAGACATCTGAAAATACAATAAAATACACCTTTAAATAGCTGATTCCATTAAAATGCATTGAAATTCAAAGTTGTCAAAATAATTTAGCTAGGTGAGTATGAAGCTACAACCTGTTGTATTGTTCAGACATATTTCTAGACAAAAAGTAACAAAAGGATATGTACTGTATATTTCATGAAAAAAATACAAATGCAACTGCAGCAGTTTTCATCAATCTCTTTGAGCTTTTGGAAACTAATGAAACTATGTTCACTAAAATAAACTTTCTTTATCTACTTCTGTCACAGTATCTGAGTTGTGTTCCCTGGGTTTCCACTAGATGTCCTCTTTTCCCACAGTGTCTGTCACCTCATTAACCACATTCCTCACGTCCCTGCCTAAATCATTGCACCCAGCTGTCACTGGTTATCAATCATTACACTCTGTCATTTTCCTATTAGCGTTCGTCTCTCCCTGTGTATTTAACCCAGTCTGTCTTAGTATGTGTCACGGAGTCCTTGTGAATTCATGTCTGTCTGTTATCGTGACCTTGCCTTGTGTTCGTGTTTAATTCATGTTTTGTTTATGTTCTGATTCTGTTTGGTATCGACTCCTGCCTGGACTGTTTATTCTCTTTGGATTATCCCAAAATAAAGACGTACTGGCAATTGGTTCGCTCTCCGTGAATCCTTGTATCCCGGTCGTGACAGAAGGACTCCGTCACACAAGGAACCAGCGGTGTGTCTTTTGATGTTTTCCGTTCCCCAGCCAGGATAGCGGAGCGGAGAGTGAAATATCTGAAGTTGACCGCCCTCCGCCAAGAGGGCAATGAGGTGGGTGCCTTGGCACAGGTGTTCTGGTCCCTGGCCGAGGGCATGGGATACAATGACGCGTCCCTTAAGGATTATTTTAACAGCGGGCTGGATGACCCAGTTCCTCATGAGGAAATGGCGCATTTAGACACACTTGAGTTCTGGGAATTTGTGTACTATTTGCAGCATAGGCTTCCGTGGGATGCCCAAGCCACTCCTGTCTCTTCCGGTGGGATGGCCAGCAGCCCAGCGCCACTGCCCAATAAGTCTGTCAGCCCAGAGTCACAGCACAAGGTGATCGTCAACCCAGCACCATTGCCCAGGATGACCGCCAGCCCAGCGCCGTTGCATAAGTTGGCCATCACAAGACAAGCGTCACAAGACAAGATGGCTGCCAGCTCAGAGCCACAGCCCAGGATGGCCACCGGTCCAGCGCCACGGTCCAAGATGACCGCCAGCCCAGAGTCATGGTCCAAGATGGCCGCTAACCCAGTGCCAATGCCCAAGTTGGCCACCGATCCAGCGCCACAGCACCAGATGGTCGCCAGCCCAGCACCACAGCACAAGATGGCCACCTGTCCAGAGTCATGGCACAAGATGGCTGCTTGCCCAATGCCTCTTCACAGAATGACAGCCACAGCTGACCCTCCAGAGTTGAGTCAGTGTCCGGTTGACCATCCAGAGTTGAGTCACGTTCCAGTTGATTCCCCAGAATCAAGTCAGATTCCTGTTGACCTTCCAGAGTCGAGTCAGGTGCCCATTGACTTTCCAGAGTTGAGTCAGATTCTGGATGACCCTCCAGAGTCGGGGCTAGTCGCCGATGACCTTCCAGAGTCGGGGCTAGTCACCGATGACCTTCCAGAGTCGGGGCTAGTCACCGATGACCTTCCAGAGTCGGGGCTAGTCGCCGATGACCCTCCAGAGTCGGGGCTAGTCACCGATGACCTAGTCGCCGATGACCCTCCAGACTCGGGGCTAGTGGCCGATGACCCTCCAGACTCGGGGCTAGTGGCCGATGACCCTCCAGACTCGGGGCTAGTGGCCGATGACCCTCCAGAGTCGGGGCTAGTCGCCGATGACCCTCCAGAGTCGGGGCTAGTCGCCGATGACCCTCCAGAGTCGGGGCTAGTGGCCGATGACCCTCCAGAGTCGGGGCTAGTGGCCGATGACCCTCCAGAGTAGGGGCTAGTCGCCGATGACCCTCCAGAGTCAGGGCCAGTCGCCAATGACCTTCCAGAGTCAGGGCCAGTCACCGACGACCCTCCAGAGTCAGGGCCAGTCACTGCTGGACTTCCAGAGTCAGGGCTATTCGCCGTTGACCCTCCAGAGTCAGGACTAGTCACCGATGACCTTCCAGAGTCGAGTCAAGTCACCGGTGATCTTCATGAACAAATGCCAGTCACCAATGATCTTCATGAACAAAGACAAGTCACCAATGATCTCCCTGAACAAATGCAAGTCACCAATGATCTTCATGAGCAGAGTCAGACCACCAAGGATCTTCAGGAGCAGAGTCAAGTCAGCATTTATCTTCTGGAATCCAGTCTAAACACCATAGGGTGGCCAGAGCCTCGTCAGGTCCCAGTCAAACTCTATGAGCACCCGACGGATCCTGTTGTGGCCACGGAGGCTACTCTTAACTTGTTCAGATTCTTTGTTTCAGACTTGCCCAACCAGACTCATCCTCCTGTTGGTCCGGCCGCACGGACCTGGGGGTCTTCGGCCCCGACCACAAGGATGCAGTGGTCTTCTGATCCGCCCTGGGGGGCACCTGTTCCGACCACACGTTTGTGGTGGTCTTCTGCTCCGCCCTGGAGGGCACACGTTCTGACCACATGGTTGTGGTGGTCTTCTGCTCCGCCCTGGGGGGCTCTCGTCCTGACCACATGGTTATGGTGGTCTTCTGCTCCGCCCTGGGGGGCTCTCGTCCTGACCACACGGTTGTGGTGGTCTTCTGCTCCACCCTGGGGGACTCCGGCCTCGACCACAAGGACGTGGTGATCTTCTGCTCCGCCCTGGGGGGCTTCCGCCCTGACCACACGGTTGTGGTGGTCTTCTGCTCCACCCTGGGGGTTTCCGGCCTCGACCACTAGGACGTGGTGGTCTTCTGCTCCGCCCTGGGGGGCTTCCGCCTTGACCACACGGTGGTGGTGGTCTTCTGCTCCGCCCTGGGGGACTCCTGTCCTGACCAGAGGGTTGTGGTGGCCCTCTGTTCTGCCCTTGTGGGCGCCACGTGATGTCCTTCATGGACTTATGTTTTGTGTTTTTTGTTTTCTGTGCTTTTTTCTGTCTGTTCCTCTCTGTTAGCCTGGCCCTCCGTCCCTCCCCCTGAGCCTCCACCTGTCCGCCTCCCTCCTGGTCTCTGTTTTGTGTCTTGTCATGGAGCGTCTGGGAGCCGCTCCGTAGAGGGGGGGTATTGTCACAGTGTCTGGGTTGTGTTCCCTGGGTTTCCACTATATGTCCTCCTTTCCCACGGTGTCTGTCACCTCATTAACCACATTCCTCACGTCCCTGCCTAAATCATTGCACCCAGCTGTCACTGGTTATCAATCATTACACTCTGTCATTTTCCCATTAGCGTTCATCTCTCCCTGTGTATTTAACCCGGTCTGTCTTAGTATGTGTCACGGAGTCCTTGTGAATTCATGTCCGTCTGTTATCGTGACCTTGCCTTGTGTTCGTGTTTAATTCATGTTTTGTTTATGTTCTGATTGTGTTTGGTATCGACCCCTGTCTGCACTGTTTATTCTCTTTGGATTATCCCAAAATAAAGACGTACTAGCAATTGGTTCTCTCTCCGTGAATCCTTGTATCCCGGTCGTGACAACTTCAGTTAAGATCAACAGAATATCTCATGTTAAACTTAATTTATATGTAAATTAAATGAATAAGACAGACATTATTTGTCACTGGCAGTCATTGTTCAGAGAGTAATCACAACCTAACCAGAAGCTCTGCTCCTCAGCAAAACCATAAAATCTAAAATATTCTAAATGTCAAACATAATTTAGCATTCATTCAACATTTACTCTCCTTATACAGCCCAAGCAAAGCATTCTGGGAACTAGAAGCCCAATTTCTTTAAGTTTAAATTAAGTTTAAATTACACACAATATTACATTGATGTAATGATCAACATTTATTGTGTTAACAAAACTCAATAAAATAATGTTTCAACGGCAAATGTTTAATTATATCAACAAATTAACTTGCAACTATATATATTTTTAAGTTATGGGGTAAGACTTTATTTTAAACACCAGTTCTGATTATTAACTAGTTGCATAAAAGCATTCATATTACTACAATATTGGCTATTTATTAGCACATATAAAGCAGGTAGATACATGGGTTAAGGTTAGGGGCAAGTTCAGGGTTAGATCCTAGTTATTAGTTTAGTTATTGTTATTACTATAATAAGTGCACTTTGTCTTCTAAAAACACAGAATTCCGGTTACACTTAATTTTAAGGTGCCCTTGTTACAGTGTAATTATACATTCAAGTACTGAACAATATTAATTAACTACACGTACTTACTGTCACACCCTTGGACTGTTTGATTGTGTTGTCATACCTCATGTGCTCAGTGTGGCCCAGTTTCTCCCTGTGTTTGATTATGTTAGTCGGTTCACCTGTGTCCTCATTAGTTGATTTTCCTCACCTGTCTGTCTCTCGTTAGCACCCCTACTTTAGTTTTGTTCATTTAGTGTTTGGTGTCCAGTCTACTTGATCCCTATGTGTGCATCATGCCCATCCGGTGATTTACTCTTGTGTGGATTTATTAAAAGACTGTTTGCATCAATCGTCATCTTCTTTGTGCGTTTATCTCACCGTAGCATTGACACTTACTATATTGTTAGGGTTCAGATGAGAGTTTGGCTTAGGGTTAGTTGCATGTAATTATGCATAATTCATTGTTATTATAATAGTAAGTACATGTCACGGACACCTTAAAACAAAGTGTTACCAGAATTATTTGTATTTATAAAAAAAAAAATGTAAATGTGACATTAAAATGGAACATGGATTGTCAAACTGGAAATATGCATGAAAGACCAAACCAAGCAATATATGATGTCACATTCAGCCCACTTTGGCTGATGATGACTTCCTCACTGGAAAATGCTACTATTGTTGTTTAGATAACAAACTGAACAGGGTCAGTGGGTCTTTTTGACAGATAACAGTCCCGTTATAAGTGATTGCATGATTCCATGAAAAGAAGTCTGAATAAAAAGTGCATGTCTAAATGTACAATATTTAGGGCTTGCTGATTCAAGAAGATATTTAACACACATGACACTGAAGTTTTAAAAGTGTGCACAAGGTCTCAAATCTCAGTATAAAACTGCTCCGGTCACCTTTTACCCAGTTCTCACTCTTTTATTGGCCATCTGTGCTTCATTGCACAAAGAGTAGAAAAGCTCTCCCGCAGAATAATGCAGCGCATGGGTTGCTTGTATTTGTGCATATTCAGAAACACAGAGTTTGCTTTTTGTCACTGTTTGTGGTTCGTCAAGTGCTCTGGTTTTGGCAAAAAGACAGAGCAAGAAAAATGGAAAGATCATTTATCCTCTGCAGGAGGCATACAGGGTTGGCACATATACTTTGAATTAATGCTACAAGCATTACTCCATATGTATTCCAGGACACTGGGAGTGGAAAGAAAAAATAAGATTACTGGAATAAAGGCTTAGGGCTCCCAGTAGGATTCATGAAAAAAAAAGAAGATAAAATCAAAAACAAGAAACATGTATCTTGGTTTTTAGGCTGATCTCATTAATATTAAGAGAAAAAACTAAGAACCGGAAAGAAAGAAAAAAAAAACAGGATTCAATTTACAAAAATCAATTTGGGGGGGTTAAGTCAATGCTCTTCCATGCAATGAAAGTTGTTTATACTGTTAAACAGTTGGATTCTTCAAAAAACTATCTGGACATATGACCATGTATTTCTGTGCCAAAGATCTTACTTCCGGGTTCGTATTTATAGGTTTCAGAGAGTTTTTTATTTTATTTATTAATTAATTAATATATTTATTTTTTGTTATCATGGCTCTTCATGACGTAAACGAGGGTGGAACTCCTTATATGGACATTTCTCCTGGAAGAATGTGTACGCGCATGCAACGACCGGCATGAGATCACGCCCATCGACGCACTTTATCTGGCAGCACTACTTGCTCAGGAAGGATGTCTCCAAAAAGTTTTTGGTTGTAAGGGAAATCTAAAGACTTTTTAGGTACTCAAGATTAACATGAGATTGGGTGAAACTGTGGGTTATGAACAAAGAAATCTTTTATTGTTCTTTTTTTAATTTTTCACATGCTTAAAAATGGAATTTATGTTTTTTTTTTTTCATTTCAAATTTAAGTAGTCAATAATTTCACATCATAATCAAACACACGTGATATAGAAAAATAGCTTTTTTTCCTGTGAATTGTATCACCATCCTACACTGCAAAAATAAAGGAATGAATGAATGATAAAAGAAAAAAAAAGATTTTCTTCCTAAGTATTTTTAAACATTGATACATTTAACTGAGAAGTAAAATCTACTTAAGAAATCAAGTCTGGTTTTCTTTAAAATGCTGCTTAAAGCAAGAAAAAAGTATCTGTTAGTGGGGTAAGAACAATGATGCTTTTCCTTTGAATGAATTTGATTGCCTTCACAGATAATTTTCGAGTTTTAAGCATAAATACTTGATTTTGATGCAAACTAAAAATTTAAATGTTCAGATATTGATGGAAAACTTTTTCATTGTAAAGTGCTTGTTTTATCTTCTCTGCTGTTCAGAAGAACTGATAAGTCATTTTAAGGGAAGTTTATCATCAGAGGCAAAGAATGCATACCGAAACGCTTAAAGCTTTGCCAGTGCTAGACTTTCCGAAATGGTTTAGTGTTAGTCAAAAGCTGCACAGTATAAACACCAGGGGATTTCATTAACTCTTCCATGATTAAAACTTAATCTATAGAAGTTGTGCACTACAGCTTATCTTTACATGTATTTGTTCCAATGTGAAATCATTGTAGGCTTTGAACTCCTCCAAAGGGACATAAATAAATGCCTTCAGTTAAAAGCCAGAGCCAACAAGTTACGTCATGGTACACAGTCTACAAACCAAAGCATTGTCTTGGGCAGATTTTAATCTGATTGGAAGGCATGAAGGTCCGGACTTCCTTTTGGTGAAAAGGGTTCCATCACAGGTACAGCAAGTGAGAACAGATCCAGATGTGACAGTACCCTCAGTATCTTGCTTCATTCCCTGAGGAATGAACACTCGCACTAGGGTGAAATGAGGGCAATCACAAGTTATTGGCAGCATGCTGAAATTGCTTCCATGTTTGGAGAGAGGAAACAGTAAAAAAAAAAAAAAAAAAAGAATGTAATAGCCATAAATAGACAGCAAGATTGGCAAATTTTGGTACTGTCATCTGTCAATCAGTCATAATTAATTGCTTAAATCAATAATTGCTGAGAAAATTGAACAAATGAAGATAATGACATTGCATAAAAGAAAACATTTTTGAAAAGCAGGTTGGTTCATGTTTTTTTTTTTTTTTTTCATAATGGTTAAAATACCTAAAGTCACCGAAACATTTGTGAACATTAAATATTCATGAAGCACTTAAATTTATGAAACAACAGTACACTTTTCAAGCCTTAATTTCTATGCAGTGTTGCTTCTCAAGTATTATTATCAGCAATAAAATCTAATAATTTTTTTCAGTAGCTGTCAGTAATAAATATTCTTGTCAACTCAAATTTGGCGAATTAGATGGCAAGCTTTTTTATGTGTCTCGATATGGCCGTATTTCTGAATTGCAGCGATACTGATGTAATAAACCCAGTAACTACATAAATCCTCTCCAAAAATGTTCCCCTCCTCATTCTCCTTGGGTGTTGCTTCTGAGTTGTGGTTGAAGTAAACAGGATGAGCAGTTGATTGAGAAGCTCTGGCTTAGTTATCAGTTTGTGTGGGTAGGACAGGGGCGCCAGAGGACAGGCTTTGTCCCCCCGACAAGCCCCCGTGTGCTGACAGGTGACGTCAAGCTTTACAGCAGCTCTGTGACAGTAACCTGCTACTGCAGTTGTCATTTACAAAAGGTAGCTGAAGTCGCTGAGCTTAGTGGTAGCTATTATCCAAAAATATTGGATGATTCTGGCATTCTTAAAAAGTTTGACTCTCTTGCCACTGTGGTTTGGATTAGCAAGGTGGTGACAGTGTGAACTATGCAATTGGATCAATACTTAATTGTAGTTCTAGTAAACTGAGAAATTGCGTTTCTTGATTGGTGTAAATTCTGTCTTGGCACATTCCAGGTGGTTTTGTGGTGCATTTTTTAAATAATTTTATGACCGGGCTTCATAAAAGTAGAGAGGAACAAGTGTCAGCCACAGGATATTTGGATGCAACAAATTCAAAAGAAACATTTAACATCAAGATAGCTGCAAACCATATTAAAAGCCATAATACATAATAACAACTGACGTGACCCATACTCAGAATTTGTGCTCTGCATTTAATCCATCCAAAGTGCACACACACTGTGAACACACACACACACACACGTTTGTTTTTGTGAAAAGTGGGGACTTCCCATAGACGTAATGGTTTTTATACTGTACAAACTGTATATTCTATCGCCCTTCACCAACCCTACCCCTAACCCTAACCCTCACAAGAAACTTTGTGCATTTTTACTTTCTCAAAAAAAAAAACTCATTCTGTATGATTTATAAGTGTTTTGAAAAATGGGGACATGGGTTATGTCCTCATAAGTCACCCTCTCCTTGTAATACCTGTGTCATACCCATGTCATTATACAGAGTTGTGTCCTGATATGTCACAAAAACAAGAGCACTGTGAACAAACACACACACACACACACACACACACACACACCCAGAGCAGTGGGCAGCAATTTATGCTGCGGTGCCCAGTGAGCAGTTGGGGGTTCAGTGCCTTACTCAAGGGCACCTCAGTCGTGGTATGGCCAGCCCGAGACTCGAACCCACAATCCTAGGGTTAGGAGTTAAACTCTCTAACCACTAGGCCACCAACATGCTCAAACCATATTATAGTAAAATAACAATAACATATTATAGTAAAATATAATGAGTTAAATATGATAACATTTGATACACTACACTTCAAATGTTTGGAGGTGATAATATTTTTTTTTTTATAAATTAATTATTTTTTTCTGCAAGGATGCACTGATATATTATAGAAATTTCTAATGTGTTTTATTAATTAATAAAAGTTTTTTTATTGTAAATAAATGCTATTCTTTTTAACTTTCTATTCATCAAATAGTCCTCAAAAAGGTCAGTTTCCACTAAAATTATTTAGCAGTGTAACTCTTTCCAACACTGATAATAATGCAAAATGTTAGCATACTAGAATGATTTCTGAAGGATCATGTGACACTGAAGACTGGAGAAATGATGCTGAAGATCCAGCTTCTGACATCAGAGAAATAAAGTGTATTAATTAAATATTGTAACAAAATAAAATAAAGTAAATTTATTTAAATTGCAATATTAAAGTACTGTCTTTTTGATCAAATACATGGAGCCTTAAGAGACTTCATTCTAAAACATTCATTAATAAAAAAAAAATTATAAAGTGGCAGTAACTTTAGGGATATCTTTATACCTTCTTTACTCTTAAAGAGTTCATTATAGTTCAATACAAACTCTCTGGGTACATTTTACAACTCTAAGGTACCATGGACCCTTTCAGAGAAAAGAAGGTACAAAGGTGCCCCTTTGAGACTGGCCAAGCTGTTTTATTTTTCTGACTAAACTATAGTGTAGATGTATCTTGGACTCTTGAATCAATTTATTATGACAAATAATAGTCCAAAATCACCATTTTACAGTGATTGTGGGATTGTGATTAACAGAACCATACAGCATAAAGGTATGAAGGTGTATTTTTCACTCCCATGTGCAGCTCAGAGCTGCTGTTATCAGTGCCTGAAGGGCACGGAGCCGTCCTGCAGGAGACGTACGGTCAGGTTCCCATGACGGTTATCTGCTGGAGTGGGCGACAGGAATGGCTGCTTACACAGATAGCAAAGCAAAGACAGATAGAGTCTCAGCTATTAATGCGTTCACTTTCACACCGCCTTAATGAACTACACCCAGTTATCTGTCTATGTTTTGGAACAGAGATGAAACAGAGCAGAGCATTTGGTGGAAAGTGTGCTATTTGTGGATGTGGAGTCAATTAAGGTATTTTGGGATATTTCTGTGGCACAAGAGAGTTATTTAAATGTAGCTTTATTAAACAGTTGTTTTATTGTTATATTGTTTTTTAAATCACGTTTACTTTAATTGTGTTTTTGATTCCCTTTATACAGTTTGTTATATTTTATCATCTTTGTCATTTCTTGTGAAGAACCTTGATGAGACTATATAGGTTTCAAAGACAAACCTTGCAACTGTCCAAACTTCTGTAATTTTATTTCTTCTCCACAGCCAGAAATAATAGCTAACCAAGACCACAATGTTTGTTTTAAAACTTCAGAATTGCAATTCCTTTCCCCACTAACCTGGAAAGTTACTGTGTTCTTGTTTTGCTACATCCTATTTAGAACAAGTACAGCTTCCTGGACTTTGAAGGAAATATTTATTTATTAGGGAAAAGAAAAACTTGTTCCACTTCCTCTTATTGCCCAATAAATTACATATGGTTAAGGGTTTGTAAAATATATAACTGTCTTATAGGAACTTGTGGTTCTGGTTCAAAGGCCTCCGGATCGTTAAAGGAAGTCAAATTGGACACAATGTTATCTGGAATATATTTTGTCAATGTTCGCACTGACCTCACAGCTCATAAGCTTTTAAAAAGACGTGAACTTCAACATACAGGATTGTTCAAGTAAACTGACACACGTCAAACAAAATGATTATTGAATTATTGAGAACACTGAAATGTGCTTAACTAGTTTAAAGTTCACAGAAGCCCTGTTTGTAATTATGTGGTGGGTGGTGTCCTGTTTATGGCTTAGATTTACAACCTCTGTTGCAGTATCTTTTTCTGGAGGGAAGCCTACGACCTTTTACTGCCCTCTTTGCAATTCAGGACTTTCTGTAACCTGTCTCTCTATAAGCTTCAACACATAGTCAACCCTGTAAAACTCTGTCTGCAGCCATTGCAAAGTATCTGCTAAATGAAAAGATGAACTGCAAAGACATTGCGTAATCTCAGAGGGACTACAGAATTTTCATAGTCAGAGGAAGCATCTCATCCAGCTCTGCTCTGATCTATCATTGTCCACTCAGTTCTTGCATGTTACAGACTAAGAATATGTCACTCACATTCTTTAAACTAGCTTTGTCTGAAGCTTTCTAGTTATTCTTTCAGATATTGGCATTTTTTTCCTCTTTCTCATCACATCAGTTTATCTTATCATTTTAATCTGGGTCTTAATTAATGATGGGTCTACATGAATTAGCACATTAAATAAATATTTCATGGCTTTTGATTGCAATGAAACAATTACAGGAATACTCTGATCATAAGGGAGCCGTTGCAGTTCAAAACAACCCATTTTATATTCTCACAAGAGTTTGATTAAATATAGAGGTCACTTTCAGAGGCAATAAAGAGCATGTGAACTTAAAATTTCTTTAGCCTAATACGCCACTGGTGCCGATTAAGACCCATTTGACTATTTCTAATCCCTATGGTTGTAAGAAGCTTGATTGCATGCATAATTTGAGCAATTAGTCTTTCTTATACATTGTGCATCCAGTCACTGCAGCAAAACAAAGGCCTCATGCATGTGTTACAGTGGCCTGCAGAGGTCAAGTTCACGTACTCTAGTTTCAAATTTACATCAGTCGTTACATCATAGTTTTGACCTTCTAATTCTAGAGAGACATGTATACAATGCAATCATTGGTTTAATCATAGGTTAAGCATGAATCCATTGTTTTACTTTCTATTCACATTGGAAAAAGTAGTGAAGTGCGTCTGTTTTCTCCCAATGGTGCAGTGATACAATAGTTCAAAAAACGTGCATCTGTCTACATTTTCACAAACCTCCAAAAACGTACATACAAGCCACTGTTGTTTCCAGCAAAAAATGAGACTATAGTGGCAGTAAACCAGCAACATTTTCACACAAATTATCACAGGGCAGATTATTGATTAATAAAGACTTATTAACATGTGGTTCCTTGCACAATATTATGTTTTGACCTGAAAACACCTTTACCATAGTGCATGATTTGTAAGCTTATGCATTTTGACTTTGAATCACGCTTCATATGTATAGCTTTTCTTATTTAGTAAACTTGCTTGGTAGCTCACCTGGTACAGTACTGCAATTGTGCATTTTTATCTCATGTTTGCTTTTGTTAACACTATCAATCTAAAATAGGTTTGAGTGTATGTGCTAGGTTATTTTCAAACTTTATACAGCATTATCCTTTCATCACCACTCACCAGACATTTTGTTTCCAAATTGCCACAATACATGCAGGTTGAATGCAATAAAGAGTAGCCATATTCACAATCATCTTCCAGATAAAACTGAACACACATTTTTAACTGGACATTTCCTTTCAGTGTCGCAAAATGTGCAGAGATGTTTTTCTAATGGGCTAAACAGTGTACACAATACATGTGACTGTATAAACTTTGCAACATCTCATATAGCTGCAGTTCCTCTGCAAGAGCTCTACAAGTATGCATTTATTCAAAGTGTGTACTTATTCAAACCTATTTAAAGTCACAGAGGCAACTTTAAGTAAACAATCTGTAAGTTGAATTCCTTAAAAAGAAATCATGGTGCTATCAAAACATTGTTCTGTTTATTTGAATAATCTGACAAGCAACACTGGCTTAACCAACATAGTGATTTTGGCAGTAGGCTTATGTGTTTGCTCAACCAAAGAATGACTAACCTAACCCTGTATAGAAAATCTGTTTGAAAATGAATAATTAAAGTCATTAGTGTAATGCAGCGGTTCCCAAATAGAAAATCTGTTTGAAAATGAATAATTAAAATCATTAGTGTATTGCAATTGAAGTTAAAAAGCCTAAGAACCAACATGAGAACATGAAAACTTAAACATGTAAAAAGTTTGTAGTACTAGACTCATGAAATGATTAATTCTGTCCTTCACTCAATAAAGCGATGAAATGTTTCCATGCTTTTAATGTGTCTCCTGATCATTCTGCTTTCTCATGCTCTGTTCCAGGGAGGCAACATATCTCTACGCCAGCTTTCCTCTTCCAAGACATTTGTAGTCTTCTTCTAAAGCATCATTGTCGGTAAATAATGGATTCACAGCCTCCTGGATGACGCCAACTCTCTATTTTCAGCCGGGTTTCTATGGCGTAAAACCTTATGCACACTTCTCAGGCTAAAGTAATGACGCGGATCTAAATCCGACCTTAGCTGTCCATTGCCTGAGGGATCTGTGTGAGCTCACTAAAATCAACATCCCGCCATTTTTTTTAGCTCATTCATGCATGCACCAAACCACATTTTCACCATAATTTCATTTAAAACATAGTTTGGATTCATCAATTTACATATCACATCACATATGAATGCCTACGATGACAATAATGGCGTGTTGTCACCAGTGTTGGGTAAGTTACTCTAAAAAAGTAACTAATTACTAGTTACTAATTGCATCTTCAACAGGCTAATTAGATTACTGTACAAATTACTCTCTCAAAAAATATTGAATTACTTATTACTAATTACTTTCTAAATCTCTGACAAGTTAATGATACAAGTATAGACATGAAATGGTTCTTTTAATTCTTTCAAGTAACTACTTAATTTATTCTGGTCTTATTTTAGATTAGGGTAAAATTCTCACTATTAACTATAAAGTTTGCCTCAATATACTCCTAATAACTGTTTATTAATACTTAGTAAAGTTGTTAGTAGGTAAGATTTACAATAAGGTCTTGCAGAATAAGACATTAATGTGCTTTTTAAGCCAATATCCCAGTAATATTCATGCTAATAACCAAAAAGTTAATAGTGAGAACTGGACACTAAATATAATAGTGTTGCCAATATTCTTATTAACTCACCAAAGTATTTAAAGTGAGAAGGGTTCATAAAAAGCATGCATTTTAAAGTTAGACTTTATATTTTGATGTTAAATCCACTATTACATTGTACTGTACATGAATGTTCTACAGTATATACACAGTATTAAGTTCAATTAGGAAGGAATACTACAATTACTTAGTATCTAGCTATACTCAACACTGATTTTCTCACTACAATTATGTAATGGAACCTCCCGATAAACAGCTTACTGTAGAATTTAAACAGTAAAACAAATATAAAACACACCAAAAAATTTAAAGACAAAAAAGTTTTGTTACTGAGAATTAGTGTGTCCACTTTCATGATGTTACGTAACATTCAGGACAACTATTATACTTGTATCAACTGAGTTTTTATTGTAATAAACTGTTCCAAAGCAATGAGAAGTACTAAAGGAAAATAGACTTTGACCCTCTCATTAAAAGGCTTACTCTGCACCGGTGAACACTCATTACTGTAAAGGTTTGATTGTGGCATTCAGAAGTGAGTAATTAGATCTGATTGGCGGTATTATTGTGCAGACTCTCTCTGTTATTTGGCATCTTTTGACATCAAATTAATGGTGCCTGGTTTCAAGCAGATTATAAAACACATGGACTGGTCATGTGACATCAAGAATTAGTCCTGCACTACTGCTTTATATAAGGCATATGCAGAACCAAAAGCCTTTAATGTTGCCAAAACATAAAAGTTACACAAATGTGTCAAGTAAATATGAATGCATGTGTTTAATTTAAGTTTCACGTCATTATTTCTTATGACCCTATAACTTTCATTCTGTTCTGTGGGGGGTTTTAGAGCTTTCTTAGTAAATAATAGAAAATAATTTATTTGTAAATTAAATCTAGATGGGACGTTTAACATAAGTGAAGTCAGTTGTAAGTTTATTCGTGCTTTAATATCATTTAAACATTAAGTGCTTTCGGTATGAGAAAAAATATCCAATAATAATATGACATTAACTTTATGACCTCTCAGAACTAAAGCAGCAGATTATGAGGTCAGGAGGAAACAAGCTGCAAAAATAGTATTAAACGAATGGCAAAGCTTTGAACCCTAATACAATGGAAAACACATGCTACTGTACAACCCTGACAGGCCTCCATCCAAACTGAACCACCAGATGAATCCGCATACATTGGTGCAGTAGGCACTGTACTTGTAAAGTAGCTGGGCTTTTTATTTTCCATAAGAAATATGACTATATGTCAGTGTCTCAGGTGGACAGAAGATTGGGGGATATACATTATGGCCCACAGTTAATCTATTCTGACTTTACCAGACATCCTAACCCACAAATGTATTTCTTGTTTCAAGAAATCTTTGAACCTTATCTCCTTCTTTATCCACACTTGCATATGTTAGGGTTATGTGGCGAGCAACATACAGTTACCCCTGGTGATCTCTGTGTGAGTCGGAGGTATGGTTGGGTAATTGGCTGTATAAAGAAGTTGCCTTTGCCAGGCTATACACTGTGGGGAAGAGCAGCTCCATTATATTTATGAAAATGAAGACTAAGATACATGACAGTTTTCTTTGCAAGTGCTTCTTGTTATATTGTGATGCATACTGATTGATTGCCAGTTGAGGATCAACTTTGTTTTTTGTTTTTCCAAAAAACCTTGGCCTTTCATTGATCCTAACATTGATTCATAAAATACCAAGAGCTTTTACTCCATGTCTGTTCTCAGTGGCTATAAATGAAACTCAATGATAGTTGCAGTTTTAATGCAGATAAAGTAACACTGAGTTCTCAACTTCATCATTTAGGCCAAAGACTATAGACGGGACTTTGTTTAGGCCCTGTAACCTTTTTGTAATGTAAAGTTAGAAAGTTCCTTGTATTATTGTTTCTTGAACTACTTTGCAAAAGTACCCACTGATAAATCAAATATAATACAATAAAAACATTTTCTACTGCAAAATAAAAGCAAGAAATATTATTTTTTTTTGGTAAACATAATATATAATGTGACCAGTTTCTGATTCACAAGGAAAAATTTTATGACTCTTATGAGCTAGTTCCTTTAATGTATTGTTCAAAAGGCTAATAACTTGAATCAATGTGAAATAGTGCTCTGTATGATTTACAGAATTAGCAGGGGATAAGTAATACTGAGTTCTACTGAACTTCATCATTTAGGCCAAAGACTATAGATGGGACTTTGTTTAGGCCTTTGCAAAAGTGCCCACTGATAAAACAAATATAATACAATAAAAACATTTTGTAATGCAAAATAAAAGCAAGAAACAATTTTTTGGCAAACATAATATATAATGTGACCAGTTTCTGATTCACAAGGACAAATTTTATGAACCAGTTATTTTGTGTGATTCAGAACCATACAGTACAACCACTGTAGTCTGATTCAAGAACAAATAACTCTTATGAGCGATTCCTTTTAAATGAATGAAAATATACACTGCAGGCAGTGTTTTCTGATTCATGAAAAAAAAACTATTTTATGTTATCTTTTAAATAGATTAAAAATATACGGCACAGCCTATTAATTCTGATTCATGAACAAATGACTCTTATGAGCTAGTTCCTTTAATGTATCGTTCAAAAGGCTACCAGCTTGAATCAATGTGAAATGTTGCCCTGTATGATTTACAGAATTAGCAGTGTATTTCTTTCATGGCAACATGAAGCAGGATGAAATGTAAAACTCAAATGTCAAAATGAAAATTCCAATGTATAAGAAAAATTAAAACACCAAAATGAAAAATCAATGAAAAACACTCATATCCAGAATTCCACTCTCCCATTGTTCTTTTGGGGAGAATTTAACATTGCAAGTGAATAATTCTTTTTTTTTTTACCTTTTCAGTAGACTGTAACAATTACTCTGACAGATACAGAAAATAAGCTTACTAACACTGGTACATTTTCATATTAGCCTTGACTGCTTGTCAGAAGATCTCAAGCTGGAAGATAAGTGCATCGCAAAAGCCAACAAAGCTAAAAAAAAACAACAACACATGTGCATAATAATCTTCGCTTAGTCTGACTCTATCCTCTGGCAGTTATTGGTTTAGCTTCGGATAGGACGTTGGAGAGATGGTGCCCATATGAACGGTAATTCCTCTGTACTGATTTACCGTTAACGAGACAAAAACACAAAAACATAAAGGGAACTTTTGGGAACACCCGTGACTCCTTGTAAAGTCTACCAGCATGCATCCCCAACATTGCTGGCACCCTTGTTGCCCTAAGTGAAGCAATGTGGTTTCTATCTGCAGCAGTACAGCAAAGACAGGAGGTCATTTTGTGATGGAGATGGAAAAGGCCAAAGAAGGGACAACCATTCGTCAGTTTTTCCACCTTTCCCAGGACTCCTCCATGTGGGTCTTAACTGGAAGACGCTTAGATGGTGGACCCTGTTTGCTGCAGCCCAGAGCTGGGATTCATTAACTGTGCAAATCATCTAATAAAATGTACCTTCCTCTAACCAGAAACACAAAAAAGTTTGTGACTCAATTAAGTTGTTTTATATTAATAGCATCCTATTTTTAGTGCGACTGAAAGATTATCTGAGTATATTTAAGAATTAGATTACTTTGTAGACTGATTCAGTTTTTCCATCAGACTGTTTGTTTTATTTATTTATTTTATTTTCCTACTCAAATAAATTACTTTTTTGAAGGATGTACAGTGAAGATTGACAGTAAGGAAATGCAAAAGTGGATAAAGCTGCATGTAATTATATTTCTCAGACAAGAAATTCTGACATTATCTCCTAGCTTCTGATTTGTTCTGATTCCAGTTTTAATTAAATTTGTGTGCATTTGCAAATGTAAATATATGAAAGGAATTCCCTCTGAACTGTAAAAACTTAATATCACATAATTTTTTTAACAACTTACCTCTTTTTGAATGATTCAGAATGATATCAGAAAATGTGATTTCAGAAGTGCATAATACACTAAGTACGCTATGTGTTGCCAGCGGTAATTTGCTGTGGGAGAAAATCTCCACGCCTATGTCTATAATGAGGAAGTCAAGCCAACTGTCGCTGTCTCTCTTTTACAGCTTACTTATAAGATACTGTGACAGGACTGAAGTGACGTACAATTAGTAGTGGCCTTCATATAATAAAATGGATGTTCCACCCATTCACCCCAACAGCAATGACAGAACATGTTGTTCTTGCCAGTAACAACAAATAGGATGAACACTGTTGCACTGTTGTGAAGAAAACTTGGTGGAGGGTGCTCCCTAACCATCCTGATTCATCTGTAAAAACAGCTCCTTTCTAACAGAATCCAACCAGTACCAAAACAAGGGTTTTATACAAGCCTTTCATAATCTATATTAAGATATCTTACAGTAAAGAGATTTTACAATGAAAGCCATGATAAAAGATTTTGTAGAGTTCATGTCTTCCAACAAGAAAACATTTTATATGTGAGGTCAGGCAAAGTTGAAAAGACTGACCATATGATCATTCCAACGAGATTTGCAAATTAGTTGAAGACCATTATAAATAAAATACATAGTTTTAATATATTATCGATAGCTACACTAGATCACCTGGGACGTGACAAGACAAAACAAAGCTGCAGATCCTAAAAGAAAAGCCTCACGTATATTCTGAAAAAAAAAAAATTCTTTCATTCTTACATTATTTTTAAATGTATTTGGTCCCACTTTATATTAGGTGGCCTTAACTACTATGTACTTACATAAAAAAATTAGTACAATGTACTTATTGTGTTCATATTGTATTGTAAAACACTTTTGTTGCTATTGAGGTGGGATAGGGGTAAGGTTAGGGAGAGGGTTGGAGGTATGGGTAAGTTTAAGGGTGGGTTAAGGTGTAAAGTATGGGTCAACATTGTAATTATAAATGTAATTACAGAAATTAAATACAGATGTAATTACATGTAGTTTTTTTTTTAAATATAAGTACAATGTAAAAACATGTTTGTACACAATAAGTACATTGTACTAAATTATTAATAAAAATGTAAGTACATAGTAGTTAAGACCACTTAATATAAAGTGGGTCCATGTATTTTTGGCTGCTAAATTTCACTGATTGATATGTTCCTATCAGACAATTGGATAATTCATAAACAGTTTTCAAGGCTTTAATAATATCTTAGAACTTCATGTTATATTTACTCTCACATACATTTAATGAATGAACAATGTTAGCGGTATTAAAAAAATTAATTCAGCAAATTTTCCCTTGTGTGTACTGTATGTAAATAATATACTTTGAAAGAATATTCTCAAGTGCGAACTGAAAGCATGCTTTCAGAATCTTTATAACACGTTATGTACAATTCAATGAAAACGTACTACAGTTTAAATTGATATTTAATGCATTTATCAGAACGAATTAGTGTTTTTTCATCCACTTTTATAATTACTTCTATTGTTCTGGACATATGGTTTTGTCAAATTAACTGACATTTATGGTAAAGTAAAATATACTTTAGTGTAATTTCTGTTCAAACTTGTATGTCATGTATTTAAATATATTTGTAATTGCACATTTATAATGATGAAGTTGCAATTGCTTTAAATGTAATTTAAGTTAAACATGTAGGTTTATTAGTAAATTATCTTTCTTTAAAGCACGATAAAAGATTAAGTAAAGCATCGTTTTTATTTTATTGTATTTTGACATCATTGCAAAGTACATATACATTACAATTAAGTGCACTTCTGTTTCAGACAAGAGAAGCATCATTAATCCATTTATATGATGCATTTTATGTCTTTCCTCAAACAAATAGACAACAACCTCATGACGTCAATGAGGAATCATGTGTGGTCTGTCTCTGGTTCTCCACTCACGAAGAACCCTAGTAGAGAGCCTTCGGGGAATATAATGAATGAAAGTCTGTCAGCTGGTAGTTTTGGCTCTTTGCGATATCCTGCGCAAGCACAATTTTTCCTCCTCACAGAAACCCCCAACTGCTTTTCAAACAATACTCCATTGTGAGAGGCAGCCAGGTTAACCTGTGTAAATTATATCCAGAATATCAAAGACAATTTGTCTCTGCATGGTGCAAGTGAAAGAGGTATTTAAGAGCTAAATTCAGCTGTCTGACAAAAGGCTTAAAGCTGACGTCTTTCTGTATATTACAGTTCCAAAGCAAGACTTTCTTAAACCCAGACTCAACTCCGTAAGGACTCTAGAAAACTAAAGCAGCATCGGTTCTATAAGCCCACTTTCATAAATACACAAATCTCCCAGTTGACGTAGAGCGAAACAGTGTTGACTTTGGACCCTGTACATCATTTCACACTGGAAATAATCCAAATTCTTAATATTCTGGAAGTGTCCTACCACAGGACCTGGCTCAGAATTCTTTTGGACTGATCATGTCCCTCTTGTCCACGTGAGTTATTACTCAGATCCTAAACTCTTTTTCACAGGCCAGAGTAATGATATACCCAGCTAATGTAAACCTTACCACTTTACATACTGACTCAGTTCTGAGTATGCACTTTCTGGGAAGCGTAGTTTGTGCAACAAGCGTATATAATTGAGCTCATGCTTAAATAAGTAGCAGTTTGGAAGGTTTACGGGATCTGATGCCCAGCTCTGCTTTAAGCTCTGTATTTCATCCAGTCTGACAACACCAACAGGATATAATATAAACAGTTTATGGTGTAAAGTGAATTGAAACCCTAAAGGCTTTTTGGCTCCAGCATGCTGACATTTGTGTGGTTTGGAGGGGTGTGTGGATGAACAGCACCTGTGAGTTATTTTTTTACCTTCCATTTTCAGCTTGGCTCAACAAGGCAAAGGCGTGACGGGACGTCACAGATATCCCTGTCAGCCCAATACACAAGTTTCTTACGTGACTTCTGAGGTGGTCACGCGATCGACAGATCCTACAAGGGTCTTGCCGGCCTCCTAACAGCCCCATTTATGGACGTGTTTAATTTCGACTTCAGAGGATCTTGTAGAGAGACTGGTGTTGCAATCTTGTTACTCTTTATCCTGTCACAGAAGCAACTGATGTCTCAAATCTGGCAGAGCGAAGGCAAATGCAATCCATCTTCACAGCCTACATATTTACAATGCTCAACATCTGGATCAGCTCTCTCACTCTTTTGGGGAAATCTATTCCGCTCTCCTCTAAGAATGATATGCATATACTCATGTGAAAATATTTCTTTTTTAAATGACTGCTGCAGTCAAAATGAAGCAGGCCTTATCTGCAATGAGGCATTTTAGAAGCCATTTAAACAAAGGGGGATTTCCACTAACCTGTACTACCTATATAGCAAGATATTTTGCTATATTTTACTTAGAACACTAATTCAGTTACCACTTTTTACAAGCTACAACAAACACAGAAAGGGTAGTTTTACACCAAGATGAATGCTGAAAGAAGATAAATGAAAGGTTGTTAGTGCTTCTGTTTAGATGGACAAATATTTACTTTATTTCAGAAAGGGTTTCTGATAACTTTTTCATACACTCTCAGAAAGAAAATGTACGGCTGTAATTTGAGCAGTACCCTAAGGTAGAGTACAAACGATGAATTCAGAACCAGCTCTCATTTCTGTGTACTTTTGTACATGGTACGTTTTGATCAAAATAATAACGAACACAAAAATCTGACCAGCTGTTTGAAAATATGTAAATAGTGTTTGGCTTCCTTTTTTTTCTGCTTAAGATGCCCTTGTGAACCGCTATATTTCTGCTTTTCCATAAGTGCCACCTTCTGTCAGAGAGTGGTTTTGCATGTTCATTTAGTCTGCCATTTATTCGTAACTGTCAGTTTATCAATTGTTTTTTTGCATTGGTCTCAACTGAAAAAAAAAATCATGCGCAAAAATAATACTTTGTGTAAAAAATTTATTTTCCTGCCGAACATTTGTTTTGCTGTGAACAGACCATTAAAGTAGCCTATACAGTATGTGATCTTTTGAAGCCATTTGATTGCAAAATCCATTAACCACTTAAAATCTTCTATTCTTTTACTGCTCTCAAATAAAGATAGCACCATTTATCCGGACATTAAAGGAACTGTTGGAAAATAACTGTGTGAGAATCCTTTTGTGTGACAATCTCCTTTTGTACTGCATAGATAAAGTGACAATACATGGGGTTGGGACAACATGATGACAGATTTTTTTATTTTTCTATTAAGTATTTTGAAAAACTGGAGAACAAGGGATGTGTGAGAGAATAGCTTGAGAAATGCACAAGTGAAAAAAAATATAAGAGAAAGGGAGATTAACAAAGAAGTAGAAAGAAAGTCACAGAGGGTTGGGTTAATGAGAGCCGCAGCGCAGACTGGCTCTGAGTCAGAGAAACCCATCAGAGCTGCCAGGAGAGCTGAGCTCATATGAGCACAGAAACACTGGAGGAGGACGCACAGAAATCTGCACTCGGCATGCTGGACTGCTTGTGACAGTCTAATGCAATGTCAGTGCTCTTTTGTGGCGCAAAACGGTATACATTTCTTTCGAGATATGCTTAGAGTGTACATGTTTAAATATAGAAGCTTCAAAAAATCTAAATAAAAGTATCATAAAAGTAGTCCATGTAACTTGTGCACTGTATTTCAGTCTTCTGAAGTCGATTGATAGCTTTTTATTAAAAATAGATTGAAATTTAGGTCATTATTCACTGATATTCCTCTTCAGTAAGTCAGTGAACTGAAATGAGAACCAGATCAGTCCAGTGTGTGAATAAATCATTCAGAGTAACTTCTGAACTGGATCAAATGATTAACTGAAAAACTTCAGCTCATTCAACGATTTATTTACATATCAGACATAGATCCTTCTCTTACGAATCCACCAACCTATTTGAGATCAAAAGCTTTGTAACTATTTTTTTTTTATTGAAAGGAATAACAATTTTGTGTTATTGTGTACCAGTTTGGAATTAAATGATGGTGAGTAAATGATGACAGAATTTTATTTAGAATTTTGGACTCTGTACACTTTAATTTAAGTTAAATTGATAGGTGAAAATGAAAATGGAAAATTAACATTCTGTTATAATTTACTGCACATCATTTATTTACATCATGCTGTTCATCATTTACATTTCTGTCACCCTCAAGTTGTTCCCAATCTGTATGAGTGTCTTTCTTCTGAACATACAAGAAGATATTTTGAAACACTGCTTGGTTGGTCCCTGCTGACTTCGATGGGGGTGGGGGGGGGGGGTGAATTGGAATCAATGAGGACCAGAAACTGTTCGGTTGGCCACATTCTTCAAAATATCTCCTTATGTGTTCAGCAGATTTAACAACTTTGGAACAACTTGAAGGTGGGTAAATCATGAAAATGTTCGTTTTGGGGTGAACCATCCCTTTAATGCAACACATTTGCACCATATGATCCTTTCTGAGAATTTGCAGTAATTTTGAAAGCTTGTCCATGAATCTGTCATGTGGTTCGGTTCTTCATAGTTTGGTAAAACTAACATCCTGTTTCATTCACATGGGAGAATTAACCAGATTTTGGTCCATTCCATAACAACCGATCTTTCCCAAAAAGCCACCCACCCAAGACTGTCTTTGGAGCAGAATGAAATGGCCATTGTAAACACATCTGTCTTGCCACTCAATGTTCTCCCCAGAGACTTGAAATTAACAGAGAGTTTGAGGGAACCTCCGCACAGAAGAGCTCGATGCTTGAGTAATTTAGCTGGGAAGGAGGAGTCTGCTGACCCAGGTGGCAGAAGTGTGTCTAAGCTGTGATAAACGTGTGTGTTGTGTCTCAAAGCAATATGGTCCTACAGTCTTTTCAAATGACAGAACTGAAACTTGAGTTGTATATTAACTTGTACAGTTTCATTGTTTGATTTAAGGTGGGCGTACACGGTGCGAATTCGGATGGTCGGAATGCCTTCATCTGGCCGATTTTTGAAGGCAGCATAGATGTATCCTTCGCTGCCTTTGATATCCCACAATCCTGTGCGTTACATTCTGTGAGAGTTAAGCAAACTAAATAAAGATGGCGTCTGAAAGTTGTGGTCGGTGGTCAGTTTGTGTGTAAATGTATGTTTCTGATGAACGTTTTCCACTTTTGATGTTATTTCTAGCGAGAAATCAATATTGTAGTAATGAAATATTCAATTAGTCATCAACAAAGCTCTCTATATTTTGCTGTAGATCATTAAACCATTACACTGCCTCAGAAGCCTGTCCGAAATCAGTTTCGTGAGGTGCCTTCGTGCAAAAATGCTGCCTGCAAAGTCATTGCCTGATAAGACAGCGAGGCAGCAAGTCGCCTGCCTAAGTTTTCGGATGCATCCATATCTAATGCATTCGAATTGCTCTCGCGGTACTTTGATGTCATACAGGTGATCATTCCGTACGTGCAGCAGTGCTTCAAGTGGAACGCGCCTAATATAACTGCTCTCCCTCTCTCATAACTGCATATAAAATATTGATACGAGCCATGACTGTTTTCTACACGTACAGGTTATTTTTCAGCAATAGGAAACCAGGACGTTTGGTTACCCTCTGTGTGTGTTCTTGTATATGATTAATAAATATCTAAAATAGGTATTACAATGTAAACATGGTTTGTGAGGACAATTCCTGTGCCCTCGTAAACCAAATGGCTTTAAAAAATACTATACGGTGTTTAATAGAAATTTTAAACATGCATTTTCCGTGATGGATAGAGGTATGGGATATACAGTATAGAATACCGTTACGTTTATGGAGAGTCCCTGTAAACTACATATGCGTGTGTGTGAGACAGAGCGAGAGAGAGAGAATTAAAAAGCATGGTACGCGTTGCTAGAAACATCATACAGTTCCATACAGCGAGTTTATCCTCCTGGTCAATAGTCCATATTTACCATGGCGCTGCCATCTTCGTCTTTCTTCTTCTGTGGTTTTCCTAGTTCGTGATAGGTCAACTTCAGATAAACCAACAAATCGGATCGTTCAACCGCACAAATGGCACGAATTCAAACCGATAGCTCACGAACTTAGACATGTTTAAAAATGATCGGGAGGTTGGGAAGTGCTCGTAAGCCACTCTGCTCGGCTCTTAATTCATCGCAAATGATACGAGCCGCGACCATACGAGAATACGACCATACGAGAATTTCCACGCGATTGAAAAAAAATTGCATGCGAACTCGTACGACAGCAAAAATCACACCGTGTACGCCCGCCTTTATAAAAACATCAAGACACTGCGAAACCTCCAATAAATTATTTTAAGGAATGCTGGTAAACAAACAGTTGACAACAGCCACTGATTTCCAAAGCATAAAGAAAGAAAAAAAAACGATGGAAGTCAAAGGCTACTGTCAACTGTTTGGTTACCAGCATTCCTTAAAACCTTCTTTTGTGTTCAGCAAGGTTTGGACCAAGTGGAAGTTGAGTAAATGATAACTGAATTCATTGTTTTGGGGTGAACTATCCCTTTAAAAAGACATTTAAATGCTGTTTAATATATTAACCATTCATATGTCTGAATTTAGTCCATCGAGTACGCAGATCTCTTGGTTTAAACTGAAAATTCTGTCATCAATTATCCAATTACCATGTCACGCAACACTAAAGAAGTTATCACAGAAATATCAAAGATACCAAAGTTCAGCTGCAATTCATGAACATATGTTAGAGTTTGTACAGTTTTTTATTCTTATCATGTACAGTATCTCATCTAGTGAAAAAAGACCCCTTTTCACCATCAAAACAAAACTAGATTAGTCCAATTACAATCAGCAAACACAACTCCTGATGGAGTAATCCACATTTTTAATATGCAACTGCACAGTGGATTTCATTCCATTTGAAATATAATAATAACAAATATCACAATGTATAGCTAATAATTAGCATGTAAACTTCTGACAGTTTTAACATTATAATATATATATATACAATATAAATGAATTTAGTATATTTTGTTAAAAACACTCTGGTTTTCTGTGGACAGGTTTTGTATAGAATAGCATGAGGACTGCCAAGACTGACAAATTGGTGCCCTCTCAAAAGACAAACAGGTCGGTCCAAGACCCCCCTGAATGACTGTGGTTCCTTCGTCCCTTTTTAAATATTCAGTAGCTAAGGTTTTGGCTTTCCCTTTGAATCTCACATGGTGCCACACAAGGTCACAATGACCTTCTCACAAACCAGCCAACTAGTACTTTACCTTCAACAACCAGCTGTTTCTACACTGTTTTTAGATGCAATTCTGATGTTGCAACATTTAACTGCATAATGAAATACAGACTTTTCTATTGCCATTTTGAGCTGTGTGCAGAGCTCAAGTTTATACTGAATTCCCCATAGTTGTGTTGGCCACACGGAATAGCTGTGCATGAAAATTGCAAGGTTTAAGGTTGCTTGACAATTACTTTACAACACTGACCACTTAAGTAACCATCATTTCCTCAGTGATTCAGCCCCGGCCTTTGAGCCTGAATATTAATGCACTATATTTGTGCAACAGGGATCTCTCATTCTCACAGAAACCCCTCAGGGTCTGGATTGGACCCAGCTCACATTAAATGCCAATAAAGCCTGCTTTGACACAGTGTATGTTTGCAGTATGCAGTTGCTCCTTGGTGAGTGATTGTGCATGTTATTACATGCATAGATCACCACATTTAGCAATAGAAAAACAGGCCTACGGTGTTCTGGAGAGCACATGAAACCCTATTCTCATTCTTTAAGTGATTCTTGGGGGGTTGTATTATTAGATCAACTCTATGTGGAAAGTGTGACCCACTGATGCAGCCTAAAATTATAATTGATACTCTTGATGTTGTGTGATGGCAGCACAAAAATGAAACCCCAAAATTTAGAACTTAACATGCATGAAATTGATTCTTTATATGCATTTATATATGCATAATGATATTTAAAAATATATAAATATATAATTTTATATATATCACTATAAAAAAATATGATTGTATTATTATAATTGATTGAATAATTGAATGATTACTTTGATTATTTTATTAGATTTAGATTTTTTTTATATTTAATTATTATATATTTTACATTCCACTGTCTGTTCTAGTAACCATATTAATGTCACATAAAAATATTACTTTAGCAATTCTATCTGATGTCTTCTAGAGTTTCCCAGGTTTACAGCCAGATTATTCATCATTATCAGTCATGCTTTAATTTTCTATAAATTATATATTTCGTAGTTGTACATTAAAATTATACTGCAAACTGCATCTGTGTGGCTTTGTAGATTTAAAGTCAAATGGGCTTCAGTCCAAGTCTATGTGCCAAAATCCAGACCAAGCTTTGTAACACATGCTCTCAATGAAAAAGGTTGTTATGTTCACGCCTCTCAGGCAGTAGCAGCTTCTCATCTTTTACCAACAAAGAATGACATAAATATGTTAAGACTGATCTAGTATATACATGAACTGAACCTCCCAGGCTTTGATTCATACTTCAGAGGAGGTATGACACAAGCATATATTATTAAGAAAAGCTCAATTTTATCAGTACATGATGCGATTGTGGTAACTATATTCCTCAAGGGCCTGGTGTCTGCATTTACATGAATGGTATCAATTAAAATGAGTCATTTCACTGCTAGGATCAATGAACGTACACAAAAGGTGGCAGCTTTGAAGAATCCAAAACTGGTTCTCAACCAGGGGTGTCATGATTCTGCCCTCGTGTCCTTGATTTTTCCTAGTCTTGAGGCAGGATCATGACAGACCCGTGTTTTGTGTACAAGCACATGGCCTTGCCTTTGGGCCATGTGCTTGTGTTGTCTCGTTCCCTTGCCCCGCCCCCCTTGTTAACCTAGTCGTGTCTTGATTGTCCCATTTGTGCCACCTGTCGTGTCTTGATTGTTCCCCCTATTTAGATCTCCTAGTGTGCTCTGTCTTGCGTCGGTTCATTGAGATTTGTTCCCTAACATTTGTGTTTGTACCTCGTCTGAGATTATTCCACAGCTACGATTGTTCCTGAAGAAGTGTTTTGTATTACTGTGAGTGTTTATTTGTAGTTAGTGTTCAGTGTCTTTGTTTGCCTTGTTTATTGTGTTTTGTAGAATTATTTAGTGTTTACCCTAGCCCTTGTTTTCCCCCTCGTGGGTTTTTATTTTCCCCTTTTTGTAAATAAACCTGTTTGTGTTGTAAATCCTGTCTGCACCTGAGTTCCTCCTTGCCAAAAACCTGACAGAATGAACCGACCACCAAGGAACTCAGCAGGCAGGAGGGCCTCTGAGCTTCAGCGTCAGGCGGAGTTCCGGAGGCTGTGCTGGACGTCATCCCCCACCGACAGGAAGGGGGTCACCCTCCCATACTCGCCTGAGGGGGAATGGATCCTCCGTAATTATGCCCGGCTATGGGAAAGCATCTCCCAGGAGGAGCCACAGAGGTCCCCTCCACCTACCCAGCTGCCAACGATCCCTGAGGGTCGTGTCCTGGCCGTGGCAACCCTGGGGGATCAGGCAAGCCCCTCCCAGAGTCCTGAGGTGCCCTCCACAGCCAGCAGTCTCCCCATGAAACGAGGGAGACGGTTTTCATGGGAGTCAACTTCTGAGTCTTCGGCGTCCGAGTCTGCCCTGCCCGAGACCAAACTCCCCCAACCCGCCTCTGACCCAGCTGTGGCCTCTGCACCGCGCCCAAGGAGGAAGAGGAGGAAGAGGGGGCCTGCCGGTCCTGTGACCCTGTCTCTTCCCGTGCCAGCAGCGGAGAGCGCTGGCGTGCCCGAGCCGGCAAAGAAGAGGGCAGTATGCAAGTCGGCAGTCGTGAGAGCGGAGGAGAGTGCCGCGGCCGACTCTGCAGCAAAGACTTTAGTACAGTGTGTCTCATCTCGTAAGGAGATGCCAATTGTCTTAGCGGCTAAAGCCTTTTCAGATTATTTGTCTAGTCTTGTCCGTATCCTAGAAGTCCCCGTCAGTCCTGTCTTGTCCTCAGACCCTGTCCCCAGAAATCCCGAGTGTCCTGATGTCGTCTCCCCGTGTCCCGTAGATGTCGTGTCCCGTGAGTGTTGCCCCGTGTCCTGCTGATGTAGTCATGTATCCTGTTGATGTGGCCCCGTGTCCCGTAGATGTCCCGTGTCCTGTTGTCCCCCCGTGTCCAGTAGATGTCCCGTGTCCAGTAGATGTTGTCGTCCCGTGTCCAGTAGATGTTGTCCCCCCGCGTCCCGTAAGTCTTGCCCCGCGTCCCGTAAGTGTTGCCCCGTGTCCCTTGTCTGCTCCTATCATGTCCCCTGTCAGTTGTCCCGAGACCCCTCCCCGCCCCTCACCACCCAGACCTGCCCGTACCCCCCGTCGTCGGCCTTCGTCCTGTCCTCCTAAAACTCCTGCCCCACCCACTCACCCTGGTCTGTCCCCCATGAACTTTGTGGTCCCGCCTCCTCCCCTTCCCTGTTTGTTTTTTTTGATTTGTCACCCTAACCCTGCCGTCGTGTATTCATGTCTGCCTTTGTTATTATTTGTCATGTCTTGTTGGTTTGTGTCAGTGTCCCAGTCCGTCATGTCAGTCATGTCTCGTGTTTGATGTTCCCTTGAGGAGCGTCTGGAAGCCGCTCCTTAAGGGAGGGGTTCTGTCATGATTCTGCCCTCGTGTCCTTGATTTTTCCTAGTCTTGAGGCAGGATCATGACAGACCCGTGTTTTGTGTACAAGCACATGGCCTTGCCTTTGGGCCATGTGCTTGTGTTGTCTCGTTCCCTTGCCCCGCCCCCCCTTGTTAACCTAGTCGTGTCTTGATTGTCCCATTTGTGCCACCTGTCGTGTCTTGATTGTTCCCCCTATTTAGATCTCCTAGTGTGCTCTGTCTTGCGTCGGTTCATTGAGATTTGTTCCCTAACATTTGTGTTTGTACCTCGTCTGAGATTATTCCACAGCTACGATTGTTCCTGAAGAAGTGTTTTGTATTACTGTGAGTGTTTATTTGTAGTTAGTGTTCAGTGTCTTTGTTTGCCTTGTTTATTGTGTTTTGTAGAATAATTTAGTGTTTACCCTAGCCCTTGTTTTCCCCCTCGTGGGTTTTTATTTTCCCCTTTTTGTAAATAAACCTGTTTGTGTTGTAAATCCTGTCTGCACCTGAGTTCCTCCTTGCCAAAAACCTGACAAGGGGCCTCAGAAAACTTCCAAAGTTTGGGTTACACTTTATTTTAAGGTGTCCTTGTTACAGTGTAATTATAAATGTATGTACTAAGCAATATTAATTAATACATGCACATAATATGGTTAAGGTTAGGGTTTGGTTTAGGGTTACTTGCATTACTATACTATATATATATATAAAATGTTAAAGATGAAAGAAGAATTGGAGAGCATTAGATTATGAATAATGTACTGTTATTGTGTGAATAAAATGTAATGATTGGGGTGTTCAGACGACACAATTTCAACTTAAAATGGAAGCTTTTATATGTGCTTTGGCACTTCAGCATTTTAGAGGCCTGAAAATGCTGACTTTTAAAAATGCATTGGAAGGTACAAGTTTTAAAAAATCTTTTATAATGCGATAATGTGGCCTATAATAAAACATTTTAACTCATCTTCATGGATCAATTTAAATGGAAATAATTTTTACATTGTCATTGCCTGTATGCAAAAACTTTACAAAAATGCACATCTCTTTCAAAAAAACATACCCTAAATATATCAGTACTCTTAGTTTATGCTTATGAAGATAGTAATTTAATTTCAACAGCAGAAATGCGAGAGAAAATATCTTCATCAAAAAGCGGGCCTTTAAATATTGTGTTGAATAGTTGGGAGTCAAATGGCCTAAGAGCGACTGATCTGAAATATATAATTAAGATATATAGATTTGTGTACATATTTTGGTCACTACATAAATCCCATACCTCCACTTATTTATATTCTGATGACTTTAGTGTTATTTTAAAAAGTGACTGTTAATCTAAAATGTGTATAATGAATACTATGTAGGGAAATAATGGAAATCATCATTAGTCAGTCCCATACATATGAAATCTCCCAATCAGTACTGTAGCTGTCCGTCATATTCAGCATGTTAGCACCAGCTCGACTGACTGGAAATGATCTCAAACAACCAAAACAGCACAGCATTGGAGGAAAAGAAAGGAAAATCATGTGTGACTCTTTATTACAGTTTCTTTATGCTTGGCTGAGTTTGACAGAGGCAACAGTTAGAGACCTGGAGATGAATCAGACGCCCCTCCTCAAACCAGTTTGATGGATCTGACAAATCTCGCAGGCTGGGGTTAAATGCTGGCATGTACTCACTGCCCTGTTGCCCACCTTAAAGCCAATTAAACCCCAGATGATGTTTGGCGCACTATGACTGTTTACTGGAAGGAACATCCCCTGCTGTCGCTCCCTTTCACACAGAGCTGGGAGTGATTTTGGGTCATGTTATCCTATTAACATCACGATCTCTGAACAGCAGTCACACGGCCTGCACCGGGGGAGATGCCGATCTTTGAGAGCAGACCTTGGTTGTTGAGCATTTGATTAGAGGCGAGGTTTTTTTAGGTCAATTTGTCCATAAGTCTGGATTTATTTATTTCTTTCAATGTTTGTTGTCTTGGAACTTGCGGTCAAATTAGAAGCACCACCCACAGGCTGATTGAGCTTGATCGTGGGTGTTTTTCTTGTTTACGTCTTCAAATCCTCCTGTGAGTGTGACCAGGAGTAGAACTGCTCTCCGTGACGTCGAGGGGTCGGGTGTGTCCCTCTGGAACACATGGAGGACGTGAAGCCAGACGAGTGCATTGTAATAGAACCGTAATTGCAATGTTGACTTTATTTCTAAGTTACACTCTGCACCCTTTCGCTCTTGGCCCGGGATTTAAAGATCTCGCTCAGGGCTGGACTTCCTTGTCACTTAATGAGATCTGCCACAGACCTTACTGGTGCTTTTACAGTCACGAAATCAATCAATGTAATTTGTTCAATTTTGCTCTGCTTGCTTCCTTCTTCTCTCTAAAGGGGGAGATACATGGAGAGGGGAGAGTGATTTTAACATCATTAACACTAAGTGTTGGATTTGTGGTACACTGATTGTTATTTTGAACTAAAGCCATCACACACAGCTGAATGAAGAGATCGTTAATCTTGCTAAAGCAAGGCCTACAACATAGAGATAAAGGAATAGTATGAAGGTCTTTATTACGTGGAAATTATATCCTATTACAAAAATGAGGAATTCATGCAATAATCAAGATGCACATTTGTCGATTCATTTAATAGTTACTTGAAATGATTAACACGTTTTAAAACTGCTTTGTTATTTTTGTTGTTTTATTGTTTGTTTGTTTTTTGTCTGGCTTTGTTTTTTGTTTAGTTTAGTTTTTATCTTCTATTTTTGTTAGATTATCTTTTTTGTTTAGTTTTTTCTTGTTTCGTTTTTATCTTGATCATTCCTTTTTGTTTGTTTTGTGATCTTATTTATTGTTTCATTTTGTTTTCTTTTATCTTACTTTTTATTTGTCTTGTTAAATTTTTCCAATTTTTGTCAAATTGTTTACATTTATCTTCATTTTTTTGTTTTGTTTTTTTTGTTATTAATTTATTTATTTTATTTTAGTTTTTATTTATTTTTTTATTTTTTTATTTTATTTTAGTTTTTTTTTTTTTGCTCAAATTTAGCTTTCATTTAACACAAGAGCCAGCACTACAGCTATTCTTGTTTTCTTTGATCTTCTGCAGTTATGTTTTATTTTTTTCTCAGTTTAGGCTTTAGGTTAGCCCAAGAGCTGCCCAGCAGCTGTTCTTGTATTTCCCTATTATCTCTACATCCCAGAGGACAGCACACATTTTCTGTGCATCCGTAGCTCTGTCAAGCTCATGATTATGCTTACCCTGAGTTGTATGACCTTTACGCATTTAATTTGAACCTGATTGTTTGTGACTACAGCTGTGTAATTCCTACTGAAGTAGATGACTCTATACTGTAATTAAATGAAGATAAATTTAGTCATTTTGGGGATGTGATATTATATGGGACAATCTTCTGTAGTCATACATTTTATACAGTGTGTTTATTGGTTTGAAAAACATTTGTTTTTATCTTGCATGACAATTATTAGAATGATGATGCAACCAAATGATTGATATTCTTTCCAAATGTGAGCTGGAGATCCAACCCTCTTGAGAATATATATATTAGAAAGATGTTTTAAGATATCCTGAATTTCCATATGAAACTAGGATTCTTAGAAAAGTTTTGTGGTGTCTTTCACATAAAAATCCTCTCGGGCTCCACCAAACCATTGAAAAACAACATCATCCCCTCATAAATGCAAATGAACTGAAAGATTTTTGTTATTTAACTTGGTGTTCCCTTGTCCCTATTTTGCAATAATTATCAGAAAAGCACCAGAGGAAAGTGCCAATACCAACGGTCAATGTTTTTATTGGCTCTACAAGGGGTCCAAAATAACTTCAGTGTTATGTTTTGGAATTTTCATGGTTCCTGATGACTTTCACTTTGCTTTACATAGCTAATATTTGTACAAGTATTTGTATTTGTACAAGTGGGTAGTTGACATGAAATACTTCTGGGCTATGACATGCTATACTCACAGTACTATGTAAAAATACTAATCATGACTACATGGAAAATGTATAATTAAAAAATTTGGTCACACTTAATTTTAAGGTCCAACTCTCACCATTAACAAACCATTCATTTAAAAAACTCCTAATTTGCTGCTTATTAATAGTTATTAAAGTAAGTTTAGGTATTGATTAGGTATGTAGAATATGGTCTTGCAGAATATGAGCTTTATAAGCACTAATAAACTGCCGTTATGTTAATAATAGGCATGCTAATGCAATTATTGATAGGCAGCAGTTTTACGATAAAGTGTTACCAAAATTCAATTGTCACACTTCAGACTATAAAAATGAACTACTGTAGGCAAAATGTAAAATTGATCACTTTTAACCTAAAATCTCTAACCCTATGTTTATTGAGTTTATTGGTAATGAAAATACATTATAATGTCGAAAACATGAAAAAATGCCCAACATCCCCCATTATGCTGAGATTCCATTATATATTACTGTACCAAACATTTACATTTGTTTGGCACAGGCTTTTTCCACTGTTACCTTGTCATGTAGTATTTCAACTCCTGGTCCCTTTATTAGTCCAGACTGTTATCACTGTGCAAAGTTAAAACTGAACACTTTCCAGGGCCACCATGTCATTTTACAGGACCAAGTTCATGAGTCCCGCTAACCCGAGTTCTATGTATTGGGTTGGATTTCTCTGTAGTGGCAGGCGGGGTTGCCGTACTGGGACTACAACTGGGGCTCTCATATGTAGCTGGGATGCTGAGAAAACTACAAGACTGACGCCTCAATTTTATGTTCACTGGAGGAATAAGAACTGTGTTGGATCTGTATTGGATTTACAATCCACTGTTTTTAAAGAGATCAAATAATAAAAGACCTTGATGTACTATGAAAACACTCCCTTTCCAGTGCAAAAGTAAAATACTTGTTCTGAACTTTTGTAATTTATAGCAGTGCAAAAAACACAGTTATTTTGACATAATAGTTTCAAAATAGCATAATATATATGAATGTCCCTCAAAAAAATCAGCTTAGAGTTGGTCATCAATTCAATTCAATCACTTTCCTTTGAAAGTTAATTTTCTTCCTGTTTGGATTTGAACATTCTATTAGATCAAAACATTCTTTTTAATGCAGTGAAGTGTGAGGATCAGTGTAACAGTGGAGAGCAGTGGCAGGGCTGTGTTCCATTAAATTGCTCCCCGCCGCGCTTCCTTGCAGCGGGACACAGCTCTGCTGACGATAGTGCTGCTGAAATAATTCAAGTGACAAATTAAGCTGTATCGGCTGAATAATTGGATTGGAACGCAACATGATCCAAGTGGATGAACAGATTGTTGAGGGAAGCATATAAGCCACATTTAGCAGACAGAAAGTACATGTGCATATGCTATGATTCAGAATCTGACATTACAGTTCCCATATGAATACAGACACACGCCTCCCCAGTCGTCCGTTACATATTTGCTTTTAAAATATGGATCAGCAAGAGGATTTAATTTAGTAAGTATACCACTAGCCAGTATGTTGCTTATGCAGAATTGGGAATTAATATGTGCTTAATTAGTACTAATAAATGGCTAATATTCTAGTAATATGCATGCTAATAAGCAACTAGTTAAGAACCCATGCACTCTCATTCTGATGGCACACATTCATCGGATAAAATCCATGTGAGTAAGTGATGTAAAAATCTAAGTTAAATTAAAAAAACAAAAAAACAAACTCAGCTACATCCTGGATGGCCTATAGATGAGTGAATCCTCTTTCTCGTGAATTTTTATTACGTTGATGTGTTCTTTCTAACTCAGCCAAGAGGTCTTTACGCAACCTCTATTACTCATATCTTTATGCAATGCAAATTAACAATCGAAACATACAAAGTTGATCTTTGGTATACAAAGGAAGTCAAAATATCTTTGAGCCTGTGTTTATCCCACATCTGCATGCGTCTGAATGAAAGTGAACAGAGAGCATACTCTTGAGTAAATGTGGTAAGTATGGCTGGATTCCTGATTCTATGCACCTGTTATTAATGGGTACAGCTGAAATATCCAAACTTGTTAATCAGAAGGCTGTATTTGGCTGTAAAAATCAATGGTTAAAGAAATAAGACTAAGTGCTACATTGCTCAGAAATTTTCATTCCAAATCCTATCAAACTTAATTAAATATGTCATATTTATTTTCTCCTCTTTTGGAGTTTATGGTGTACATTACCTTTCCACAGCTGCGGTTTTTGTTTTGAACCCCTCAGTCTTCCTTCCTCTCTGGGGAATAACCAGAGAGATGTTATAATTAAATGTTTACAACACCTCTCATTCCATCATAGTCACTTTATCTAAATGGTAAATGCTCTCGTATTTGTCAGTTTGTTGAAGCTGGAAATAATCCAGCGTTTATTTTGCTCTGTATCATGCATTAGGTTTCTTCTGTTGTATTGTACACAGATGTTCCTCCATATGGAAAAAACCACAAAGTGGCTTCTGGGAATTAATGAGAATCAAACTCCATGTGTATATTTTCATTCTAAAGCAAGACTTCTCGGATTACATTTTCATTTTGAAAATCACAACGTAAAAGTATTAAGGGATTGGGTCACACATGTAGCAGTTTAGGCATGTTAAAGGTCCAATGGCTAATGTTATATTTCATTAGTGCCAGTAGTTGAAATATGCTTGAGACTAATAGTCACTTCCCCATTTAAATTTTATGAGGCCTGCCAATTAACTCAGCAATCACAAGAAGGTGAATGAAATGAGAATACGTCTAAATCTCATGAGTCAAAGTCTGGGGTGCACAGCCACGCTCGGCTCGTTGAGCAAGAGCAGCCACCGGTGGCTGAGAGGTGTAAGTGCAGGTGTGAAAGCCTCAGCCAGGTCATGAACACCGAGATTTTATAATTGTGTCGATGTGGCATCTGACTCACTGTGTAACTGTGGTCTTCACACTCTCCTTCTTTAAACCCGATGGGCTTCAGTTTTCCATTCTCACATTACGCTCGTGTGCTGCTTTTATGAAGCGCGGAACAGATTTTTATTGACTACCTGTGCCAGGCGTGGAGGTCTGAATTGGGGTTCACAGCTGCTCTGACTGATGCAGTGGCTCTGGTGCTGCCCACTGTCGCAGTTTTTCTTTTTCTTTTTTACTTACAATAATACTTTTTTATTGTGAATAAAACACTATTCATTTTATACTATCTATCTATCATCTATCTATCTATCTATCTATCTATCTATCTATCTATCTGTCTGTCTGTCTGTCTGTCTGTCTGTCTGTCTGTCTCCTATCTGCTTCTTATCAATCTGCCTGTCTATCTGTCTGTCTGTCAGTTTCTCATGTCTACCTGTCTGCCTATCTATCTGTATCTTGCCTGTCAGTTTCTCGCCTGTCTACCCCTTATCAATCTGCCTGTCTATCTGTTTGTCATCTGTCTGTCTG
This sequence comes from Carassius gibelio, assembly GCF_023724105.1. Lineage (NCBI taxonomy): Eukaryota > Metazoa > Chordata > Actinopteri > Cypriniformes > Cyprinidae > Carassius > Carassius gibelio. The sequence continues at coordinate 14,188,215 of NC_068411.1, read as the reverse complement.
TCTGTCAGTTTCTCATATGTCTGCTTGTACGTCTGCTTATCTATCTGTTTCTTGTCTGTCAGTTTCTCATCAATCTGCCTGTCTATCTGTTTCTCATCTGTCTGTCTGTCCGTCTGTCTGTCTATTTATTTCTCGTCTGTCTGCCGGCCTGTTTGTGTATTTGTTTCTTATCTGTCTGCCTGTCTGTGTTTCTATCTTTTCTCTTCTATCTGTTGATCTATCTATTTCTCATCTGTCTGTCTCCTATGTTTCTTGTCTGTCTGACTGTCCACTTCTTGTCTATTTATCTGTCTGACTGTCTGTCAGATTCTTGTTTGTCTGCCTGTCTGCTTCTCATCTTTCTGCATGCCTGTCTGTCTGTCTGTCTGCTGTTTCTTGTCTGTCTAACTGTCCACTTCTTGTCTATTTATCTGTCTGTCTGTCTGTCTGTCTGACTATTTGTTTTCTCATCTGTCTATCTGTTTTTCGTTTGTCTGTCTGTCTGTTAAGCTGATGGTCTGCTTCTTTTCCGTCTGCCCAACTGTCTGTCTGAACGTTTCTCATGTCTGTCAGTTAATGGTCTATTTATATGTCTCTCTGCCTGCCTGTGTGTCTACTTGTTTATTATCTGCCTGCTGGTCTGTCTAGTCTTTCTCTCTGTTTCTCTTCTTTCTGTCTGTTTCTCTGTCTATTTCTCATCAGTTAGCACCTTAACAACAGCATTCGGAACACTTTAACACATTAGCCATCAACTAGCAACATTAGCTCATACTGTAGCAAGGCATGCATAAAGGCCCCAGTATACTTCAATGTTTTTTTTTGTTCTTCGTTTGGGGGTCAAAAAGAAGTTTGAAAAGCCTGAACGACGGTATACTGTTTTCGAACATTCCGACACCCCCGTGCTGCTTGAGGCGAGGTGTAGATTAATGTAAACATGACTCGTGACTCTCGCGCATATGCCCTAAACACAACGATTAAAAGATGAAGTGTAGGCAATTTAGGTGTGAGATGGGCACCAATGGTCAGAATATTATAAACAAAAGAAAAATGATTAGCTGCAGTTCAGAGTCAAATATCATGTTTACAATACAAAAGAACCATAATCAGTCCTTTATGGGAAGTGTGAATAGCTCATAGTCTGTAAAACTTTAGCATGATGTGGAAAAAAAATATTGGAGTCAGTTTGTTACTTTATTTTATTAGTGTGCATTTATTATATTAAACTGGATAAATTGTTACATCTTTTTATATTTTATGTGGTGTCATGATTTACTTTTGAAAACAAAAACAAAGGTGTATTATTGTATGTTTATTTGGCATTTCATTTATTGTATATCCTTTAAATTCACTTATTGAAAGAACATTCAGTTGCAGCAGTATGGTGTAACATTTATTTGAAACACATGTATTTGGTACTTGCTACCTTATATCTTTACTCTTCCTTTCATTCTTTTCATGGTTTTGGAAAACTTTACTCGGATGTTTCTCTGCATCGCTTTTTGCATAACTCCTAGTCGTCAACACCAAGCTTCGTTACAATTTATTTCTAGGAATTAAATGCTTTCTCTGAATCTTTAAAGTCTCTCGGCAAGTGATCGTACAAGTGCCGATATATTTGAGCCAGCTCAGCTATTCGACAGTGTATTCATGCTGCTAGTGACTAGGCCGGAGACATTGTTCTCTCTTGCCTGACCTCCATTGAATGAGAAACGAACCGGTGAAAAAAATTGCATGTCAAAGAAGGTGGAGTTTCAGAACACACCCACCGATTGCGTAACTGCCACAGACCAATAGAAACTCAAAGGTGTTTAGGAGCCAGTTTTGTTTGAAATGATGCAAATCAGTTCATTTTTCGATTTCATTTGAAGTATATCAAGGCCTTAAAGGGTTAGTTTATTGAAAAATCATAATTATGTAATTAATAACTCACCCTCATGTCATTCCAAACCCATGAGACCTCCGTTCATCTTCAGAACACAGTTCAAGATATTTTAGATTTAGTCCGAGAGCTCTCAGTCCCTCCATTGAAACTGTATATATGGTCAGGCCCGTCGCGACAAGGCAGGCAAACCAAGCAATTGCTTGGGGCCCCGAGCTGGCCTGGGGCCCCAAGACAATGACTGGTTTAGAATAAAATGCAACGACACTGTGTGAGCGCCCCTTTGATCGTCAATTCAGTAACGTGTAATGACACTGTTATCGGGATCCCCCTCAAGGGGGGCCCTCTTAGTAGTCGCTGACAGCAGCCAGCCAACCAAGTGATCTCTGCTTTTTTTTTTCGAACGGAAGGAATATGGTTACTGTAATATGTTTTTTTAACGGGATAAGGAAGACGCAGATCAGAAATGGCATACTGCAAGGAGTCAGCAGTGTTTTGATTTGAGGGCTCGGGCAAACGTAAAGAGAATGTTGTGGCGTGTTTCGATTGCAAGATAAAGCTGGGCCATATGCTTTCCACGATGCAGAAAACGCGGAGGGAATCGCGAAACCAGTCATAAAAACGGAATTTACTGTTTAACGCAGAATGACACGTAATTGGCCAAATTTTCAATTAATTAATTAAAAATAGGTCATTGCACTCACATCAAACCACGATATGGACTAATATCTGTAAATATTAAGCCGGAACAGTCTGTTTAAATATGAATCCTGCATGTTCTGCGTGTCTCTGTTAATGAATGGAGCAAAACCGCGTATTCCTTTATTTACACACTGAAGCGCGCGTGACGCTCGCAGTGATTTCAGTATCGCGTCTGCTGTCTCACTAAATAAGAATGTGAACACATGAACAACATCTACAGAACTGCTCTGACAGTCACTTCATGAGCATTTGACCGTTTGATTTGAGTAAAATTAGAGTCACACACAGAGCTGTAAAGGTACGTCAACCCGTCAAAATAAAAGTCCTGTTGTAGACAAGTATTTGCCAGAAATGTATTACTATTGTTCAGCAGAATGTACTTAGCCTACTACTAAAAAAAAAAAAAAAAAAAAAAAAAAAAAATTTCTTCAATGTTTTATTTTTAATAGCACCAGGCTGGATTTTTTTTTTTAAATAAAGCCATATGTTGCTAAAAATGTGAATATGAATAGACAGGGTCGACTGCGACATTAAATAAAATTTTGGCGTTTGTTTTACAGAGTTGCGTATTTTAACCAACCACACACAATTCTTTTGAGCTTAGAAATGCAATGTCCAATCAGAAGCATTCAGATGAGTCATCATTCAAACTTGTTGAGTGTGTGCACGTTCGCTGACTGGATTCCGAACTCTTGCGAATCCTCTCATCATAAACATCAAAAGCGCAGATGTACTGTATGTACAACGTAAGCAAGAGATTCATTTCACAGTGTATGCAGCTTCAGTGATTATAATGATAGTTTAGTTTTTTTGAGAGTGCTATAACTTGCGATATATCAGTGTTAGTGATAATGACACTTACTATATATAATTTAATCGCTGTTTGAATAACCATGGAAAGGAAACATTATATAATTATCGGTTTCTAACATTTTTAATAAATTGTAATCACAATTAAATACAAAGTCCCATTAAACTTTTTTTTTTTTTTGCCTACATGACACCCATCTCTGGTTCTTGCCAAAAAAATATGATGTTTAATACATTTGGCTGCTTTTAGCCTTACCCTACAGTTGGTTCACCCTCCGCCTATGATGCCTGTTAGATATTTTTTCTGACTTGAACTGGCACCAATGCCAATTCACTGTAATGTGTGTCATCAAAATACTGCAATAGTTTTTCAAGAGCATTGTTTGATGACAACACATCTGTTTCACGATTGGCCAAACGCAACTTTTGTCTCTTGTCATGTATTGAATGTATTAACCTCTGTTGGTGAGTTGTTTCATGTCTGTAGTCAAGTCAAGCCAAGTCTAGTCAAGTCAAGTCTCTGTGTTTTGTTTGGATTTTTGGATTTCACTCTGTATAATAAATATGCACTTGGATTCATCATCTACAACTTGCCATTCAGTGGACCATCATTACAGAATACACGACCAAGACAATGAATCCAGCTGATTATTTTGTTGTTGAGTGGATATGCTTATACTGTGGGTGTTGCGGATGAGGGAATCCACAATCATGCAGTAGCCCCCACATCAGTGTTTCCCCACAAGAGGTCTGTCATGTCAAGAACAGTTTGTGCTTCCATGCCAGAGCATCTTAAGATGGCTGCCATCCCAATGTCTGTTCATAAGATGGCTGCCATTACTGCTCATGTCATTCCGGCCAAACCAAGGTCTGCTCATGTCATGCCTGTCAAGCCAGAACCTGCTCATGTCATGTCTGTCAAGCCAAAGTCTGCCTTCATCACGTCTACCAAACCACAGCCTGCACACGTCACGTCTGCCAAGATAGAGCCTGCTCAGGTCATGCCGGTCAAGCCAGAGCCTGCTCACATCATGCTGGCCACTTAAGAACCTCATCCCAAGATGGCCGCCATGCCTGAGTCCCCAGCCAAAATGGCTACCATGCCTGAGCCTACAGTGAAGATGGCTGCCACGTTAGAGACTTGTCATGCCATGACCTCCTTGCAAGAACCCCATCATGCCATGGATGTCATGCAAGCTACCCCAGTGTGATGGGCTCGCCACTGAAGTCAGTGTCACTGTCACTGCTGGCGTCTCTACATTTTCAAGCCTCACAGTCTCAACACACTCAAACCCGGCGAGCATGCCATTGTCTACTGTGCTGCCTGGGATGGCAGTAACCATTTGGAGTGTGTGGGCTGCAAACTGCACTCCTAAGGTCTCTCCTCTCCACAAGTCTGCCCCAGAGGCCTCTCCTGTTCAAGAATATGCCTCAGAGGCCTCTCCTTTTCACCAATCCACTCCAGTGCCTCTAGAGGTGGCGGCTTCCACTGCAGAACCTCCCAAGGTGGTGGCGCCCACTCATGAACTCAAGGTCTGTCCTATCACAGCCATGGAGGCCGTTCATAAACTCGATCTTCCTTATCACAGTCATGGAGGCTGTTCACAAACTCACACACTGTCCTGTCACTGCCAAGGAGGCCATTCAAGAACTCTCTGCCTGCTCTGTCACAGTCAAGTGGTCTATCCATGTCTCTGCTCCACCACGGATTTCTGCTCTCCCGGCTTCGCCATGGCTTTATGCTCCTCTGGATCTGATCCATGGCCCCGGTTCTTCATTTGAAACGGCACAGGTCCGTCAGTGCATCACAGGCCCACCTCTGTTCCATGATCCATGCCATGACTCTTGGTCCTGTTCCTCTTCATGGGCCTGGCCCTCCATCACTCCCCCTGTTTCACCACAGCTTCACTACCCTCCTGGACTTGTTGGGTTTTGTTTGGTCATCTGAAGTGGCCCTTGATGGGTGGGTGGGGGGGGGGGAGTGGGGGTAGTCACGCCTTGTTTTGAGGTTTGTTTCATGTTCATGTTTTCATGTCCTTTATTTTGGAGTTTAGTCATGGTTCCTTTGCCCTCTTGTATTCCTGCTATTGTATTCCTTTGTTAATTGTGTCAGTTCTGATTGATTGACCAAGTCATGTGTCTCTCGTTGGTTGGTTTACGTCTTGTGACACTTATTGTTCTCTAGCCCTTATGTAGCTTTTGTCTCTTGTCACGTATTGAACGTATCAACTTCTGTTTGGTGAGTTGTTTCATGTCTGTATGTCCAAACTTTGTGTTTTGTTTGTATTTTTGGACTACACTCTGTATAATAAATCTGTACTTGAATTCATTTACAACTTGCAGTGGACCATCATTACAGGAACCAATGTCACTGCAAATTCTCTGCTTTCTCCTCATTTAGTCTGAGACCACCCAAATCTTGTCTTGGAAATAAAACACATCTGAGGTTGCACAGTAATTTGGAAATTAGGTCAACCTCCATTTTAACCTCCAGTTCAACCCTCTTACCAGTGTTTCCACAATACTCAATGCACTGTCCAAACCTGAATTAGTTATGAGTTATGGGCATGAGAGATGTATGGTTGTCTCCTTCTGTTTAGCCATCAGATCGATGCATCACGAAGCAAGAATCAGGTGGCTACAGTTGGTTAGGTGAATTGTGTTACTATAAAGATAAATGTGACTGAGGAGGCAAGAGACGATTGCTAATGTGCAAAACTCACTAATGCTTGGTCATGAAATACAACATTCCCACTGCCTGTTTCCTTTCAAATTTCCTGGATTTCCTCACTCCTGTCTCTGATCATCTCTCCCTGATGGAACAGAAACAACGAGGGAGTGCTCATCCATCCCGTGAAGGAGAAGATGACAGCCAAGCACCACAGGGGAGGTCAATTCTCAAACGCTCAAGGAAGAAATAAAAAGAAAACAGATGCCATAAGAAAGTTACAGATGGGCAATCAAGCACTTTAAAACTCTACATGAGAGCTGACTTTTAAAGGAAAGTTTTTGTCAAGGCCCCATTGTTCTGTCAGACACAATTCAATGTCAGTTTACCATCGCTCTCTGGACCTGCCATTAGACTACATATTAGTGAAAGTTCACAATGCTTTGAAAATACATTTTAGAGCTTTTAGTTTATTAAAAAGAAGAATTATTATGTATGTCAATTTCATATGCATGTATTTCTTTAGATAAGTCCCCAAATGAAAATTATTCAAATACATTATTTTGACCAAAGTTTGGCTATTTATTATGATACACTTAAAAGTATTTTATTTTATTTATTATTATTTAAAAAAAAAATCTAATAAATTTTTTCATTTGCATCATTGCACATAATCTCATTACGTGAATTGTGGTTTTGAGCACACAAAATTTACATTGGGACAGACATTATTAACATTGTCTAATTATAGTGTAAGCCTTTTACATATAAACAACTTAAAAGATGTAAAAATGTTTTTGAATCCTTTTAGGTTTGTAAAATATTAAATTAATAGGGTTGATTTTAGGGAATTTAGATAAATTAGATGAACATACTGTTTATTCACACTGCGTTGAATTGACCTAATTTGACATTATAATAGTTACTTCAGTTCTGTCTGAATTCTTATTTGCATTTAACCAAAGTCCTTTTAGGCAAGTCGTGCCACTCGGCCGCCATCTTGGCAATGCCTCCGGGCAGTTATTTCAGACTAACAAGATCAGGCTCCTATCTAAATGGATGGGCATAGAGTCAGAACTGCACTTTCATTGGTCAAAAACTACATATATAGAAACAGCAGTAAAATATTATAAAAATGGCTGAAAATTTTCATGACCTTGCCTCAAAATAAGGTTTAAAATGCCTTTTCCCCCACAGGTTATACTTTTACTTCGCATGTGCAAGGATTTCTCAGCTGTGCGCATACGTTATCTGAACCAGACAATAGGCTTAAATGTTTCCCAGCCTGTCTGTTAAAAGCATATGATTGGCTTTCCAGCGGGAGGGGCGGGACATTTGCATACAACCGCCATCTTTGCCGTTACGGGCTTCCCTTATATAGTTGTATTGAGGATTGAGGAAGTGGCATGTCTCTTATAAATTGTCTCTGATGTAACTGATGTAGAAGGGTTCCATCAATTTGCAAAGCCTAAACCTTAAAGTGCTAAAATGAATAAAAATTCTGTCATTGTAGAACAGCTGCTGCAAAAAAATTAAAATAAATAAATACAAAAAGTGCATTAGGTCATTCTCTGCTTATCAACTATAAACATTTGCTAAATATATATTTGAAACCAATATGAAATGTTATTCATGCTGTATTTAGTAGTTTCAAGGAATGTGGACATAGTCTTTCATTCCAGTCTCCATCTGTTACATGTCAACTATTACTGTTTGGTCATTTTTTCCCATTTATGGTTTACTATTTGAGATCAAAGAAATTAAATATTAGACATTTAGATTATATTGTTTAGATTATATTGATTACAGTGTATGGTTATTGCTTATAACAAATGACATTGACTGCTCAATGCTCGATTTGGTTCCCATACAAACAGTGAGGTTTTGCTGAAGACATGGGAGATCCGCAGCTGACCAGTTTCATTTGTTCTTACCAAATGGTTCTCCAGCTGCTTTGATCACCAGGACAAAACAAAATAATAAGAATGCTTCCTGCCTGTCCTTTGTTGAACCACACATTTACAACCACACTGATTTACACTCCATTGTCATAAAATGACGAAGGCAATGACAGTGGTTACTGACACCATGGTGCTTTTGTTCACATTAGGAAGGACCTACATCAGTGTTTCTTAACTGCTGGTACTTCAGTACTTTCGGCTTTATTAAACCTATTAAACAGAAACAATGACACATAAGACCTTTATCTTTTAGCTTAAATGAAATTTATGTCTAAAATACAAAACTTTTTTTTTCTCTTTTTATTTATGATCTTTTCTAAGCATCTTCTTTCTCACTTCCAGACATTCACTAAGGTGTCAACATTTCCACTTTAGCCTCAGAGGCCCGGACATGAGAAACCTCACTAAACCTGCACACGAATACCTCAATGAATTAAAGTTACTCGCTGTGGTGTACAACAAAGACCAGAGAACTATTTTAGTCTCAGCATGAGTAAAAAGAAGTTCTCACACGCCACACTGAACAATCTGCTATCGGAAGTTCAACTTTGTCCCATCAGACACATAAATATGAAATATGATATATCCTGAAATCAACATCTGTGAACAAGTTATTGAACAGTCTTCTAGCTAACCATCTTCTGGGCGAAAATGAAATTTCCAGTCGATTAAAGTAAAGGATGACTGTGGAATCACTCATAGTTCTGTCTGATAGGACTGTTTCCCACAACAGTTTCACAGACTTCTAATGAATCACGTCAATGATTCATTACAGCACAATGATTATTGTTGGCTCTCATGAAAAAACTGCTTCAGATATTACTTTGATGGTCTTTTTAGATGAATGCATCAATTACATAATTAGGTGAGATAATAACACTATAATAATACTTTTCTAAACTCCATATAATACACTGAGCTGAAGCAAGTTATGTCCATATCATTTTAGTCACAAAGAACAAGATTTTTGTATTCTGATGGTTTATGTCATTAGACAGTTTTTAGAAATTGAGGTGTCTTTTGTGCTAAAACTTAGACTGGAGAGATAATTTTCTCATCATGATTCTCAGCATGACCTGGCCTGGTCCGCCCATCTCGTAATCCATGTGGAGTGTCTCTGAAAGCTGACAGCTGACTGAAGGTCGAAGATAGCACCGAAGAGACAATTTCAGTTCATTTATTCAGCAAGTGTGTGCAGATCTCCCTCTCTAGAGAAACTCATTGAACCGCTTAGCGGAAACTGGAAGCTGCTGTTGGCCTGAATGAGATGATCGCAGCGACGTCAGATGCTGCAGCTGTGAGAAAGTCCCAGAATTAGACCGGTGACCGATGAGTCCAACGAAACACATCTCTTTCCTTGAAAACTCCCATCATCTTTTTTGTGTTTCTGTGCATTTCATGTGAATATCTCATCTAAAATGCTTATACACTGATCAGCTACAACTATAAAACCTATTGTCTAATACTGCCGAAACAGCTCTGATGCATCAACTCCACAAGACCTGTGAAGGTGTTCTTTGGTATCTGATGTTCTACAATATTTAGTAGTAGCTTATAAGTGGTGACTGTCAGTTTATGTGCATATGACGGGAAGAAGAATTTATACAAGACGTAGTCAACCAGATGATGAACATTATTAACAGCAATTATTATATGATGCAATCACACTTGTAGCAATATTTGTTAGTTCTGTTTGTTGTTCCAGGGTTAGCATCATCTGGAGGCCTCTGAGGGGTCAGCATCATCTCTTCAATCAGTCAATAATGTTGAGGATTTATCTGTTTGAGTTGTGTGAGCTGAAGCTGAACAGTGAATAAACCCTGGTAAACTGAGGTGCTTTCCTAGCAAGGAACTCACTCAAACATTTATACACCCAAAATAAACATATTAATACAACCCACAACTGCACAAAATGACATAAATCACCACCTTGGAAATATATGTGTATTCTGAGTGGTTTTGAGATATTGATATTGAAGTTTTTGCATTTATTATGGCAAAAAATGCCCTATTTCATACATAAAAATGACAGAGACCCTAAATGTGTTCTAAATGTATGTCAAAATCCTCTCAGATTTGTAAATGGAGATTTTTGGAACAGGTGAAATGCAGATAGAACCTTCTAATTCAAAAAAATGAATATTAATAATAATAAACAAATAAAAAAAATCACTTTCCATTTGTAATTATAAGGTAAACTTATTTTACAAAGTAATAAACATCGAAAGAAATGTTCACTTACTATACTTAATTAAAAAAAAATTTATAATCAAAATATTTCACTTTTAATCTTTCCTGCTGTCACAGAGCAGTCTGGTGACATGACAAAGAAAGCCCTTCCTGATTGGTCCTTTTGTCTGAATTCGAAAGTGCTGATTGGCTCCCAAATAGAACACAAGTTACATTTCGACATCGTAGGTAGAACTTTTTTGTTTTCTAAATAAACAGCCCCAAAACTTCATATAATGTAAATTACTTGTCACAGAAATTGGGAATAACTCAATTTTGACAAAAATGTCAGCTAGAACCATAGTTTCAAGGTGACAAAATTAGCAAGCCAATTTAACCTAAATTGCATACAATATAAACTAAGTAACATTGTGAATCTGCTCTTTTATTTTTTAAATGTTTATATATGTCTCAATAAAAAATTAACTATTTGAATTTTGGTTAAATGTATGATTCGCTTTCTACAGAAACAAAAGAAGATATTATGGACCGCATTAACTTCCATTGCACACACACACACACGCACAAAACATTTGGTTACACTATTTTAAGGTGGCCTTATTACAGTGCAAAAGTACTGAGTAATTTTATTTAACAACAACTACATAGGGTAGGGGTTAAGGTTATAGTTTGATTTGTTTTTTTGTAAGAATAATTACAGAAGCTGTCATTGAGCAATAAACAGTATATTTCCCCAGTGACAACATTTGTACCTTTTATTCTGAGAGGGAAGGACACTGTAAAATAAAGTGTCATGCATATGTTTTTTTCAAAATATCCTTCAAAAGAAAGGAGGTCATACAGGCTTAGAATGATATTAGGGTGAGTAAATGATATCCAAATTTTCATTTATCCCCTTAAAACCTGGAGCCAGACTGGAGCATCAACGTGATAAATGTGTACCACACTTTGAAAGGGAAAGCAGAAACTTTAAGTAGTTCCAACTAATTTTTAACATCTGTCAATTTAGTTCCCCTCCATCAAATTATCAAGCTTTCAGTGATGGACCCCCATGATCAGATCAACAGCACTTCCACCGAGAAACTAAATTCTCAGTGAGTCACAGAAGCATGGGGCCTCAACTTAATACATGGAGATCTCCTTCATATCACTCCAAACATGTGTGTTGGTTTTTTCAGTCCTCTCTGCATGTGGTCGCTGTGAGATCGGGCTGGTTTTGCCCATGTAACAGTCCTGCACTGTGGTAACCGCTCAGAGAACGCATGGAGCAGGACTAACACTGTGTCCCTATCAAAACCACATGTGGTTGCCATTTCCCCATATGGCTGGTGTTAGAGAGCAGATGGTATGACCCAGGTAGTTTACATACAGGATTTAGTTTTTCCCTGCAGAGAATGATCTCCTGGTACCTTCACAGGAGTCCAGGAGACATAAATCAGTCATTACACATTGCCCTTTGAAAAACATTATAGTCTATCAGCTATAGACGCTATAAACATCAGTCATTTCAGATGTCTTTACAGTGATATTTCTTCAAAAGGTCAAAGCTCTACAAACAACTATTCGTCTGGCACATATATTAATTAAACGCATATACTGTCATTCTTTCTCAGTTGATTCAGTCAGTGATTTTTAAACTTGTTGATGCCAAGGATAATGATAGTCCCTTCCTAAATCTTCTTTCGCTTCCTAAAATAAAATGTATTAAATTGGTACTTTTATTCAACAAGGATGTATTAAATGGATAAAAAAAAAAAAAGACAATTAAACCATTTAAATTGTTATAAAAGTTTCCTATTATAAATAAATTATGTCATGGTGCACAGAACTATTATAAGCAACACAACTGTTCTTAATAATAATAATAATAATAATAATAATAATAATAATAATAATAGTTTCTTGAGCACCAGATCAGCATATTTAAAAGGATTTCTTAACGAGCATATCATGATATGGCCTCTGAAAGTTATAAAATAGATTTTAAAATCAATATTAAAAATGTTAAATTGAATTAAATATTATTTTTTTACTGCATTTTTGTTCAAATAAATGCAGCCTTCGTGTGCATAAGAGACTTCTTTAAAAATCTGTTAAAATCTTCCTAAATTTTCCAGCAGCAGTGTATACTGTATATTCTATTGTAAAAGAAAAAAAAAAAAAAAATATATATATATATATATATATATATTAATAATAATAATAGTGATAAAAACGTGCAAGGAGGTTGTTATTGTAAAATTTTACATTAAAAAGACAACACAATTAACTGTTCCTGTCTTTATACTGCCCTTGTAAGAAATGTTAAAAAATATTAGCCTATCTGGAACATTTTTTACTTTTTCAATTTCTTTGCTAAAACAAGTGCTTCCAAAATAAATATTATCTATATGAATATATATATATCTATATTAATATATATATATATATATATATATATATATATATATATATATATATATATATATATATATATTAATAAGCTGAGGAAAAAGTCACGGTTAATAGTTAGTCAATAGTCAGAGATGAACCTTAAAATAAAGTGTCATCATAATAAGGTATTCACCAGGAAAAAATAACAAAATAAAATTATAATTATATATATATATATATATATATATATATATATATATATATATATATATATATATATATATATATATATATATATATATATATATATATATTATTATTATTATTATGACATTAGTAGTTGTTAAGGTATGGGGTAGCATTAAGCAAATAAAATATGCTCATGCAGAATAAGGTATTTATGTGTGCTTTATAAGTACTAATAAACAATCAATATGTTAGTAATATCCACGCTAGTTAAAAGTGAGAATTGGTCCTTAAATTGTTACTGTTATTAGACATTTCTTATCGATGTGCAATTACATAACATTCAGAAATAGATCCACTAACTATACTGTTAAAAAGCATGCATGTTTATCCCAGTGTTTTACTTTAGTTGGGTTCTTTTTTCCTCAGTGGATGAATCCGGCTCATATGAATTTGTGTGTGCTTTGCTGCAGGTTTCTTAATGTAACAAAGCCTGGCAGGTATTAGATATTGAGTTTCTTTGCCCAGGCACATTCATTGTGTGGTAATCGTGTTGTCACTATGAGCAGTAATCCAACACTAAGCATGATTCAGGACAACGTCTTGAGCCGCATCTCCAGGGGCTTGGCATTGCCTCTGGACATCTCAAGTGGTGTCTACAACACTTTTGCTTTTTCTTCCCACCAACTGTGCCACTTATTTTGGGTACCCTGTGAAATTTAAGAATCAGGTAACTAAAATGGCATTCAAAGAGTGTCCATAAATCATCCATTCTGCGCTAGAAAACAACTGGGTGTAATGATGGCAGAAGTCTGACCACTTCTTTTTCATATAACTTGGTGATTGCGATAGAAGTGGAGCATGAGTTATGCTCCTCATTATGTCTCTCATTAACAAATCTGTATTACATAAATCATTTTATTTATGATAACAACACAAGTCTTGTTCTCAAGACTGGGATTAATTATACAAACATTTAGTCACTGGCCTTAATGGCGTCGGTACTGTCTTTGAAGAAAACAAACAAGTCTCTGGATCTCAGAGGACTTTTGAAAGAAATGTGCAATGCATTTATCACAATGTTTCAGCCTAGATTTGTCCTTCTTGTCACTTTTTACTACAACTTGAAAAGAGCAGTTACCGAGACCGTATACTTGCGATGTAGACCACCTGTTCCCAGGCAGCTGTTGAAGCCGATTTCACTGACATTCTGAACCCTGTCTCTGTGGATCTTTCTATCCTCTATGGAGAGTGAATTTTACCAGAGGCTGGTAGTGATGGTCATGGCTCCATTTGCAAAATCTATGGAAATGATTGCCTAAAGGGACACGCAACAAAAACCCCTTATATATTTTCACAAGTTGTTTTCGGTTTCTAATCCATTATGTCTGGATCATTACGTTCACCTATGAATTTAATTGGAAAAAATAAAACCTGAGATTTTAAGGGAATAAGTTATAATACAATTTGTAAGTAATATATTCAGCTCTGCTATCAGATTCAGAAGGCCTAGACACACGGACCATTTTTATAGTGTTTTTGAATCCTTTTCAAAGCTTCAGATCTAATGATATGGAAGCCTGCTTCAGTCACTGTTAAAAAAAAAAATCAATGACTTTTTTCTCAGAATTGTGAGATATAAACTCACAATAGCAAGTTATTATGTTCTGCAGCCCAGTTCTAGAATCAAAGTTCTGACTTTTTTCTCAGAATTGTGAGATATAAACTCACAATAGCAAGTTATAATGTTCTGCAGCCCAGTTCTAGAATCAAAGTTCTGACTTTTTTCTCAGAATTACGTGATAAAGTTATAGAGTCAGTATTATGAGTTTAATTTTCATAATTATGACTTTTGTTCTCAGGACTGCAAGATATAAACTCACAATTCTGAGAACACGAGTCTTTTTCACTCTCAAAATTGGACTTTATAACTAGCAATTGCTAGTTTATATACAACAATGCTAAAAAAAAGTCAAAATTGCAATACACAAATGCATATTTGCAAGAAAAAAAAGACAATTGCGAGTTTATCATCTCAAGATTCTGACTTTATTTCTGAGGTTTTTTCCTCGCAATTGCGAGTTTATATCACTCAATTCTGAGAAAAGAATACAAACGTGATATAAATGCATATTTGCAAGAAAAAAAATGATCAGAACTGCAAGTTATCATCTCAAGATTCTGACTATTTTCTGAGTTTTTTCTCTCAATTGCAATTTATATCATTTAATTCTGAGAAAAAAGTCAAAATAGCATGATAAAAATGAATATTAGCACAAAAAAAGTCCCAATTGCGAGATACCTCACAATTCAAACTCTTTTTTTTCTCGCAATTGCGAGTTTATCACTCAATTCTGAGAAAAGTCAGATTTGCAAGATGTAGACTCGCAATTGCAAGGGAAAAAGTCAGAAGTGTGTGATAAAAGCTGCAATGACCTTCTTTTTTTTTTTCTTGAGTGACGGAAACGGGCTTCCATACCATGAAAGAGATATTGGAAAAACTGAAATAGAGAAGTATGCTAGTTACCGCCTTAAGTAGTCAATGGTATCACACAAAACAAAATAAAACAAAGCCAACAATAATCCAAAAACAAAACCAACAATAATCCAAAAACAAATGGCAAATAAATACATACATTGTAACCTAAACTAAATGGAACACTAAATTTGCCAAAAATTGTATCTATCCTTACATACAACATGGAATATTGACTCAATATTAGTCTCAAAGGATGTGTAATCATTAACCAGATAAGATCTTTGGGATTTCCTTAATTCGCTGAGACAAGTATTCATTCTTATTCATCCTTTATTCATTTATCTGGCTGCTTTTCTGTTGTGCTATTACCGAACGATGCCTCACAGCCATCAAAGTTTGGATAATCCTTATGATAACATCCTCCAGCGAGATGCCTTGTCAGGACTATCTGTTTAAACTTCATGAGAAGGACTCAGACATCTCTCTCATATTACAGTAACCATTCAGACAGTCTGGAAACCTTCATTCCCGATATGAATGGATCACTTAGTAGGAGTCAAGCACAATACTTCTCAGTTCACCGCGGGGCTTTTTACTTTAAAAAATGATCTTGAATCATGTATAGAGTCTCAAAATGAAGTAATACTAGAAAGTGAACAAATATGTGATTCCGAACCATTTAATGAAAAAATAGATGGATGAGTGTTGCATGACTGACAACAGTTCAGCCCAGTTCTAGAATCAAAGCGATTTTCATGTGAGAATTATTGTTTCTAGAATTCCATAAGTGACCAAAATGCTTCCTGTGGTATCAATTCCAACTGAGCCAAGTGAAAAGTCTGTGCTACACCAGAGAACCAAACAAACGACTGTCAAACTATTTTGTAATCAGTTATAAATAGCCCCATGCAAACATGAGAGATGCATCTCCATAAACACAGAAATACAATAGCAGCAATTTCATGTGCCTTTCAAAACGACATGATTTACCATGAATTCGTTTTGACTGTGGGAATCTAATGCAGGATGTTCTGCTGACATGTTTTAATGGCCTCTTGAGGAACCTTAGTGTTCCTCCTCCTCCTCTAAATGATGTCTTGAATCGCTTCCATGAGTCTGGGACGGAGAGTGCCAACAATGCTTGCCAGTAACACAGACGCCCTCGTGCCAGAGCAATTCAAAGAAATGTGGCGAAACCTTCCCTCATTTTCTGGGAACTTACTACTCTCTACTGGACCGCTGGTGAATGACAGCTTTTATAGTGTGCATGCTTTTCTTTCTTATTTAAAAAAAAATAAAAATGCTTGGTTTATTACTACATTATATAAAATATATTTGGTAATAATTATATCAATGCATGTTTAAATGTAGCTTACAGATCCAAATACTGTAGTACTGCCCGTGAATTATGAAAAAGTAAATTCTTCTTGGTCCTAAATCGGACATTTAGATCACAAGATGATAAAACCGCCCTCACAAATAGCAGTTTGCAAATATAGACATTTCCTCCCATCTGACATTTTATTCAACAAAGTCACTGTGCTTGTGACCTCATGGTATTCCCCTAACTTTAGACCCCTAGGCATCAGACCAAGTCAATAAATAGACACATAATTCATGCATTTTCTTTTGGCCACAATCATTCCGCATGTGCCTGATAGAAAAGTAATGCATAAACTGACCCCAAATATTATCAAATTTCTTTACATAAAACTGCTGTTTGTGCTCTTTATTAGAATATACAGTCAAATAAAACAGGGATTAAACTTTTTTTTTTTTGCCTGAAAGTGTTATTCTGTTTGCATGCATCAGAGGAGCTAATGCTCAAGACAAGATGACACTGTAATACATTTCCACTTGAACTTAATCTCAATTAGAAGGATTGGAAAATCATATTTGTAGCCTCACCTTGCCTTTAAATATAGGCAAAGTTTTTATAAAACATGTCATTATTATTATTATTATTATCATTGCACATGGGCTTTCACTGTTTTGTGCTCAAAGAATACTACCACTTTTACAACTGAATTTGTCTTAGCAACTTTATTAAGATTCACACTCAAATCGGTCCAATTCATTGGCCAATCATCACACATTTGTATTTTCCATATAAACTGGGAATGCATCAAGTAAAGATTATGAAAGTGCAAATACCATATCAATGATTAGGTGCTTAATAATATAAAATCTGTAATGGGTTACAAAATGTGCCCCCTCCCCCCCCCCCACACCCCAACAAACAATAGCCACCCAATCCCCCAAACAATAGCCTTGACACTTGAACTGTCTTTTGTCAAGAAAACATGATCTATATTTATTATAATTACTCAATGCACAGCATACTGTCACATACAGGACAACTTCTGTCAATCGCTATTTTTTATTTCTTTTTTGTCAAGTTTGGACAGATTTACCATATGCTTCATTTAAACAGACATTAGCCCCACCTCTACCTTGGGAGAAATACATTAGTCTGAAGAAATACTGTGATTTAGTGAGCTTAACCCATTTCGATCACACATACAAACTGTAAATCCAGAAAAAAAAATTATGTGTGCACTCCCCCAAACTTTAATGAATGGAATGATCCCAAAATACCCTTTAACGGACAGGTTTGCCTTCATTTTCAGTTTATGCAGTGCAATACTTCATCCGGACATTAGGTCAGAATCAACACACATATGACATCAAGTCCACAGGATAACATCAGGCGTGCTCACTCAAAACGCTAATATAACGGCAAACCTATGAGCTAAAACCTGTTATTCCATAGCTGAAAAACGTTAGCTAATTTTGTGCAAATTTTCTGAAGTGCTTAAAACTTGCGATTTAGTGGTTACATCAGATGAAAAGATGGGCAGGTGTTCGCAATGAAAATTGAAAAATCAAAAACATTCGGTTAATTCGTTTAAAAGGCTTTGAACAATTATTTCTGCAGACACGTTTTAAGTAATAAGCAAATATTGAAAAGTGGCACGGTGTTATTACGGTTTGATATATATATATATCATATTCATATATTCATTCATTTTTAAGGACATTCAATTTTAAATAAATCGAAAATTAATTTCCACCATTTTTTGTAGAGAAATACCACAGTTAAATTATTGTATTAAAAAAAAATAATAATTGTGGTTGAGTTTCACCATATGTAAATCTGAAGCTAAAACAGCTTCTGACTGTTCTTAGATATTCTAGGAGAAAAAAAAAAATCTAACATTTCTATAAGAGATGCACCAGGAAATCATCAGATTTTAACATGTTTAAATTTGAGAATTACATTTTTAGATGTGGCCATGTGGAAATCACATCTTAACACACAATGAATAGCATCTTATTAAATATAGATCGAGTCAATCCGCAAATAAGTCCAAGTTCATTTAAACAACCTGGGAGAAGAGGCCAGAGGCATGCTAAAGGACAACCGAACGTGTATAAAAATGTATTTAAAAAAAACATTGAGCTCAGTTTGCTTAACCGCCACCTGAAAGTACAAGTAAGATGTGTATTGAAACTTCCCACACTCTGGGCTTCGAGCACAAGAGAGCGGCTATAGATAAAGAGAAGTTTCACAGAAAAGGCACTGTGATAAGTTGCAAAGACGAAACGTTTTCCAGATCCGGCGCGGCGTTTAAACTCGCCGGTACTTTCCTGTTCTAATTAGCCGGTGACGGATTACAGTGATTACGTTTGACCAGAAAAAGAAAAGTCGACTGCAACTAGAATTACTCTTCTTTTAGTTACTGTGATTATCAGCCCAGCTCTTCTGAGCATGATGCTGTTGTGCACTTCTCTAATACTACAGGTCTAGTTTAAAGGAAGGATAGTGTACTTGATAGGGCGGCTAGGCCCTCAGCAGCAGGCACAATCAGCACACTGTCCACTCGGCATGTGCTAGCCAGTGTTTTTTGGCACCTACAGTATCTTTTACATCAGTCGAACTTGCGCTGAATACCATCCTGTACTAAATAGTAGATTTTTCAGACTATCTCACTTCCTGTCACGCCTGCATAGCGCTTTCTGGTTCAGTTGCTGACTCTTTAAAAAGTGTTAAACACTCCAGGATCGGAACGAGTTTTTGAGTGAGCAAACAACACATGCCTCGTAAGCACAAAGGCCTGAGCGGATACTCAAAAACTACATATCTGACAATGCAAAGCTTCTCGTCATGATTAATCTTGTTCCTCGGGTTCAGCTACTTCATCAAAAAAGTGCCTTAGCTACTAAGTGAAGTCAGTATTTCATACAAGATGTACTTGACCCTCCCATTCAGGGGAGCTACTGCTAGGCTGGTCAGGGTCCGAATCACATTTTGGGGTGTCGGAGTGACACGGATTCAAACCGCTTGGAGTTTCGCCCAACTCGACGGACGGCGCAGGAGGCACCGGACACATATGGAGACCTACCAGGTCTAACTGTGTGGGCCTGACGGGCTCACGCTCGATAGCGGAGTCAAACTCGTGCTCCGCCTCTCTATCGCCCCCCGATGTCCACTGTTGAATGGCGCACTCGGTCGGCTCTGTCATCATTCTCGCTGACTGGACGCCAAAATCACCAGCCGAAGGAACCAAACTGATATTCTGCGGAGTCATGTCATGAAACCAAGCCATGATGTTGCCTAGAAGGTTGGCGTTGTCTGAACTGAAATCAGAGGTTTCCGTATGTCCTGAAGGAGCTTGAAAGGGGCCCTCAGTGGCATCACAGGAAGGATTGTTGAGATTGTCATAACGCGGAGGGACATTCTGGCCACTGATATTACCTAGCTTCTTTAGGCTGTCACCCACCTCTAACAGCTCAGAGCTGCTCAGGGCAGCACGGGGCACGTCTATCTCACACAGCACTTGGTCCAGCCGTGTGGGCAGGGATGTTCCGATGGCCCCAAGAGATGCTTCGTTTGTGAGGATTTCTTGAGCATCAATGCCAGCACCGCCTGCAGTCAGCCCAGAGTCCTGCAGAGAAAGCTGGATGGCCAACAGGATATTGGGATCATCCTCATCTAGAGAACCGTGAAGCTGAAGGGAATAAGATAAGACTCCGTTACTCCCAGCGGAGGATTTGTGACTTTCCACCATAGAACTTCTGTTAAAAGGGTCTCAACTCACCATGGGCAAACCCGATCTCTGACCACCACCAAATTCTTGTGCATCTGTAAGAGAAGAGAAATAGAAAATCTTTTGCTTCGTTTGATTACTAAGCAGTATTGCTTTTTTTAAAGCTTTTTTTTATATACTCACTGTAAAATCATTGATATCTATAATGATGCTGCGAAAAACGCAAGGATTTGATACCCACTGCAAGCCATGATTTCTTAGTTACCACACTGAGTATTTCCTTCAGCCATAAATTTTTCATCGGTAGTGTGACCTTGAGTATCTTTATAGGTGTTTTTGTGTAGTCGAGCTCGGTAACACTTTACAATAAGGTATCATCTGATAACATTTGTTAAATACATCAGTTAAATTGAACTAACAATGAACAGCATTTATTAATCTCAACATCTAATACATTTTAAAATCAAACAGTAATGCATGGGAACTAACATGAATATGAAAATTTTCACCAAGTAACATTAACAAAGGTTAATAAATCCTGTAGAAATATATTGCTCATTGCTATTTCGTGTTAATGCAATTACTAATATTGACAAATTAGACCTTACTGTAAAGAGCTCAAGTCGGCATCTGTCTATCCAAATATACATGGCAAATATTTGATGCAAAACTTCACAAAAATCAGGGATACAATTTTGGATGTGATTAATCATTTGACAGCACTAATTTAAACTGGTCAATCAAACAAGTAAATGTACTTAATCTGAACTATCTTTTATGAAAAATGTGCATTTACCTGTATTGAATGCACAATTAATAGTACACTTCAAAGCTTAAAAGTATATTTCAAAAACTGTACCGCAGATACTATAATATTAATTAAACAATTAAAAAACTATTTAAATGTACTTGCTCGTTCATGACCGTTTCTCAACACACTTGCACTTTGTAATTATGTCGAATGAAATGTTTTATATTTGAAATCATTATATAATTTTAAACAGCGTTATATTACATTTAAAGTTAATATATCCAAAATCTACTAAATGGCAACTTCATCAGTACAAATGTGTAAGTACAGCTCTGCTTAAATGTATAGGTGCTGGTAATATAATTAGAATATCATCAAAAAGTTTATTTATTTCACTAATTCCATTCAAAAAGTGAAACTTGTATATTATATTCATTCATTACACACAGACTGATATATTTCACATTTTTATTTCTTTTATTTTTGTATTATATTTTTATGATTAACAACTAAGGAAGCATGAAGTGCTCTAAAACTTCCTGGTATATGGCTGTGTTGACCTTGGATTTTAGAAAACAGTGGACCAACACCAGTAGATGACATGGCATCGCAAACCATCACTGACTGTGGAAACTTTACACTGGACCTCAAGCAACATGGACTGTGTGCCTCTCCTCTCTTCCTCCAGACTCTGGGACCCTGATATCCAAAGGAAATGCAAAATTTACTTTCATCACAGAACATAACTTTGGACCACTCAGCAGCAGTCCAGTTCTATTGAAGGCTTGACAAAAGGAATGCAACTGCTGAAACCCATGTCTTGCATACGTCTGTGCGTAGTGGTTCTTGAAGCACTGACTCCAGCTGCAGTCCACTCTTTGTGAATCTCCCCCACAATTTTAAATGGGTTTTGTTTCACAATCCTCTCCAGGTTGCAGTTATCACTATTGCTTGTACACTTTTTTTCTACCACATCTTTTCCTTCCCTTCACCTCTCTATTAATGTGCTTGGACACAGAGATCTGTGAACAGCCAGCCTCTTTTGCAATGACATTTTGTGTCTTTCCCTCCTTGTGCAAGGTGTCAACGGTCATCTGTTGGACAACTGTCAAGTCAGCAGTCTTCCCCATGATTGTGTACCCTACAGAACCAGACTGAGAGACCATTTAAAGGCTTAGCAGGTGTTTTGAGTTTATTAGCTGATTAGAGTGTGGCACCAGGTGTCTTCAATATTGAACCTTTTCACAATATTACAATTTTCTGAGATACTGAATTTGGGATTTTCCTTAGTTGTTAATTATAAACATCAAAATTAAAAGAAATAAACATTTGAAATATATCAGTCTGTGTGTAATGAATGAATATAATATACAAGTTTCACTTTTTGAATGGAATTGGTGAAATAAATCAACTTTTTGATGATATTCCAATTATATGACCAGCACCTGTATATTTATATCTCTCATTTCAGTAGAAATGGCATAAAGTATGAAGTACATTTTAGTTTTCATGAATGCTTGTCAGTACATTTGGCAGTACACATCAGCCTTATTTCAAAGACAAAAGAAGTGTTTTGGATTTGGATTCAGTCAGATTTACATACTTCCAAAGTGTTGTTAGTGTGCCACATCATCATATGCAGAACATCAGGCCTAACAGACATCTTTTCTCAAACAACGTGAAAGAAATTCACCTCATTCATATAGATTTCTCAAAAAAAGTCCATACTGCAAAAGAAAGTGGTGATAAATGGGTTTATGGTGAAATTTCTGCTTACTCCAGTGTGCAGAGGACAGCAAAAAAAATCCTGAAACTTTACTTGCAGCTGCTTTAACTATGGAGCACCACTATTCTTATATGTATATGTACCAGCAAATATGGGCACCAAAATGAAAACTCTGAAGATATACCTAAAGTGCTGTGGTCTGGGTCATCAGGGTCGGGTGTGTTGCTGCGGAGGCTGGCCATGTCTCCTCTCCTGTGCTGCCTGTGTCTGCGTCGGTACTGGAACTCAGCATACGCCTACAACACAAAAACGCACACAACCGCATTTCAAAGCTGCTTCAGAAGGAGTAACTATATTCCCACTGGACCCTGTTGGCATCAGGCTGTTGGCATCGTCATGTCAGATTAACAGAAAGATGCTTTGAGTAAAGTCAAAAAGGAATAGTTCAAAATTAAAATGATAATTATGGCATTATTACATTCAAAACCCTTATGGATAATTTTTAATAATGTAAAAAAAAAACACAATCTCACAAACCTATAATATGGCATCAGAAGACTATAATATAATATAATATAATATAATATAATATAATATAATATAATATAATATAATATAATATAATATAATATAATATAATATAATATAATATAATATAATATAATATAATATAATATAATATAATATAATATAATATAATATAATATAATATAATATAATATAATATAATATAATATAATATAATATAATATAATATAAGAGTGTCTTCTGCTCACCAAGCCTGCATTTATTTGATCCAAAGTACAGCAAAAACAGTGCAATTTTTAAATATTTTGTACTATTTAAAATAACTGTTTTCTATTTGAATATATTTTAAAATTTAATTTATTCCTTTCAAAAGAGCTGAACGTTTTAGCATCATTACTCCGGTCACATGATCCTTCAGAAATTATTCAAATATTCTGATTTGCTGCTCAAAAAACATTTATTATTTTTATTATATTGGAAAAATACGGAGTAGAATTTTTTCAGGTGTCTAAGATGAATAGAAAGTTCAGAAGAAGAGCATTTATCAGACATAGAAATCTTTTGTAACATTATAGAGATCTTTATCATCACTTTTGGGCAATATAAAGCATCCTTGCTAAATAAAAGTATTATATAATTGTATAATATCATAAAAGTATAATTTATAATAATAATAATAATAGTTTCTTTCTATAATTTCTCTCTATTCCCCATAGAATCCTGAAAAAAATATGTACTCAACTGTTTTAAATATTGATAATAATACAAAATGTTTCTTGAACAGCTAATCAGCTTATTAGAATGATATCTGAAGGATCATGTGACACTGAAGTTTGGAGTAATGATGCTGCAAATTTAGCTTTGACCACATGATAAGTTATGGCTTCATTATTTTAAATATAAAAGTATTTCACAATATCATTGCTTTTGCTGTATTTTGGATCAAATAAATGCAGCCTTGATGAGCCAAAGAGAATTCTTTAAAAACATTTAAAAAAATCTTACGGTTCAAAAACTTTTGACTGGTAGTGCAACAGCATTGAAAATAGTGACCAGCATTATTAAAGGGGAAATCTGATGGCAATTTTCCACACGTTGGTATGATTCTTTAGGATCTTTGTGAAATGTCTGCAAAACACTTTGGTTCAAACTTCCTCAATGATCATGTAAAAAACATTATTTTTTACCTTGTCAAAAACAGCTCTGATTACAGCAAGCCAAAACAGTACAACTGGCTGAAGACGGAAATATGCTAATACAGAAATCACCGTCAGCGGCCGTGGGTGTGGCCTGAGCAGTATGATCATCACTCTGTAATAAAATTTACTACAAAACCAACATGAAATAGCATTTCAGTGTACCGTATTTTCCCAAGAGGGTCTGGCTGCAGACTTGCACTTGCACTCTCAGACTTGCGTTCTCAGACTTGCACTCTCAGACACTTGCACTTCCGTTAGTGACGTCACTTGCAGTCTTTATTTTTTATTTTATAGATTTTTTTTTACGTTTTGTTTGAATTTCCCAACATTTTATAACAGTAGCCAGGTGGCAAAGACGAAAAAAATAAACTAAATTACAATGTCACTTGCAATCGCTACTTTCACTCTCTGCTACCTGTGACATTTGCAATCGACACAAATCGTTCATGTTGCCAATGGTGACAAGAAGCTGTGGTGGTGAATAAACGCAACGCGCAAAGTTTCGCGTTAAGTATTTTTCCATATAGAATAAACTGCCTACAACTCATTTATATCACTGTCATTGTCCATTAAGCTACATTATGTGTTTTATTTATAATGATTTTCTATAGGATGAAAATGTTTAATGTACAATTTAACGCACTGCGTTCTGTACTTGTCTGCTTGCCTGTACGGAGCTGATCCTTTTAAAATCACTTAATGCATTTCATAATGCACGTTCATATTTGCTGGTCTGTATATACTTTGAGTCAACAACAAGACATATAGGCTATGCCTACTGAATTATAATAATAATAAAGACTGCAAGTGACGTCGCTAGCGGAAGCACAAGTGTCTGGGAGTGCAAGTCTGAGAGTGCAAGTGCAAGTCTGCAGCCAGACCCGTCTCTATTTTCCGGACTATAAGTCGCACTTTTTTTCATAGTTTGGCTGGTCGTGTGACTTATCAAAATGAATTAGACAGGAACCGAGAGAAATGAACCAAGAGAAATTAACCGATAGAAAACATTACCGTCTACAGCCGCAAGAGGGCGCTCTATGTTTTCAGTGTAGACTACAGGAGCATTGAGCAGCATAGAGTGCCATCTTGCGGCTGGAGACGGTAATGTTTTTCCTCATCATGACATTTGGACTGATACCCAGACAGCAAGCAGTATCAGCCCAGATCTGGCCCACATTTGGCCCGCATGGATTTAACACCGGCCAGATGTGGGCCGGTTCTGGGCCGAAATTGCTTGCTGTGTGGGATGCGACTTATACTCAGGTGCGACTTATAGTCCGATAAAATACGGGGTATGTGTCAGTATAATCTATTTAAGATTGAATTACCAATCTTATTCTAAACTGCACTTCTTCCAAATTTATTTTCACCATGGGTCGACAAACTACCAAAAATAAAAATAAAAAGTCTTAAATTTTACCAAACTGAAGCTGCATGCAGTAAGCATGCAATAACGGCAGCATACTCAAAGAAAACGTACATTTAGGAAAAACATTCCTGAGAGGCACCGCTCAAGCATCAATAAAATTCATCTTTCTACAAGCCATAAATCCATAGCAAAATGAAACTGTGCCATAGCCTGCATACATGATTTCAAAAGAAGAGCAGCGACTGAAGTGGTAGACTGGTTCACCTTGGAACGTCTGCAAAAAACATATTTCATGACCTTTCATGGAACAGTCAAAGCAGGAAACTTCCTTTTGAAGTTACAGCACCAAAGGCATCTTTTAGAAGACCGTGTCGGGATACATTAACAGAAAAGAAAAATATCTCGCTTTCCAGATGAACGGCATCAGAATTCATAATCTGGAATGCACCGCAATCATTTGGAATATATGAATAGCTGCAATAGAGCAGGGTTATTCAAATCTTGTCCTGGAGGGCATATGCGGTGCAGAGTTTAGCTCCAACCCTGATCAAAGTCACCTGCCTGTGATTTTCTAATGATCCCAAAAACTTTGATCAGGGTTGGAGCCAAACTCTGCACTGCATTGGCCCTCCTGGGCAAGATTATAATAACCCTGCAATAGAGTATGAACAGAACAAATAAAACATGCGACCAAAAAAAGTGGACAAGGACATAAGTGATGGAGTGTACATGACATAAGTGATGGAGTGTACATGATAGGCGCCATTCCACTGTTTGATTAGCCGTTCCTGAGATGGGCTCTAATGAGGATTCTTTAATACCTGCGGATGGCTTCCTGTATACTGATAGTGCTCTCTCGGATCAATTCCCCCGAGAAAGGCATGACTCCTCTGGATCTTTAGATTAGAACAAAATAGCGGTACATTACAGGTCTTCACATATTCACAACTGCTGCAACAGGACTACATCTTGTTCTATAGGCTGATATGCACTGCCAAATCTTCAGGTACCAGCTAAGTAGATTTAATGTAGACACAAGCTATTCCCAAAGTCTCAAAACAAACCAAACAAAATAGTTACCTCAGGAGAAGCGAAACCCAAGTACTCCCAGTCCCATGTCCCACCGGCAAAACTGCAAACGCAAACAAAAAAGTAGGTTCCATGTGATTCTATACACTGTTAGTCTGCAGGTACAGTTGTGTTACAAATAAAGTAACTTAATAAATACAATACTACTGTTAAACTAAAATACAGTAGTAAAATAAACCCTATTAACCCTATTTAACTTAAAGGGATAGTTCACCCAAAAATTAAAATTCTGTCAATTACTCACCCTCATGTTGTTCCAAACCCAGATGATCTTCGTTCATCTTCGGAACACAAATTGTGATATTTTTGATGAAATCCAAGAGCTTTCTGACCCTCCATAGACAGTAACGCAACTGAAACTTTCAAGGCCCAGAAAGGTATTACGGACATCATTAAAATAGTCCATGTGACATCAGTGGTTCAACCTTAATGTCATAAAGCTACAACCTACAACTTTTTGTGTGCAAAGAGAACAAAAATAATGACTTTAAATCAACAATTTATACTCTTATGTGTCAGTCTTTGTTCACAAGAGTATCATGATGCATGCGAATGATGCAACTAACGCAGAAGCCGGCGTTCTGAAATAGAACCTGGATGTGCAGTGCCATGTTTTCAATCAGAGGAACGTAAACGCATGTGTTGTTGTACTCTCATGAATGCGCATTGAAGCCTGACACAGAAGAGAAGACATTATTAAATAAATGCATTCTTTTTCTTTTCTTTACGTGCAAAAATATTGTCGTAGCTTCATAACATTAAGGTTGAACAACTGATGTGACATGATATTATAACGATGTCCAATGTGACATCAGTTGTGTGACATCAAAGTTAGGACGATGCATCCTACCTTTCTGGGCTTTGAACATTTCAGTTGCATTTCTGTCTATAGAAGATCAATAAGCTCTCGGATTTAAAAAAATATCATAATCTGTGTTCTGAAGATGAATGATGGTCTTGCGAGTTTGGAATGACACTGGGGGGTTAGTAACTGACAAAATGTTCATTTTTCTGTGAAATATATTCCTTTTACTTCATAGAAATTTGTTTTCTATTTCTTTTAAAAATATAGTGTAAAACTAATTTTATATATGTTGTTGTTTTTTTCTGTTTTCAACAAGAGTTTACATTTTCTAAAAAAAAAAAAAAAAATGTAGTATGACCATTAAAACTTTGTAAATTGTATTTTCAAGGTTTCCATTTTGCTTTTTTATTATAATTATTTTTTTTTTTTTTACTATTTTTAAACGGTCTGTAATTCAGGAAAAGGCTCTTACCTGCGTCGAGGGGCTTCAGGCGAATCATTGGGTGCCACACCTCTTGCCACGGAGGCCAAAAACTCCTGCCTCTTTTGCTGCACCAGGCAGGCCGCACGGATTATCTTATGACGAGGTGTGCGGAGGTAAGGCCGGTTGACTTTCTGTGCAAGATCTTCTGTCACCATTTCCAAGTCAGTCTAACAATAAGAATAAGAGTATTAAGTTGTCACTAACTTAGAACGTCCAAGGTAAGCATTTCCCATAACTACCATGTGTGTTACTAACCTGCATAAGTTCAAATATTTCCTTTTTTGTGCTTTTGGGCTCCAAAAAGAACCCATATGGGTAAGAGCACTTGAGAATACGACGAGTCTTAAGTAGTTCATGCACTGCATCTTCAATGAAAGTAGTATCTGGAGGTCCGCCTTCTCCTGCAACAACACAGTAACACAATATAGGAGTTAAAATCTAATTTAAAAAAAGTCTACAACACAAAGTATTTAACTTGATCTACTGCTAAATGTAGAAGGAATCACTGTGTGAATGGAAAAGCAGGTTTAATTCTCTATAGAGTACTTTCACTCATTTTACCAACTGATACAAGGTTGACCATGCATTAACATAGCTTAGAAATAATTTATAAACATTGATTATATGCTTGAGGTTTTGCATCTTACTTCCACTCAGAACTTTGCTAAGCTGTTCCATCTTGTCTTTGGCCGTTTTAAGCAGGCGTTCTTCCAGCTGTTGGAAAAGATAATACAAATAAAGACCATCTGAGTCATTATGTCACAACTAATGTCAATCCACAGACTGCCAAATGTCTGTTTACTGACCATATGATGCATAAATGGCAGGTAAAAAAAAAAAAAAAAAAAAAATGGTGGCTGGTTATTTGGTTTAAATTATATCCAGATGATTTCTTCCGGTTTTTGGCCATTCAACATTGCAAACCAGACTTCATGGCATTTAGTCAATTACATTTTGAGACTATGTCAAATCAGGCAGATTTATTTAGACTCCTTTTTTTTTTTTTTTTTTTTTACCTGGCAGCTGTGCTCATGATTCTTAAACCGTGTGTAATAGTGCATGAAGCGATCCAATTCCTGGAAGTTCTTGTGTTTCTTCTCAGCCTGCAAAATACAAACCAAACAACAAGATCAAAAAAGGGGTGTAAATGTGCAGGATCAGACATACACAGTTGTGAGATCTTTTTTTCTTCATTATTAAAAATTCTAGAATAACTCTTACAGACAAAACAGCATGAGCATACATGTACCTCAACAGTCATCTCTTTAGACTGCTCCTCCACTTGCTGGATGACCTCGTAGCGTGTGCAGCGGTAGTAACCTCCTGTAGATGAGCTGTGTTTTTTCCACTCTTCCAGACAGATCCAGCAGAAATCATACTTGCACTGCACACACATACATTCTTGATTAACACCTACATTAAAACAAACCATTGGACTACTTTTATGTCACGAGCAAATGAATATAGCGGTCTAGCAGGCATCACACTGGGAGTTGTGGGATTCTGAGAGCAAGGATTAAGTGTGTTGCTAGGAAACCATCTCTCACTTTTTATTTTTGGAGTGCTAGTATTTGCAATCTTTCCCTGTTTAGTAACCTTGTTGCAGGATTATCAAGATTGAATTAACAGTAATGCATTTCTGCCTAAGCCACACACACACTTCTTGAACATTTCTTTGAATCTTTGAATAGTAACTTGAATAGTTTATTTTTTTTTAATGATTTAATATCAATCCACCGTTACAGAGGCAGAACTTTAGAAACAAATCTTAATCTTAAAGGGTTAGTTCACCCAAAAATGAAAATAAGGCCATAAATTACTCAAGGCATCCTAGGTGTATATGACTTTCTTCTTTTAGACGAATCCAGTCAGAGTTATATAAAAAATTGTCTTTGATCTTTTTAAGCTTTCAAGTTTAAAGGCACTCAGCAGGTGTTGCAGTGCTTCAGTGCATAAGTGAAATAAAAAGTGCCCATCCATTAAAAAAAAAAGTGTATCACATTGTATCACATTGCTCAGGGGTGGTTGGACAACAGAACACGGAAGCAGCTCCGGGAGGATGATGTAATATGTCAGTGTTGTGCATGTGCTAGTTAATCTCGTGAAAACCAACGTTTGTTAACATGAGCAAAGGAAGCAAAGTTTCCTTACTTTAGCAAAGGAAAACCTTCTTTTGGCCTATATCCAAATCCTCTTGACATTCTTCTTTACCAATCCTCATTTTGTAATTATTCTAATTAGTGACCATTGTTTTGTTTTGATCTCTTCCCTGCGCTTCCGCAGTCATCACCTCTGAGCGGCCCATGTGCAAAACTGACCTCGTACGTCATCCGCCCAGAACTGCTTCCATGTACAACAGAGAGCACAAACTAGATTAAACTGATTATTACGTTTTAAATTTGGTCATTTTTCTTACAAAAACGCATCGATTCACTAAAGGAGGCCGATGTTCAACCCCCAGAGCTTTGTGAGACACTTTTTTTTTTACTGGATGTGCACTTTTTATTTCACTTCTTTTGGACTGAAGCACACGCTGAGTTTCATTAAACAGTTTGAAAGATCAAAGATAATTTTATGTCACTCGGACTGGATTCATCTGAAAGAAGAAAGTCGTATACACCTAGGATGCCTTGAGGGTAATTTATTGCCTTTTTGGGTGAACAAACCTTTTAATAATTATGATTGTCCTAGCATAAAAAGCCATAAAGACAAGCAGCAAAACTTAAATTCAATGCTTTCTAATAATCCACATTGAGTCTACCAATTAGGGTTTCATCCAAAATTCCAGTTTTAACAGTCTTGATTTACTCTTCACAAGGCTCACAAGCCATATTGGTACAATTCCCTCTCAGTTTACTTTTTACTGGAAGATAATATTTCATCTCTTTTGAGAAACACAACTCTTCCACTCAGGGAGTCCCCTAGGGTTATGTTCTTGGCCCTTTCATTTTTATAATCTACAAACCTTTTATTTGTCACATCACCAACCATCATGGTCTCAGTAATCACTTATTTGTTGAGATTTATTCTACCACCTGTTCTGATACACAATCTCCCACTCATTTTGGTCAGTGGCACTGGGAATTTTCTTAAACACATACAAAGGAGATTTAAAAATAAGTTGGCCAAAACTCAGATTTGTGTATTGATTTTAAAGTTTTTGTCAATCCCTTTCAAACTTCCTTGGTATCATATCTGACCCTTTGTTCACTTTCAAAGTTCACACCAACTCTCTTGTCAACCCTGCATTCTACACCTTTGATATGGAAAAACTCAATGACTCCGCCCATTCTTAACCTGGTATATACATAATATTATAACACAAATAACCTTGGCACATTGCATGTGGTTACAGCCCTCATTCTTCTGAATGGGAGATTTGCAGTTAGCACAGGGTTTGGCGTTGCTGAGTAACCACAGGCAGTTGGCAGCATCTTCATACGCCTCACTTACACCTGCCACTGAAATGGAAAAAGACAGAAATAAAGTTGCTTGAGGTCCAAAACCATTTTTGGACAGGTAGGAACATTACTTTAGGAGATTTATCTTAGTAGTCACTTAAAGTACAGCAAAACAGACTCACATTCTTCTGGTTTCATATCAGTGACTTTCTGGAGCCACATCTTCCAAGTTTGGCAGTCACACGGTTCATGGGCCTCTCCTTGGCACTCCCTGTGGGGAGAAACACCAGTGTGATGTCAGGCCTAATCTTGAAGGAAATTCCATTCCTAGTAAATATTTTATTTCTATTCCATGCATTTTAGTTGTTGATAGTGGAATGGCGTGTAGGGATAAATATGTGTGTCAAACATGAGTGAAAGATTAACTTATTTTAAAGTAATGTACTTTACCAAGTTCAATCGGTTCCTTGTACACGCCAGGTCCAGGACGTTCTTTTTTTAACATTTACCATGGTATTTTCCCTGATATCTACTACCCAATTAGGATGGTGACATACCAGCTGAGAACCACTGAAATAAAACAATGCTGGCAGGCTGTTGACCACAGACGCCTTTTAAACGGCAGCTCCTTACGTATTAGATGAAGTCCATATTCACTCAGATAGATTAAATATGTGAGAGAGGGGAGGGTGTTCTGACTCAAAAGCAATGCTCAGACCTGGCACAGGCAGTGATGAGATACGAGCCCACTGTGTGGGTGTGTGTACATGTCTGTGTTTGTGTGTTGGGGACATAAGGGCCAGAGCTGTGGGAAAGAGAAACTCAGCCAGCTGCATCGCCACAGACCACTGTGAGCAGAACATGCATACAAACACACATTCTTCCTTCATTTATATATATGTAATACACGTGTGACCTTTTGACAATGTATCTTTAACAGAATTGCATTACTAAAATAATTAAGTGCAGAATATGAGTCCTTTAGAAATACGATTAATATTATTTAATTACTATTAATATCTTTCCTTTAAATCATGTTAAATTATGTAGTGAACTGGAGGTTTCGTTCAGAATTCCACATGGTATAATGGTATAATGACTTGAGAGATTTGTATCAGTGACTGGCACTGACCAGCAGAAAAGATGGCCCTTGCCACAGTCCACAGCAGGGGCCTGGAGGCGAGGAAAACTGAGAGGGTCAGAGGTGCTGGCACCTGGCCCCTGTCCGGCCAATCGCACTGCTCTATCACAGCCAGCCCGCGGGCACCACCGGATGGCAGGATTATTCTCCACAAATGCCTGAAGAAGAACAAGAAAAACAGTAAAGAGGAGGATGGAGAAATAATAAAGGAGAAAACAAGTAAGGGGGGCATTTAATATGCAAGAAACTGCCTTATCTTTTAATATGTGGCTCTCTGCAATTCTCTGATTCTGATGTAAAATAACTGAACTGCATATTTTACCATTTTAAACGGCAATATGCAACATTTATATCATGTCCTCTTTTTTTTCTTAACAACAAAAATATTGAATAGCATAGCAAATTTTTTACTTAATGGTTTCTCGATCTAGTAAAAAAGCAAGAAAACAGTATCACTGGTTTTAAGAACAACAAACCAGCAACAGATACAAAAAGTTAGATGGGGTAACTTAAAATTCTCTTTAAAAATATATAAACTTATATTGTTATATTATACTTCTCTACTGTTCAATAGTTTGGGGGTCAAAAATTTTTTTGTTCGTGTGTTTTTGAATACGTCTATTGTACCCACCAAGACTGACCACTTTATTTGATCCAAAATTCAGTAAAACAGCAATATTGGGAAATAAGTACACTTTAAATTAACTTGTTTATATTTTAATTTATAACGTAGTTTATTCTTGTTATGGCAAAGCTGAATTTTCATCAGCCATTATATCATCATTCTTGTGTCACATGATCCTTCAAAAATAATTCTAATATGCTGACTTTTGAAGAAACATGTCTTATTATGCTGCTTAATATTTCTGTGGAAACAATGATACATTTTTAAATCAGGATTCTTTGATGAATATAAAGTTATAAATAACAGCATTTTACCTGAAAAAAAAAAATCACTTCTGATCAACCAAATTCACTCTTATTCATAATTTATTATTATTAGTATTAATTGACCCCAAAATTCTGATTTGTGGTGTGTATACATTAAAAATGTAACTTGTAAAATTCCCACATGTGTATATCTATTTATTTGGTAAGTATATGTAAATAATAGGTAGGATAAAGTATAGTCCAGGTTTCTCTCAGGATTTATTCTACAATAAAATAATCAGCTGGCTGTACATTATTCCTTAAACATTAATCATTCTCAGATGAAACTGAATGATTTCTGAGTGTAAAGATTCGCTTCATCTAATTTGCTGGGTCTTGTTATGATGCTGGGATCTGAGTTAATTTTTACCAACAACTCCAGAAGTCCGTTAGTACACTCTGACCCTAAAAATGGCAACAACAGAGCTCAGACGCCCCTGTGGAAGATTCAACATCTCCATGGCAACATAATGAAAGCCTTGGGACTCCACAGCGTGAGAAGTGTCATTCTCAGACATTCTCAGATGAGAGCTGCCATTGTTACAGTTACTTCAACCCTCTCAGCTCCCATTTCAATGCTCCACCGTTCTGGACAGACTTCACAATAACACTAAACACATAAACTCCACTGAGGACTGATCTGTGTGTCTGTGAAAACCACCTATGAACTCACAATCACAGGGTTTGAATCAAAACTGGGGCCTAATATATTGACTGACTGCTGAATTACTTAATCTATCTTTCTGTTTAACTCACCACATCACTGAACAATACAATACAGTATCCATGAACATAATTAAGACTAATGTGCATCTAATCTTGTAATTATACCTTGATGTCAAACTGCAGATAACGTTTGTCCATCTCTCTGGACACAATGCTCTCAATAACCTCGACAGGAACCAGCTGGAAGCAGTCATAGGCTGGGCAGAAGATATTGTGGGCCTCCCCCTCCTGAATCTTCATATTCAGGAAACTGCCAAGGGCAAAGTACAAATGATCATTAAAGCAGTAGTGAGAACTGACAGTGATTGTAATGGGACTGAAGCACTGAATCAAAGCCTCCACAGAAAACACCCTCACCTTTCCCAGCATCCTCTGCAGAACTCATGACCGCATGGAATATCAACAGGATCCTCAAACATGGAGGCTGCACACATACAAATGCCACACTGACAGCGGAGAACAAAGAAAAATATTTGTGAGAAAATATCTACATAATAGGCATACCTGTCGAATTCATTCTATACATGAAGCAGCATAAAATGGGTCAGAATTATAAACATTTGATAAAATGAAGTTTGGCCATTTCATTTAGTGACAGACTACACTAGCCAAGAGATTTTCTCTAACTCCTCGAGCTTATTTAACAATTATCAAGTTTGTTTCTAGCATAGGCTGTGGCTTTATTGTGAAAGTGGTGATCATGCACCTATTTTTAGGCTATAAGGTCAGGCTTTTTATTGATACATGAAAGAACTGATTGTGCTACGACATACTGAGTCTGATCGCTCATGAACCAAGCTCGCCTCACAAAGCTACGGGTCTCTTGGAAATTATAGTCAGTGTTGTGTGATATGTTGGTAAGTTTGTGTCCAAATCAACATACTTTTTAACTAATCTGTCATTTTAACACTCAAGGTTCATACACATTTTAACCAATGAATTTCCATGACTTTTGAGACAATATTAATGACCAAATAATTAATTTTCCTATTGCTCAGTGGAAGAGCATTGCATTAGCAGCGCAAAAGGTTGTGGGTTCAATTCCCATGGAACACAGATAGGGCCCTATTTAAACGATCTGAAACGCAAGTGTCAAAGCGCGAAGCGCAAGTAAGTTTGTGGGCGGGTCTCGGCGCTGTTGCTATTTTCCCGGCGGGATAAATGGCTCTTGCGCCCGGCGCAAATCTAAAATGGGTTGGTCTGAAGTAGCTTCATTATTCATAGGTGTGGTTTGGGCGTAACGTGAAATAAACCAATCAGAGCGTCATCCAACATTCCCTTTAAAAGCAGGTGCGCAAGTTCCATTATGGATTGCTATTATTATGGCGTATTTACCAGGCGCACGCCAGGAGCGGTTCACAGCCGAGGAGACTGATGTTCTTGTAAGAGCAGTGAAAGACAGAGAAGTTGTGTTGTATGGCGATGGGAGAAACCCACCCAAAATACACCACAATGATTTCCGTCATCTCATGTGTTAATATTTTTTTTTAGTGTAACAATTTATGATATGCAAAAATAACTGTTGCATCTGTGTAGATTACATGAGCAAAGTGTATGCGCGTTGTGCACGCTATACATTATGGTCAAGCATGCGCCCTTAAAATAGCATAATAAACAACGCGCAACGCGCCACTGACTTTAGACTAGGTTTTTTCTGGTCAGTGGCGCAATTGTTTAATGGAACAGCAAAATAGCACCAGGGATTGTTTGCGCCGGAACACGCCTCCTTTTTTGCGCTGAACCGCCCAGGGAGCGCAAGTTCATTCACTAGTTTAGCGACGTGCTTCTGTGGAGGGAAAAGCGCGCTTTGCGCGGGTGCAAAATAGGAATGACACATGCGTCGGTGTACAAAGTCAATTGCGCTGGGTGCAAGATAGGGCCCATACTGGTTAAAAAAAAAAAAAAAAAAGTATGTGCACTGTAAGTCATTTTGGATAAAAAGGATCTGCTAAATGCATAAATGTAAATGTTAGCCAATCATTTTAAAATGAATGATGTCAGACAACGTGGTGACAGTTTACAGTCGGTACCTAATGATGCATTATTTTACAATAAGAATAAAAATGCATTCAAATGTATGATTGCACATGTGAACTGAAATGCCTATTAAATGGTACTTGTTTGCTTTCTATTTGGTTTTAATAAGAAGTACAGGTTAAAACTGCGCCAGACGTTACTCTAAGCAGAGAACATATCACCACATCACTGAATATTGTATATTGTCAGTTAAACCCAGGACCTGAAAAACTGTTCTGGTCTAACAGCAGCGACAGTATTTAGGTACAAAAATTGAATAAACCGTAAATTAAAAACAGATTAAAGTTACAAAAGTTATTCAGTCAAGAGCAGCGAGTGATTTTCTGTCTTTTGTTGCTTGATTAACATTAATGATAATAGTGACAATAGCACGGCTTTGGACACAATGCACGGTTCAAATCCAGCTACTCGTGCATTTACTTTCACAAACGTTTAAATTAACTTGAGACAAAACTTAAAATTAATTAAATTAAGACTAACTATTGTACATCATTCTCCACAGAAGCGGTTGTAACATCACTAATAGAGGACCAAATCTGATCCCTCACCAAGGAGCGATCATCATCAGCCGGGGTTAGGCTGATTTCGTCAGGGGAGGTGATGGATGAGCGAGTGGTGCGAGGCGTACGGGGCGAAGGCAGGGTGTCCCAGGTGTTATAGCCTCTGGGCGGGGGAGTTGGCATCTGAACGCCTGAGCGCTGACAGCAGTTTTCAGCATTAGACATCCACGCTTCCAGGAGTTTCTCTCTGTCCCAGTCTAAATTTCAAAGGGAAACTTGGGTAAGTATGCATGGCAAAAAAAAAATGAAGAGCTACACGATTCTAAAAATACACATTAATTCACCTATCAAATGCCTTTTTCAGTGGAATTGTAACTGATTCGAGAGTTAAACAAAGCTGTTCTTCCGGGTGGAAAAACCTACCCAGATGTTCAGAAGGCTGTTTTCCCACATGATATGAGAGCACTTATTTGTCTTGATATGAAACCTGCCAATCATGGCTGGTATACACCCCCAAGGTTAGGAAAAAAAGGAAGTATGCTTTTAGCAATAATGAGTAACCATTAAAATGCATGTTAAGACATTCATTACTTAAAAGGTGCAAAGACATTCACTTATTTTTTAGGCTCCAGTTTCCTCTTCCTCTAGTTCAAGAGACGGTGGCGGCATTTAAAAAGGACATATGCTTTGATATCTTTGAATGAACTTATCGGTCAACATCAATGAAGTGTGCTGGGGTAAGAAAAGATAAGAAATGACACTTCCCAAAGGAAATCCTGGAGACAGATTCCAGACGCTGAAGGCAAGATAACAGACTAAAGTCCAAGGCAAAACACAGACAAATACTACCAAATTAAACTTGCTTGCAAAGAAAAGTGTGAGATTTCCCCAAATGAAAATCCTCAAAGTGCATTACACCAGTTGTTTGAGCTCTACCGTTGTAGTTTCAGGAGTCAAGAGTGTGAATAAGATTAAAAGAAGGTGAAACTGCATATCTGAGCCTCGGCTGGCGGTCTCCAGAGAAGCCGTGGCAATAATAGCAGCGCACATGAATCAGAGCTCTGCCCTTTTCTCCCATGGGCTCTAGTCATCTGGAACAAGGCCTGCTAGAAAGGCTGCTGGAGATTAAAAAAAAGAAAGCACTGATCCAATTATGAGTCTTTTGCCAGAGAGTTTAGCAGCTCTAAACATGAGTGCTCTTGTAAAATTAAGGAGAAGGAAACCTCTAGGTCTGCTTTGTGAGCATGGATGCTTTTAGATCTCTCCAAGGAAAATGCCATACCGGTTTCCAACAGCTGTAAATTTACATGAACATATATTCTTCATAAGTTAGGAACTGGAAGGATTGCGTCAGAATGAACCGAATAAGTAGGCCTGCACAGAATATGTGCTCACAGATGCACACAGAATTCAACGGCCATGACCCCACACAACATTTTATAAATTTCCTGTCCCTTGCATATTTGTTTTCTAAATAATAGACAGAAGCATGATTTCCCTAATAGTCAGAACAACCACCGTATCCGTTCAAACCAAATTAAAAGCCTTATCAGGTTTTTGAGTAAAGTGGATGTGGATAACAGTCAATATGCTAGTAATAAGCAACTTGTTAATAATAAATAGTGTTCCCTATTATAAAGTCTAACCAAAATGTCACAGCTGCTCTTTTATATTAAATACAAATGCATGATGGTCACTTGCTGTCCAAAAAAAAAAAAAAAAAAAAGGAACAGAAATAAACCAAACCAAGCAAACCGGTCACACTTTATTTTAAGGTCAAATTCTCTCTATTAACAAACCAAAAAACTACTATTTGCTGCTTATTAATATTTAGTAAGGTAGTTGTTAAATTTAGGTACGGGGTGGGATTAGAGATGTAGAATATGGTCATGCAGAATATGTGCTTTATAACTACTAATAAACAGCCAATATGTTAATAATAGGCACGCTAAAAAGCAACTAGTTAATGAAAATTGGTCCCTATACTAAAGTGTTACCAGCAAACCAAACCAAACCAAGTTTTCAGCTCCAAACTCTCAACAAATTTGACCAAAATTCAATTTGGGCCAGCCAACAGCACTGAATATATCTTTGAGTGTTTGACACAATCATACCATGTGCCCGAAGAAGAGCCTCTGCGGTGAAGAGAGGAGCTTGCAACATATCTGCCGTCTCCACTATCAGCATGTCCTTCAGTCTCCTGAGGTCCTGCACTCGCAAACCTTCATAAAACTGAAACAGTAACACGGTTACGTGTTAAACATTGAATCATAGCGAAATCAGAATTCAGACATCGGCATCAAACTCTTCTATTTTTATTGGTCTTAAAGAAAAGCAGATTACATTTTGACACATCTGGACACCAGGGCTTGAGGCAAATGTTAACGTCACAAGAAATTCCAGAGTTTATTTGGAGAGCTCACCTCCCTGCGGTCTAAAGCTGCATACTCTGCCTCAATATCCTCTGCATGGGGGTCAGTGGAGAAGACCATCTGAGACTCCAGACTGAGTGCAAGCTCCTTATGGTGCTGCCTTTCTGCACAGTCACATGGGGTCTCCTTGTTTTCATTTTCTGCAAACAGGTCTGCACAACGCTTCACCAGAAGCTGCAGAAAGATGGAAATATGGTTAATATACAGAGAAAAGATTAACATGGTCATGACATGAGGTACCAGATGAGGTTTAACTGACCTAAGATAGCATACAGTACCTTTTGGAACATACGCTATTAAACACAAATATCAATATTTGCCACATTTTCTTGTTAAATATAGATGTGGAAGAATTGTCAAGACAGAGTTTTTTTGTGTATTTGAGTTCAGCTAAAGTATTGAAGATCAATTCGAGGAAGTTTCAAAACATAAATAGTTATATTTTACAATATGGAAAAGTACTTGACAAACTAATACAAGCACTTACGTTTTCTATTCTATAAAATAAAAAAAAATAAAAAACAGCTATGTGTACTGTGCAAGACTAAATGGGACTTGTCATTAGTGGTCGGCCGATATATCCCCAAGGCTGATATATCAGCTGATATTTGGCATTTTTCAAATCTCAGCACCGGCCGATAAGTTATTCTGCTTGGCCGATGAGTTCGAGGCAGGACTTTTATGAGAGCAGAAGTGCCAGAGCGCACACAGTGCTCACACTCTCTCTCTTGTTCATCATCGTCGTTAATTGTTTGGTCTGATACAGATAGAAGTCTGTCTAATAATCAGATAGAATGGTTGAACAAAGGAATTAATGTACACAGAAAATTTTATATGATTGCTTTTTTTAGGCTTATTAGTAATAGAAAGGCAAACATTATAATACTTTCTAGTTTGCCATCAGCATTAAACAAATATGCATTTATGTAATTTAAACAAGTCTTTGAGTGACTAATGAACATTTAATTTCAGAAACCTTGCAAACTAAGTCGAATCCAGCGGTGAGATCTTGTGAAGTATGCATTTTTATCCAGTATTACCCTTGCTTTATTTGAAAAATATGATTCCCAATGCACACAAACTTCCCAAAATACTGAGTGTTCTGTTTGTTACAGTGTTTACTTCCTTTTAATTACATTTTTTTACTTCTATTTAATAAAAATTTTATTAAATATTTATTCATTT
Organism: Carassius gibelio; assembly: GCF_023724105.1. NCBI lineage: Eukaryota > Metazoa > Chordata > Actinopteri > Cypriniformes > Cyprinidae > Carassius > Carassius gibelio. The sequence continues at coordinate 14,147,634 of NC_068411.1, read as the reverse complement.
GTGAAAAATACTTTGTCATCAAAACTAGGTTTATTTTACACATTTATTTTACATATTTATTTCTTAAATATTAATATTAATTAAAACAAATATATATTATAATCGGCTTTATATCGGCCCTCTATTTTTCAAGATATCGGCATCGGCTGTCAAAAAACATATTGGTTGACCACTACTTGTCATGGCACTTGTATACTGTTGTTGTTCTCTCGTTGGTCTGATTGCTTCTATTGTTCTCATTTGTAAGTCACTTTGGCTAAAAGCATCTGCTAAATGATTAAATATAAATTAACTTTTTCGCCAGCACTTGACCAACCCTAAAGTTCTATGGGCCCTATTTTAACGATCTAAACACAAAGTGTAAAGAGCACGGCGCAGGTGCACTCAGGTCGTGTCCAAATCCACTTTTGCTATATTAACGACGGAAAAACAGTTGCCGCGCCCGGGCGCATGGTCTAAACGAGTTGTCCCTATTCTCTAAATGTGTTTTTTGCGTGTAACATGCAATAAACCAATCAGAGTCTCATTTTCCATTCCCTTTAAGAGCCAGTTGTATATATATATATATTTAATTAGCCTACAAAAAATTCTTATGCATTGCAATCCTTTAATTTTTTTATATTTGGCATGTTTGTGTGCTGCTGTGCGTCCCTGTGTTTAATTAGAAGCGTGTAGACGCATTGTGGACTCGCCTATACAAACACGTTCTTTAAATCACAAAGAAAAAAAAATTGCGCCAGACTTTAGACCAGGTTTGGTTGGTCTATTGACCAGCACGCCCATTGGCACACATATGAGCGCAAATGCATTTGCTAATTAAACGACGTGGCGCTGGACGGGAAAATGCGAACGGCACCAGACTGAAACTAGCAAACACACTTGCGCTGCGCCTTGCTTCGCATTGCGCCAGGTGTATTATAGTGCCCTATATGTTAAAATCAGTTAATGCAACAATCAGCATGAAAATTCATAAAAACGTTACAGCGTTTATTAATAAAATGTAAATCTAAATTGCCTTTTTTATTTGTACATACATGAATACATTTTAACCCTAAATTAGTTAATCTGTTATGAACAAACTAAAAATTAACAATATTATATTTATTATTTAACATTACCTATAGAATAATTAAAAGAAAAGCATGCTGTTCAATGCATTTATGTATAATGTTAACCTTATTGAACCTTATTATAAAGTGTTGTCCAATATACACTTTTTAGAATTAAAACTGTTTAATCATTTCTACTGTCAGAACAAATGTTCCCAAATGTTCCAGATCAGGGATCTCAATTTCAAATCCCCTTTTGCCAACTAGCCAGGTGGTCAAAAATACATAACCAAATGACTGGAGATAAGGGTGTGCAATACGAAATTAACATGAAAAGTTAAAATGTCTCCACAGCTTTGCCATTACAGAGAGACTGTTAGTGCTGCACCTATTATGGGTTAGTCAGAAGCTTTGTCCAAAAATTGTTCCCCGTTCACTATATGGAAAGAGTGATTCATTATGATTTTGGACCCAACAACTGTGTCCGTGAATGTATCGACAGTGTTTGATAATTGTGCTATATGTACCTCCACACATGTCTTCATCCCTGAGGCAGCAGCGTAGTGTAGTGGAGTGTTTTTCTTGTTATCGGTGGCACTGATGTCAGCACTCTCATATTCACCACGGTCCAGTTTGGCGCCGGTCCACTTTAGGATCATCTGGATGCACTCAGCACGTCTGCGTTCATCTTCATAGGGACGGGCTAGACGCGGCTGCAGAGCCCCTTCGGATAGCAAGATATTTGGCCCCATGCATAACACATGCAGTGTGGTCTCATTGTGCATGTTACGTTTGTTGGGGTTACCGTCCTTGCTGAACAGGAAGGACCTGTGAAATTATGGCATGGTGGATGACAAATGAAAAAAAATGAGCAGTCATTGGTTCTCAATCGGTTTTGATTTAAGAAACCAGATTCTAGGGATGTATTCATAATGAAATTCTGACAATAACAATTTTAGGCCAAAGAGTTTCACACTGGGAAGGAAAAACAGTAGAATGTGATGATTTGTGTAAATTATCTGAGTATTTCTAACAGTTTGAAAGCATTTAAGAACCAAGGAATTGTTGTATAGTTTATAAAATACTGCTTGGAGCCTGACAGATCATTGACATATAAGAGTGCCTGCAATAAAGAAATGGAATAACTTTGCTTAAAACCAAATTCTTCAAAATCTTCTCTCTGTATTCCTGTTGGTTTAATATGGCATGGGATATATATATACCATTTCCAAAAATGGTTATAGCTTAATGACACTAAAAATGTTATGAGGTTTTAAAGGGATAGTTTACTCAAAATGCAAATTCTGTCATTAATTACTCATAATTACCTCCAATTACCTGTTCCAAACCTGTAAAACCTTTGTTCATCTTTGAAACACAAATAAGATTTCTGATGAAATCCGAGAGCTTTCTGACCCTGCATAGACATCAATGCAACTGAAATGTTCCCAAGCCCAGAAACAGGTAAAGCAGTTCATGTGACATCAGTGATTCAATCATAGTTTTACAAATTTACAAGAATACTTTTTGTGCACAAAGAAACTATTTATTTATTTATTTATTTATTTTTATTACAAAAATATTTTCCTCCTCATCCCGTCTGCTGTCATTTTGGAGAGAACCACGAACCATGCGTGTGCTTTACACTGTATGTAAACAACAAGTCATGGTTCTAAAATTGCGGTCTAAGCGAGGTAAGAAAGCTCCCGGATTTCATCAAAAATATTTTTATTTTTGTTCCGAAGAATGGAACAACAACTCGAGACAGAATTTTCATTTTTGGGTGAACAATCCCTTTATCCATCAAGAAAAAAAATATTTAATTTCATAATCATTATGTAAATTATTTTTAAATATATTTATTCTAGGGGGAAAAAAGTATGAATTCTTAATTCATAAATATCTTCAGGTAGCTGTACCACATCACATTTAACTAAAATTGTCTTGTCATGAAAATGTATTTTAAGATATTTTAAGCCTATGCCAGACTAACTAATATGTATTTTGTATTCTATACCCAAACAATTCAAAAAATGTATTGTAATTCAGAAATTGAAAATCTGCATTTCATAGGTTTATTCAAGCCGTTGTATGTAAATTGGATTTTTTATGCATTTCATAAAATAATGGATGATGATAAAACAGTGTTATTAACACATTAATCACAGCTACAGATAAATAAAAACTATGAAATACAAAAAATTGTGAAAATATCTCAGAATATCTTCTTTTATGTTGCACAGAAGAAATAAAATCATAGTTTTGAAAAAACATGATGGTGAGCACATAAATGACAATCTTTTTATTTATTATTTGTAAATGAAAATTTACATACAAATAAGAAACAAAGCCATTAAGTTAAATATTAGATCATTAAACATCTGGAAGTCAGAAAGCCATTGGGTAATGATAGCTTAAATAAAAAATAAGCAGAATGCCAAAATACTAAATATTACTGAAAGCTAAGTCTTACCTGAGTATACGCGTCATTGCATGTCTGGCAGCATAATGGAGAGGGGTGTTGTGTTGGTACGGTTCCCCATATGAAGTGTTGGGGTCCAGAGACTCTTTGAACTGTGGGTTGCCCTCGTAGAGCTGATAGGCTAGAACCTCATCTCCACTGATCAGTGCTTTGCGGAACTTGGTGGCCGTGTTCCCCATCTCTCGCTTCCCAGCTCTGCTGAACGATCAGACTTCTTCAGCCTGTGGGTCCACAGATAGCTGACATTGTGCGCTTACTGGAAACAAGGATAAAGCAAAGAATGTGTCCACTGTACTTCATCAGATAGTCAGCTACATCATACAATAAACATCGGAAAAATCTCCAACTCCACCACAAGGCATGTTAACAAGCAAAACACGAGCCAAAGGAAAATAAATCCTATTTGAAGTTGTGATAAATGTATAACCTTTAATACCACGTCATGTGCAGTAAAAATCTGCAGGAACAGGCCTGAAGTGCTTGTTAGAAGCAAACTGACTCTCCATCATGTCCAAGCAGCACTTACAAAACTAAATCACGTGTTTAACCACATGAGAGAGGCCTGACAGAAGCAGATGCTTAACATGTCCCACTTTACATGTGTGCCCTTTAAAAGACCTGCAAGAGCATAGCCGCTTCTAAGAGCTGATCTAAAACCAGCACATCTATGCAAATCCTTGTCAACCTTCCAGAGAGAAAAATGAAAACAGGTCTTGGATCAGAAGCAGACGGCTAATTGTCTCAACACCCTGACTCATTCTCCACAGGAGATGGTGAGGAACGAAACAGACTTCCTCCAGGAACACTAGGGGCTTCCGGCTCCCTTCGCCAACTTCTGTCAACATACTGCGAGAAGGTTCTGTCGAGGGGCAGGATTCAGCAGGGCAAAAGTTATGCCCCCACAAATACCATCTGTCAACATGGACACCGGAGGTGTCAGCTGTATTCATATTTACACCAACTTTATGAATATAGTATCCCAACTGCAGAAATAATAAACAGGGCCATTTATAAAAACTGACTCAATTTCATTACAGACAGGCAACCTCATGGGTAAAACAACTCGTCTGGCCTAGTTTTATGGTTAACCTCTTTTGGATGGTCTTGCATTGGTTTATTTAGAACGATAAGTGTGAACTATAAACATTTCTGTCACTATTTGCTCATCTTGACATTGTTCCAAACCTGTTTGACTTACTTTCTTCTGTGAAATATTAAATGTTGGTAACCAAAGAGTTACCAAAAAATAACAACCAAATATTACAACTTTCACCTAAGATTTGGAGCCAGATTACAGGATTACAGATATAATAAAGATGGCAGCATCATTATGTCATTTTAACGCAGAGATCAGTAGGGCAGTGAGTAAATTCTGTTGACTTTAGCAATCTATGTTGCATTATCTGTCACTGTTTAGTGGGTACTGTTAAAAGAAAAGAAAAAATTGGAAAAATAAAACACTTAAGTTTTTTTTTTCTCCTAGGTTTTAACAAACTCTCCTTTTAACATCTTCATTTAAGGCTCTATATGATTTCACTCCAGCAAAAATGGAATTGGATATTGATAAATATTATTTTTCCAAAGTTGTGTGCATGTAACTCAAGAAGTATGAAAGTTATCTTAATGTCCTTTAAGATTATGGTTCCTAATAAACTTTTCTTTTTGAATCTTAATTTTCAAGGCCCTATGTAGTTCACTCGCAGAGATAGGTGCATCTCAATTTGGCTCCATGTCCAGATTGTTGATATTATCCCTTTCAGTGATCAAAAACCAAATGTTGGTCACTTTTAATACTTAACGTATTTAAAAGGGAATGGTCTATATAAGAAATAATGTTGAAACTAGAATCATAGCTTGTTTTCCTCTATCAAAATAATTAAACAAAAAAATACCTTTCTGAGTTCCATAAATATAATTGTTCCAAAGTTTGTGAGTGTCTATAAAACAGGAAGTATTAAAAATCTCTCTTAATAAACTTCTTAGCAGGTCTGTCACGATACTTAAATAACTGTCTAAATCGCAATTATTTAATCTAACCGTGGTTTCAGAAAACCGCGATTACTGTGCTTTTTATACGGCACAAGGGAGATCCATACACCAAAAGAACCAGTTTGATTTTCATGCACTGAATAGCCTATATATCTTAATGAGAAGGACAGAATTATATTTGTATTGTTAAATTTAAGTTTACAGAAATTGATCTTCCTTTCGCTTTTGCTGTCAAGCTTTAGCGCAGTTATTTTTCGCTCAGCATTCAAACAGCATGTCACATTTAGGTATGACAGTCAGCATGGTAAAACTTTCCCTCCAAGATGATATATTCCCATTATAATACTTGATGCGTAGATAAAGGTATGAGGATTCACATAAAATGACATCTTGATGGAGTTCATTGCTCTCTCATTTCTCTTCTCTTTGTTTGTACCGTGTGGAGTGTAGTTTCTTCAAGCACATCATTCTGCACCCTTGATGCGCATAAGCACTGCGACTCCATCTTGCTCAAAGTGCACCATTCTGCACTAGACTTGTGCCAGTATGCAGTAATGCGATATATCACGGTAATTAATATGCACAATTTTGTTATTGCGGGCACTTCTAAATACCGTGAATAATTATATATTACAAATTATTCAGAATTTGGAATGCATTTTAAGAATATAATTTCCCATCAGCTGGTCAAAATGCACAACAGATGGGGCTAAACTGCAGAAAATGCAGTCCTTACCCTTGAAACACCACAAATAAATCAGCTGCCCTAATTTCTAAAACATATTTAATAAGTTTAAATAGCCAATCAGATTTGTGTATTTGCTACGGTGTTCATCACAGTGGCAAATACTTAAGTGTTAAAGGCCATGTTGCAGGTTAACCACCACTTTCGATGAATGGGTACATAAATCACTCAAGATATGTTTATCATTTTTAAAATGTCTCAAAAATGATCTTAAAGACCGGTTTTTTACGTTTTTTTACGTTTTTTTACGCAACTCTGTGATGACGTCACGTTGGGGAGAAGTGGAGGAAAGATAGCCTCAGCCTATATGATGCCGCGTTCTAGGCAACCCGTAACCCGTGTGTTTCCAACCTTAAACCCTTGAAAGTGCACTGGAACGACAGTCAAACCCGTGACTTCCCACCCGTGAACTTGTGTCTCGTACTAGATCGATGTACTCCGAGTTCCGAGGTCACACAGCACGCGAAACAACGATGGCAGCCCCTATGGATAATACTGCCTACGGATGCAGTGTTTATGCAAGTGGTACACGTTGAAAAAACGATTTTAGGTCAATGTAACGTTGCAATAAAATAAATAATCGAGTTACAACTCCTTGCGCTCAGAAAGTTTGCCGTAACTTGCCTGGAATGGTACAAAGTCGTTAGTCGTGGTATGAAATACTGATTACAAGCTCAAAAACCTGGAACGCAGCATCAGAACTATAGCGATTGACTGGGATGAGGAAGAGGTCACAAGAACCAATATGTATGATGGCACGCAGCAGTGTAATTTCGAACCTGCCAGACATGAGAGGGCAAATGAGGAATTGCCAAGAACTGATGTCCGTCAAAGCCAATTAAATGCATGGTCCGAGGAGAATGAGAGGAGAGCTGGTGAAGTGTCCTGGTGAGTTGCTATCATTTAGCATCGCAGCAATCAGCACTGGAGCTAGTCTACGAGCAGCAGTGCACAATAACGACACATATATTTTTTACTGTCACTGAATAGCACAGAGTGAAAAATCAACGTTTTCTTTATATCTAGTGGCAGTGATCATGACGTTTGTTCAGATAAGTACCGGTGACCTTTGTCAGAGTGTCGCACAGCTGGTAAACTTTGTCTTTGTCATCTAGAAATAAAAGGCACCATGCTAGCTATATGGACGTTTCTAAGTGTTTATCTCTTCCTCTGGTGAAAATGTTGTTGCAAACGTAGCCGCGTGTGTGTCGCGGAGTTTGGCAGGTGCTTGTGTGGGAGGTGCTGTCGCATGCAAACTACGTTGAAAAGCTTGTGCTGTAGGGAAGTGAGTGCATTTGGGTCAACTGTTGGTCGATATCTCTCTATCTATCTGTCTGTCTATCTATCTATATATCTAGTCTATCTATATACATCTATGTATTTATCTATCTATAATCTGCGCTATCTGAATACTGTCGTCTCTCTAGTCACTCTCTATGCGGGCTTTGGTAAATTCTCTCCCCAACGTGACATGATGCAATGCATTGTGGGGGAAAGGAGACCGCTGTAAGATATTACCTACTTTTTCATATTATATTCCGTTTTGTGATACCCAACAACATAAAATACAATGGATAACAGTTTAAATATTTATTACCAACAAGCAAATTGCACAAATTCGTTAAAAAATTAACCCTGCAACAAGGCCTTTAAGTCTTAATAAACTATTTTAATCTGGACTACAACATGACATAGAAATTGTTTGAAACTGTTAAAATGTTTTTGTTAACTAACATTTTACAATAGAGCTTCATTTTTAACATTTAGTTAATTCATTAGTCAACAAACTGCCAATGAAATATTAAACATTTAGAAATCAGACAGCCAGTCAGTTATGATAGATTAAAACACACACATGATTCTTTTCTTTTTATATCAAAGTGCCCCAGATCTGTAGCGCATTGTAATACACTTGTCATGTCTAAACATACAAAAATATATTGCCATGGTTAGCATAGTTCTATGGAGCCAAAAGAGTCTCAATAAAGATAAATGCATAGACTACATTCACATATGCACACACAGGATTCATACATGCACACACATGATTCATAAATACACACACAGGATACACAAATGCGCACAAAATTCACAAATGCACACACAAAATTTAAAAAGCACAGAAGATTCACAAATGCATACAAAATTCAGAAATGCACACAAAATTCAGAAATACACACATAATTCAGAAATGCAAACAACATTTACAAATGCACTCAAGATTCACAAATGCACAGGACAAGATTCAGAAATGTATTTCTGTTGACACACACATATATCTTGATTTACAAACTGCTTGCAGTCTGTGAACTACACTGCAAATGCTTTTTTTTAAACAGGGAATGATCAGCAACCAATCAGATATCTCCCTTGTTTTAGCCAATCACAAGAACGCACTCCACGTGGGGGATTGTTTACTTATAAGCCAATCACATGAACACGTTTAAACAGCGCAATATGCCTGTGGTGCAGCATATTATAGCCTACTTATTTATGCAATTGTATGAAAATACAGATGTTTAGATTACAATTCAGGTTTTTTTTTGTTTTGTTTTTTTACAAAATATAAATTAAAAAAATGTCTCAATACATATAGCCCAGTGACTGCAGAAAAAAAGTTAACCATGGATTCATAAATTTGCAATAGGCAATTATTTCATTTTATTGAAATATTTTAATGAAAGTAAAAAAAAAAAAAATGGACACCTTTTTGAATATTTAAATATATCTAAATATTCTTTTGGATGCAATATAGAAGTCACATTAATTACAATATTCGGTCCCTACATGAAGAGAGAGTCATTGGTTTGCTGTGAGAGGAAAGTGACTCTCCGGCTGCGCAAAGTGAGTCGCCGGCTGCGAGAGGAAAGTGACTCTCCGGCTGCGCAAAGTGGGTCTCCAGCTGCGTGAGGAAAGGGAGTCGTTCGCTTAGGAAAGTGAGTTGATTGCTTTGTGAGGAAAGTGAATCGTTCGCTCAACTTCGCTGCGTGAGGAAAGTGAATCGTTCGATGAGGAAAGTGAGTCGTTCGCTGAGGAAAGTGAGTTGATCGCTGCGTGAGGAAAGTGAATCGTTCACTCAACTTCGCTGCGTGAGGAAAGTGAATCGTTCGCTGAGGAAAGTGAGTCGTTCGCTGCGTGACTCGTGAGGAAAGTGAATCGTTCGATGAGGAAAGTGAGTCATTCGCTGCGAGAGGAAAGTGACTCTCCGGCTGCGGAAAGTGAGTCTCCTGCTGCACAAAGTGGGTGTCCGGCTGCGCAAAGTGGGTCGCAGGCTGTGCAAAATGAGTCGCCAGCTGCGTGAGGTAAGTGAGTCGTTCGCTGAGGAAAGTGAGTCGTTCGCTGCTTGAGGAAAGTGAGTCGTTCGCTGATTGGCTTATAAGTAAACAATCCCCCACGTGTGGTGCATTCTTGTGATTGGCTAAAACAAGGGAGATATCTGATTGGTTGCTGATCATTCCCTGTTTAAAAAAATGCCTTTGTGTGTCAGCCAAGTCAGGGGAGTCTCAAAATTCACACACAAATGCAGTGAAGTTCACAGACCGCAATCAGTTTTGTAAATCAAGATATATGTGTCTGTGCATCAGAAATACATTTGTGAATCTTGTCCTGTGCATTTGTGAATCTTGAGTGCATTTGTAAATGTTGTTTGCATTTCTGAATTTTGTATGCATTTGTGAATCTTCTGTGCTTTTTAAATTTTGTGTGTGCATTTGTGAATTTTGTGCGCATTTGTGTATCCTGTGTGTGTATTTATGAATCATGTGTGTGCATGTATGAATCCTATGTGTGCATGTGTGAATGTAGTCTGTGCATTTATCATTATTGACACTCTTTTGGCTCCATATTGTTCCTACTATAAAATGAGAGCCGTGTTATGAGTTTGAGAGTTAGTATGACATAAAACCACAATAACTTCAAAATCCCCCACAAAAGTGTTGTACTTACAGCTGTACTTGTTGAATGCTTGCAGAACAAGTCTTGTTACTTTTACTCCATTTCACGTCTCACGCATTCATTAAAGTACATTTTTTTATTTTGACATATATACACACACACACACACACACATCACGTGACGTAAGCATGGCAGCACCGACAAGTGGGCGACCCTCTTCATGAAGAATAAAACAGTTTTTCTTGAAGCCCAAGTTACGTTGGGCCTTCATCTTATGTGGATAATTTCAATAAAAATTCTCAAAAGCGTTTCTATGGGTGTAATTTTTTATTAGCATAAAAAGCGCAAAAAACACTTGTGCCACAGTTCAAATCAATTACGCCTCTACGGAAGCAACAATATCCGTAGCAAATATCACATTTTGGCGCGGAAACTAAGGTTACCATGGTAACTTCTGCAAGGGTATTGTGATACGTTAACGTTTAATTTCTCCAGTTGGAGAGTGAGATGCTCAGCATGCAGGAAGTCAGCTGTTGTTTGTGTGCTGTTCCAGATTCTTTGCGCTGTTTTTAGATAACCGTCGATTTCCTAGAAGGGGCTGGGCGACGTGTTTACAGCGTCCGCTTCTTACATACACATTACCTGGATTACACACTCGAATCACGAGAAAATAGCCACTGGACTGTGCTGTCACGTGCTCCAAAACATTATTATTTACGTTGACAAAAATAGTCACCGAGGCGTGTTTTCAGCGGAGTAGCTGGCCACTGGTGCATGGTTTTATTTTCCATGCATTCCTTATGGCGCATCTGTTACTTGTAATTATAAAATCAATACAGGAGCTGTCCGCTTTTTTTAGCTCGTTAACTGAGTTAGCTTGGGAACTTGACAATATCCAGATGTTACATCATATAAAGAGATACAGAGTGTTTATATGTAACGTATAACTATAACAAATAAATTAAATTTCATCGCTGTCAACCAGTCGATTTGTTGTGACATAATAACGTTAAGCGTATTAATAATACTGCATGTCGTTCCAAACAAGTCTTTTCTCCGATGAAGCGCAACAAAATGTACATATCCTACTTACCCAATTAGCACGACAGTGGTCGTTTTTCCTCTTTCTGACCCTGAATAATTTAGCGCTTATCTGATGAAACTGTGTTGACTCTAAACAAAAATCTGCCTCTCGCCTTTGTTGTGAACGGTCCTCGGCCGCCGTGAAGCCTTCCTCAATCACAGCGTTGCCTTCGTTAGAATTCAGTATTTCAAAATAAAAGCCCCACCAGTTGCGCTCCTGTTTGAAAAATACAGAGCTCTGAGAAACATACGTAAAGGAAAGGTGATCTTCTTTTCTACATGGCTTTTTAGAACCTAAGGTAGTTTTCCACACACAACAGACACGTGGTATTAAAAAGCGAAATATGTTCCAAGTTATTCGTTTAATAATAGTTTTATATATATATATATATATAACAACTGCAACCGTTTATTTTATTGTTCCATTAGCAACGAATGGGTAATGGTAATAGGAATTTGCTTTAAAAGTAATTTTAACTTTAATCCTTCGGGAACTATTTTAATAAATAGCAGTGTTGCATTAAGTCTTAAATGTTGTTTATATATTTGTAATCTCATCTTCACCCCAGATGTAAAATACATCATCACCAGAATGCTCTTGCCCTCAAGACTAAAATTATGACGCAGTTCAGTAGATGAAACATTAAGATTAAACACTACATAGAATAATTGTTCTGTTCGAAATTAAAGACTGTGTTTAACTGTGTGCGTAACTAAGTACAATTTGTAGAAAGCAAAATAGATTAGATTGAAAATTTGATAATGCTGAAATTATACACCAGATGGCAGTGTTGTAAGAAAAAACCCTCATACGGCATCACGTTGTAAATAAGTTGAAAATTGATCAAATGCATTAAAAAATATATTTTGAGAACTCATTGCTTACATTATAATTTTATTGGGTTATACAGCCCTACTAGCTCAAATGTAGTCCGATTTGTATATTCATAATAAAAGATTTACAATTAACTTGCAAAATGAAAAAAATCAATCTGTAACAGAATTCACATACCTTGGATTGGTTATAGATCCTCAACTTAATTTTACTAAACACATCAAGAAAATCTCTAAAACAATACAAAGAAATCTCAACTGTTTTAAATTAATCAGACACTATATACCAAATCAGGCAGCCCTTCTGTACGTGCATGCTATGGTGTTTTCACATATTTCATACTGCATGACAGTTTGGGGGCAAGCAGCTCCGTCTGCATCAAAACACATTGGTTCACTTTACAATCGAGCAATAAAAATTATGGATAAAAAGCCAATCCACTATCATCACTGTTACATACTGGAGAAATATAAAATATTAAGCTTTGAAAGCTTTAGTAATTTATGTTTCCTAAAATTAATCTTCAAGTGTATTAATAATTTAGCACCTGAGCCTCTTAGTAAATTTATTGAAATACAGAACAACCAAAGAGTTACTAGAAGTAGCACAAATCATAACTGTACAATACCATACTGTAGGACAAGCTTTGCACAGACTGCCTTTTCTGTTAAGAGCTGTAGGCTATGGAATGCATTACCATCTGATATTAAGGCCATATCTGACTTCAAAAAGTTCACTTCCATGATTAAGCTGTGGCTAAAGACAAATCAAAATTGAATACATTTTTAATTGTTGTTATATATATGTATGTCTATACAGGTATATACATAGTTTTGTAGTATTTCTTGTTTTTATGTATGTATTTGTTTTATAATGTTCTTAGAAATGCCCAACCAGGGACAGGAGTTGAAAATTAGCACTAGCTATAAACTCTATATGCTGCACATCAGTTACAGGCTTTGTATTGTAACTATGTTTGCTTGTATGGTCCCTGTTAAATAAACTTTAAATACAATAAATAAAATAAATTTTTAATTAAATGATTGTAACTTTTTATTCTAGATTGTAATGTTTAAATGTTCTACTAATAACCATAAAAGGCCCAGCTTTCATAAAATCAGAGAGAACAGCTGCATGGCTAGTATCTGCCTATCAACTGAATGTGCAAGTAGTAACAGTGTACAAACGTTTTCATATTGTGACCCTGGACCACAAAACCTGCTTCGAAATTGAGATTTAGACATCATCTGAAAGTGGAATAAATAAGCTTTCCATTGATGTACATGTATGTGTTATGATCTGGTCACTGAACTTCTGTTAATTCACCACCAGAGATCATCATTCACCACACAGACTTTCACACTACATAGTACACCCTGGACTACATTTCCCATGATCCATTGAACCAATCACACGTTCACCTGATAACAATCACACCATGCACCTGAGAACAATCAAACACACACACACACACACACACACACACACAAACACACACAGCAAAATCATCAGACATGTTTATAAGCATTGGACTTATTCTAAGAGGGCTTTTACACTGGGCTCGTTTGCTGTGGTCCGAGCCGGAGCTTTAAGGAGTGTGTGGAATCAACCTCGGCTCTCCCTTGTGTTGAGGAAACAATGATATCGACAGTGTTATGCATGCGCGGGATACTTTACTTCCTGAACAAGTGCGCACCCAAGTCCGTTTTGCTTGCACATTCACGCGAACTGCGCCACAGTTCGGGAGCAGCCGATCTCAGATCACCTTCTCCAGGTAGTCTCGGGTTCGGTACCCCAGTGCGCACCAGGGTCCGATGACAGCGTTCACATTAGCGATTTTTCATGTGAACCGTGCCCTGTTCCACACTAAACTGCCAGTGTGAAAGCCCCCTCACACACGGGGAAATATTGTTCTGATGAACGAATTCATTGAAGGAAGCTGTACTTCCAGAGTCTCGTCACATCTCGGCTGAACTTCCGGAGTCTCGTCACATCTCAGCTGAACTTCCGGAGTCTCGTCACGTCTCGGCTGAACTTCCAGAGTCTCGTCACGTCTTGTCTGTTCCACCACTGTTATCGGTAAGAGCAGCCGCTATCCCTAAACCAGCGTGCTCAATCCCTCCTGTTCAGGAACTAATTCCCCAGTCTGAAGTGCTTCCCATGATGGGAATTGCTTTATATTGTGTTTGGGCTGTGACACCACTACTGACACTCTAGAGGTGGTGGAGTCCACTATGATTTCTCCAGAGGTGGCAGCTAATGCTGCAGAACTTTCCGAGGTAGTGGCACTTGCTGCTGTGTCCCCAGAGGCGATGGCGTCTGCTGCGGTTTCTCCAGAAATATTGTTCTGCACATATCCCTCCCCTAGCGATATCTGCGATACATAAGCCTTTCTGTGTTAGTTTCTAGTTTTCAAATTCTTGTTTCAGTTCCTTGTTTTCGTAGTCTTGTCTGTTTCTAGTTTTCATAGTTTAGTCTTTTTCTTGCTTTACCATGTTTTGACCCTTTTGCTCTGGATACTGGATTACCCCTCTTGCTTAGCCCTCTGGATATTGTTCTTTCATCGAAGACCCATGCTTGCCCTAGGAATATTTTTGTTTGCCAGTGTTTGACCCATGCCTGTTACGACCACATCTCTGTATAATAAAAGCTCGCACATGGATCTGCACGTGTCACAACTTGTGAGCCCCGTTAAAGAATACTCGGCCACGAAGATACAGCAGCATTTCTGAGGAACATAAGCCAGATATGGTTATGGCAAGAATTTTGTTAAGCCTTAGGCGATGGCGTCTGCTGCGGTTTCTCCAGAAGTGGCAGCTAATGATGCAGAACCTTCCAAGGTATTGGCACTTGCTGCTGTGTCCCCGGAGGTGATGGCGTCTGCTGCGGTTTCTCCAGAAGTGGTGGCACATGCTGCCGAACCTTCTGAAGCGGCAGTGCTTGCTTCAGGTCCTTATATGGTGGTGGCACCCAGCAATGTTCTCTCAGCCTGTTGTGTTGCTGTCAAATTGACTGTTACTGCTGTGGAACCTCCAGAGGTGGCGGCAACTGCTGCAGAACCTTCGGAGGTGTCAGTAGTATCCACTCATAAATCCTCATCCTGTCAAGTAACAGCTATGGAGGCCGTTTATGAACTCTCTATGTTCCATGCCTCGGTCCCTGAGACTAGAAATGCATTGCCTGTATTGTCTGTCTCTGCTTTCTTTAGGGCCCAATCTCTGCCATGGGTCCCGGCCCCATCTGCTCTGCCCTGGTGGGTTCTAGTTCCATCTGCTCGGCTGTGATGGTCCTCTGCTCCACTCTGGTGGGCTCCAGTTTTGTCTGCTCAACCCTGGACATACATCAATGTCTTTTTCATGCCTTGCCGTGTTTGACCCTTTTGCTCTGAATACTGGATTACCCCTCTTGCTTAGCCCTTTGGATATTGTCCTTTCATCGAAGACCCACGCTTGCCCTAGGAATATTCTTCGTCTTGTCCTCTATATACCCGTTTGCCAGTGTTTGACCCATGCCTGTTACGATCACGTCTCTGTGTAATAAAAGCTTGCACATGAATGGTTTTTAGGATAGAGCAATATTTGGCCAAGATACATCTATTTGAAAATCTGGAATCTGAGGGTAAAATACTGATAAAATCGCCTTTAAAGTTGTCTAAATGAATTTCTTAGCAATGAATAAAACTAATCCAAAATTACGTTTTGATATATTTACGGTAGGAAATTTACAAAATGTCTTCATGGAGCATAATTTTTATTCAATATACTAATTATTTTTAGCATAAAAGAAAAATTTATAATTTTGACCCATAAAGTGTTTTTTGGCTATTGCTAAAAATATGCCCAAGCGGTCTTGTGGTCCAGGGTCACTTTTTTTTTTTTTTTTATTGCATTGTGGGCACAATACATTAAATACAGTTGGTTGTAACCTATATTTTTATTTATTTGATAAGTTGCATTTTCTGTAGACGTTTATTTTTGGACTAAAAGTCAACTGTATGTGAGAGAGTCCGATGTAATATCGATATGCGTTCATATTGATCAGTATTAGAGGGGCTCAGCTTGCATTAGTGATAGAGCTTGAGCTGTGGTGATTTTGCTTTCGGAAACCAAATCAAGTGACAATAAGTCAGAATAACTGAAATAAGCCCGGCTTATTTGGTAAACTAGTTTTATGAAACAGCCCCCATAATAACCTAGCGTGTGTTCTGTCCAATATTTACCCAGCGCTGGGTGGCCAAATAACCCAAGTTGGATGGTTTTTAACCCAGCATTTTTTAGAGTGCATGTATCTTTTTATATTATTATTATTTTCTTTATTATTACCTTAAGAGACTCCATATATCACGTTGAAGGAACAAAACAACAATTTGTCCTATTTAATTAAGGTGAATGAAGAAATTTTGAACTTTTCTTTTCACTGTGAATTTCAGTGTACACATCAGATACACATTACCTAGTGTCACAGATTTACACACTCAGTGCAGTAAAATAGCAAACATTTGCTTCTGCTTGGTTTTATATCAATTGAGCACTTCTCCATGAGCCCTGTTTTACTTTTAAGAAGTTTGAATTATTGTTTTACTGGGAAACTGTTTACATCTATTCCAACTAACTTTTAGTTACTTGAAACCTATAGACTCATTTAAATCAAACAGTGTGCTCCCAACTTTCTGCTGCAGTCTACTATTATCAAAGTCCCCAGAATCTTAAGGTCATGGAAAAAATGTAAGGACATTCTTTAAATGGTGTCCCTTACAAGTAAAGTCTAACAATGGACCATTGAGAGGAAATGCCAAAGAGAAAATTCAAGGCTTCACTTTCTCAGACTTAAATCTGTCTCATGACCCAATAAAGCTTGCATCATTTGATATAACACTGACTGAAGCCGTAGAAATACAGCATTTTTGGAATTTATACAAAGGAATTATAACAATAAAAATAATAATTTGTATATATATATATATATATATATATATAAAAACAAAAAAACAATAAAAACAATAAAAAAAAACAATTTCATGGCCCTATAAAGCTTGCATTGTTTGATGTAACAACAGTATACAGAAAAACTGCTATTTTCTAGGTTTTTGTGCAATGTAATAATAATAATAATATAACACTGGTTACCAGACAGCTAATTAAAAGCATATCAATGCATAGTTTTTGCTGCTTCTCCGAAAACATTTTTTGGTTAAATTATACTTTAGATCCTGCTGAATGCATATTGATCCTTAAAAATAAATCAAAATCCTCTTTCATACCACATGCTTTACTATAAATTGCATTATAAGACTCAGTATGATTAGGATCACAAAAGAAGAATGTATATTTTAGAAGCAGAAGTTTGCAAGGAGCTGCTAAAGTGCTAATCCTGGGGGTATTGAGGTTATAAGACTCTGAGGATTAACACATCACATGTTCACCGGGCACCAGGAGCTGCCGATGAATGCTGCTCGGATCATATCTTTTTAAGTTTGCGATTGGATGCCAAGCATCTTGCCATGGCAGTCATTTGAGGTGAAATTTAGGCTCTTTCAATTTTATATGATATATGATTTTTTTTTCATTTTTCATGGAAAATGGTGTGGGGTGTTCTGCAGGCCCAAGAAGCACATACCTGCATGGCATTCACAGTTTAATTGAAATTGTATATGGTATTTATAATATAGTTTATGAACAAACTAAGTCTAAATCAAACTTAGTAGTTGAGCTAACTAAGGAGAGAATGAGAAATCTGCATTGACCTCTAAGCTTGCACTGGAAAAAACTCTTGTTCTTTCTTGTAAGATTAGTGAATGGCATTTTATTGGGTCCAAATACAAATGAAAGTGTTTGCTATAGTATTATTTATGTTATGCATGTTATCCATGTTATGTAACAATACTCAGCTAGTAATTTCATGTCATTATTTTCCAGTTCTTCAGCTCTTTGGTCTTTGGTCACATATTTCACCACATTTCACCAATGACCACAAAACCAGTCTTAATTTACTGGGGTATATCTGTAGCATAACCCAATAATACATTGTATGCATCAAAATTATTGGTTTTTCTTTTATGACCAGAATCATTAGGCTATTAAGGAAATATCATGTTCAGTGAAGATAATTTTGTACATTTCCTACCGTAAATATATCAAAACTTAATTTTGATTAGCAATATGCATTGCAAGCAGAGAACTTCATTTGGACAACTTTAAAGGTGAAAGATATAGTTATAAATAGTTGAATAAATAGTTGATCTAAATAGTTATATCCTAACAAACCATACATCAGTGCAAAGCTCATTTATTCAGCTCTCAGATGATATATAAATCTTAATTAAACAAAACAAAACAAAAAATTAACCCTTTTTGTGGTCCAGGGTCACATATAGGAACAACATTTTTACATCCAATAAATCATCAGTCAATTGAGTAAAGACACATTTTACCTTTTGTTTTGTTTTTTATTATGTTTACAAAGCAAAACTATATATATATATATATATATATATATATATATATATATATATATATATATATATATATATATATATATATTTATATATTGCAACAAAGCAATTCACATTCCACATTAAATCAGTCAAAGTCAACCAAATTAAAATCTAATGAGGTCTTTAATTGGTCTTAAAGCCCAGAGTTTGTGCATCTTTCATCATGCATCTTTCTCATATGTCCTGATAGCGACCACATCATCCATGACACATTTCTGAAGAGAGAGAAAGAGAAAGATCAGGAGCATGCTAAACAATGGATGCAACACCCAAAAGCCTAATCAAAGCTGATGTTTCAGGTTAAATTCATTCATTTTGAAACATGTAGGTAAATGAAGCATTTGTTTTAATATTGTGCAGATGGCCTGTACACATACCGCTATCATTTTGGAGTCTTGAATCTCTCTTTCGATTATTGTGGTCTTCCCCTCCCAGGTCTGCTTTTGAATAAGTTTGCCATCTTCAAGGCTCAAAGTAGTCTAAAGAGAATGAATATAAACAGACACAATTATGCTCAAAAATAATAAACTACTTTCCACACACGCACATACACTTTGTAAAATAGAAAAGTATATAATCCTTACCCTGACTTTCCTGTCATCTGCTGTTGTCTCGTCAAATTCTTCATCTAATTTGAATTTGATTTCCAGGGTCTTGAAGGTAGTGACAGCTTTCATAGAGATGAAGCCCTGCTCATTCACAGCAATCGACAGACTGGGTTTTGCTAGGTTAGCCATTTGCCTAGAAGCAAAACCAGCACCTGTGTCCAAATACAGATTTGCTTGTAAAACAGATAATCAACAGGCATTACTGCTATTACAACAGGTGAACTAATAGGCCTACAGCTGGACATAAAGCTTCCTCCTGACGTTAGTAGTAAACATAATAATAAAACAAATTTATATATCTTACCTACAGCCTTCATGTATTCATCAAAATTGTCACTTGAAGTCATTTTCCATTTACCAACAAACTGCTCGACCATTGTTATTGCTATATTCAGTATTTAATAAAAAAACAAACAGAATATTTTTTGTTTAATGTGTATAAAAAGTATTACAAAGGCTCAGTGCAGAACAGAGGCAGATTTAAAGAGTGCAAGGATAAGAATCTCCGCTCACTGGCCAATCAGAAGAATCGCTGTGATACTTGAGAATTTGATTGGTTAAAAGATTTTAAAAGGCAAGGGCTTGATAGATCAATTTTTGAATATTAGATTAGATAAAAACACAAACCATATAGTAAAATGTTGATTGTGCAAATAATAATAACAATACGTTTAACTTGACATCTTGAGTGGAGTTTTGTTGACGTAAGAACGTCCATCTAGTTTTGAGATGAAATACTTCAGATGCTAAATTGAATCTTTGTTCTTAATGGGTATTAATAATTTATTTTCTGTTTGAATCTGCACTTAATCAGCCCATAAACTAGTAGCATTTTTCTAAGCACAGCAAACCCACGCTTCTTTTTTTTTCGCTGTCCAAGTTTAGTGCAGAAAACGGCGCCATCTGCTGATGATTAATAGTAAAGCAAATCTACAGCAGCAGTCCCGACATTAAAGAGCATAATCAGACATGAAGGTCATTCGTTTCTGTTTTAAATCACTTAGGATCAGAACTGGATGTGATTTCACTGACATAAATAATAACTTAATATTTGGTATTTAGCTGTCCCTGTCATCACAAGCAACAACAATCCAAATATCTTCAGTCATAAACCAAAGACTGTATAAAAACAGAGTCATAACTCACAATCCTATAGTCAGTCTGAGAATATTTTATTATACATTTTATAATCAAATTAAATATTTTGATTTTATATTTAAAAATGACCTCAAGTTACCATCAGGTAGCTAGTTAGCTAGCCAGTTATCATTAGCTAAGATGAAAACTAGAACTACCCTACACCTTGTGAATGGCAATACTACCTGAATAACATCATGAATCCAGTTATTATCCCTCTGCATGAGCAACACAAGCCTGATCTTCATGGATAACAAAGCCCCAGCTCATCGTGGTCGCATCATCATTTTATATATATATATATATATATATATATATATATAAACATTTGTGTTTTTGTGTGTGTGTGTGTGTGTGGTAATCTGCGACAGGAAATACTAAATGAAACCATAATGGAGTAGGCCTACAATATTGCACAAAGGTCTTTAGATGCAAATATTTGCACTCAATGGAACCATAATTAGTTTAAAGAATTTGTAGAGAGAGAGGAAATAGAAGAAAAAAGAGCATTAAGAGGCTTCTTGCAGAGGCTGATTATTTTATTGCTTGTTCTGCTGCACTAGCAGCGCTGAATCAACTACTGCCTCGCACATATTTTCCCACGGGCTGGAAGCTGCTGAGACAGATGGAGCAGATAGAGTCCGTGCGGACAGTCTGACAGAAAATAAAGAGAACATTCCTATCAAAAGCTTATTTATTTGTTTATTTACTTACTTTTTTTATCCTACTAAAATTATGTATAATTTTAAAATTACTAGTTAAATAAAAATACATCTATAAATATATAAAGAGTATTTATAATAGAATGACAATATGACAAGTGACAAAACAGATATACATCTATCTTTGTATTATATTTAAAGTAAGAAAAATAGTCATCAAAATGTAGTGTATCATTATTTTAAATCAAATGTGTGATTTAAAGCTATGAAAATGTTATATATTTGAATTTGTATTAATGAATAAATTAATGAATATATATATATATATATATATATATATATATATATATATATATATATATATATATATATATATATATATATATATATATATATATATATATATATATATGACACTATTTTATACTGAGAACTTTGTTTTATGGTATTAATTTATTCTTTTCTCTGTTTGCTGAGAAGTGAATTGGCAAGAGGAGATTTGAGTGGGTGACTTGGAATTAATTTCTTTGCTTTACACCATCTTGAAGTAATACAAAGGAATAGTCTTAACTGTTAATAGCAAGCATATTTTGTTGAAACTGTTTCTTAAATAGACATTATTCTTCACTGCAACTGGTGTAATCTTGCAAAAAGAATACACAAACACACACACAAACAAATATTCTTGTGTGTAAAATTAAGATGTTTGAAGAGAAAAGAAACCCAATGTTACATCGCCATAGCACCCAAATAATTAAATGAAACAAATAATTAAGAAGAAGAAATTATGTTAATAAACTTAGCCCATGTGTTATAATAGGTTTACTATCATCTGCATTGACAGAAGCTTCATAAAAAAAACAGAGTACACCATGTTCACAGAACCCCAAACCTTTATTTTCACCAAATTTTGCACACACAGAAATGAGAGGGGGAAAAGACAATTTCGGCAGCCGAAGACACTTCAAGCATATTTATAGAGGAGACAGTGATATGAAAAACAAATCCAAGTAAAATCATTATCATTCAGTGCATATTCCGCATTACTTCACTTCCAGAGAGATAGGACACAAATTCTCGGTCAACCTAATGTGGACACACACACACACACATACACACACTTACTCCAGTCGCACGAAAACAAACAAATAGAAAAGTCACACGTCAAAAGCTGTAGTGGGGAGTATATGAGGATACATTCAGCTGGTAAAGATGTTACCTATTTTATCAAGCCAGGCAGATGCCAGAACATTCAGAGATATACGACTCCCTTTATTACACCGCTGCACTAATGAAGATGTCTACTACATCAGCCTTGAGTGCCGAAGGCCTGAATCAATGAAGAGGAACGGGGCAGGTCAACGAAAAGAAAACCTCGCTCATAGGGAGCAACAGGGTAAGAATCGGCTGCTTATTTTTTTTCCTTTTCCTTTGTAATATAACGCAGGCTATGTCAAGCTGTCTAGACTCTTGTCCAAAGGGTCCAGAAAGGGTGCAGTGTTTTCCAAACATCAGCCAACAAAAGAGATCGACATGCAGATGTGCGTAACATTTCAAGAGAGTTATATTTCATTTTATGGAAGGATAATATGCAAAGAAACTAAAAATACATTTTTGCTTACAAATGAAACACTATTAACATGTTTTTATTTGTTTCAGTACTCATATTTCAAGCTATTTGTTCAGGAAAATGTCTTGATCATGCTGTATATAAATGTAAGTGCACTATATATTCATGAGTCTGGGTAGGTTTGCGTTTTTAAAATGGAAATCTGGGGCCTGAGCACTGAAGCTTTTTGCATTCTTCACAATTACACCAAACTTCACATCATTTAACACTATAAACGTAAGCGGGCAGCTTACTCACGACATCAAAAACCTTTCACATGATCAAACCTGACGTGCCTCAACCAAAACAACTGAGAAATCGACAGATGATAATAAAAGGAGAATCAACATAACGTGTCGTGGGGATTTGTAATCATTCAATCTGATAGACAGAAAGATAGATAGAGAGAAAGCGATAGAGTGAGAGATAAAAAAAGATGTATTTACAAAATAATACTTGTGTCTTCCTATTACTCTATGTAATATGGAAGCCGCTTTCCGCCAATGAATAAAAAATAAAACTAGGTAATTGCGACTTTTATATTTCACAATTCTTTCTCCGAATTACGAGTTCATAACTTGCAATTTTGACTTTATAACAAGTTTTATAAAGTAAAAACCGCGAGTTATAAAGGTAAAATTACGAGATATATAACTGCATTTCGGACTTTTTTTCTTCAATTCATATCACACAATTTTCTAAGAATTTTGAGTTCTAAAGTCAGAATTGCGAGATAAAAAGTCGCAGTTACCTTTTTTTTATTTTTTATTTAGTGGCAGAAACGGGCTTCCATAATGAAATCAAGCAAGACCGTTCAAACTGTATACGAGTGTGACACTAGTTGTTCTGACTGGTGTTTACCAGTGGTTATGTGTGTGTGTGTGTGTGTGTGTGTGTGTGAGCAGGATAGGATGACGGGTTTGCTGATGAAGGGTATGAGGAGGAGAATAACTTCACGCTATTAGTTCTTCCCTCAGCTCCTTGTTCCTGCGAACAATTGCAGCATGTCGCTCCTGACGGGATCAAAACAAACATAGGATCACACACATCACAATTCTGATTATTCATTTGAAACTGATATTTGAAAATAATTACTGCCTATCCAAGTACCTAACTAATGGTGTTTATGTTTTTGAACGAATTGAGACAACCAATGATTCACCTATTCATAAAGACGTTCCTGAATGAATCAGCTGTTTGAATGAATCAGCTGACTGAATGACTCATACATTAAGACTTGACGCCACCTACTGGTGGTTTTAATTTCATATTTAGAGTATCATTTCACATTCGTTTCACAATTAAAATATAAAATTATATATTATTTATTCAATGCGAAATCAAAATATTTATTTTTGTCATGTCTATGTAATGTTTTTCACAATATCTAATTGGCACGTCATATAATTTGATTAATAAAGCTAATGTAATAATATTTCTAAAAATTTTAATGAAAAAATTAATATTAAATAATAATTACATTTTATAAATAATGAAAAACTAAACTATATTTTGAATATATATATATATACATATATAAATTTACTTATAAATTAAATAATTAAATAAATAATTGAATTATAAAATATTTACTCAATTACTCAATTTTTAATTTATAATGTTTTAAACTTTAGTTTATTTTGAATATATATATATATATATGTATATATATCATTGACTAATTGAAATAAATAAATGAATTATATTATATTTAAACAATTTTTACTCAATGTTTATTTCAATTGTCTTTTAATAAATATAAATATTATGAAAAGTGTTTAGCTCACCTTCTCATGCAGGCGTTCTATCATAGCTGCCAGTTGGGCCTCACGGTTTTCCTTGTTCTGCTCCATCTTCAGAATGAGCTTTTCCTCTGCCATCTTGCTGAAGTTGCTGTTTTCCTCCATGGCTTTGAGCAGCACATCCCTCTCGTGCTCACGTTTCTCAGCCAGAACTTTGAGCACATGAGCTTCCTGGGACTGTTGAGGAAAGTCATTATATGCATTAGCATCCGAACATAAAGGCGTGGAAGGGAATACAATTCCTCAAGGTTAAATGGATTCTAATGTTGACCAGTATTGATTGATTCATGTACATTTGTCTGTGGTAATAAAATTGTAAGCTGTAAAGTTACAGCTATTAAGCTTCGATTCATTCAGTCCCACTGACCCTCCTGCGGTTCTCAGCAGCCTCCAGCTTCTTCTGGATGTCCTCCAGTGACATATCCCTCTTCTTTGGAGGAGAGGTGATGCTGTGGGCCACGTCTGTCACGGGTGAGGGAGGTTTCAGAATCACCTCGAAGGCCTGGCCCGAGGCCCTTTTGTTTATTGGCTTTACTTCCATATCTACAAGACAACGACCCATGCCAATTAACCTTGCTTAATAAAATGCTTTAGTACATCATAATTATGGCATAAAAAGTCATAGTTGTTAGATAAAAAAAGTTCGATACTAAGTCATAGTTATGAGAAAAATATCTAAATAATGTCATACTGATGACATGTCATAATTATGACTTCTTATAAACTTGCTCGCAATTTGATCTTACTGACTTAATTTGATATTTATCTTAATTATGACCCAGTATGTCATAATATCACTTGTGTTATAATTTAGACTTTTATTTAGTTATAGATTTTATTTTTTTATATATATATTTTACATTTTGGTTTAATTTTGACTCTTTATGTCACGATTATAGTTTGCCAAATCATGATATTTTTTCTTGTGTATGGCAAAAATTGGGCTTCCATATATCATTTACATGTTTTCATAAAATGTAACAGCATTATTAATCAATATTCTACATGATCAACATTTTTTTTATGTTTTTGGAATTATTGTAATAAAAAGTTGATATTCACATAAAATGTCATAATTATGGCATACGAAGTTATAATTATGACATGATTTAAAATCAGAAAAGTCTATTTTTATGTCATTATTATAACTTTTCATTTAATAATTTAGACTCATAATAGCAATTCTATCTCATAATTATGACTTAGTATGCAATTATTTTGACTTTCTCAAAGAAAAATTGTATCACTATTTGACATTTAATGTCATAATTACAGCTTTGTATATCAGAATTTTTTTTTCATCTCAGTTTTGACTGTAGCAGATATTGGCTTCCATATATATATATATATATATATATATATATATATATATATATATATATATATATATATATATATATATATATTTTTTTTTTTTTTTTTTTTCAATCAATCAATTCAATCAGTTTTTATATTTTTAAAAGTATGATCAATAAAAGAAAAAAGATAAGATGATCAACATTTAAAATGTGTTCTTTTGTTTAAGCCCTATGTATTTATATTTATTATATACATTTTTTTTATTAATTTAATTTATTACGTAACAACATATTAATTAGATAAAATATCAGTTACAGCACCTCTGATTTTGAATATAGTTTTTTTCTGCAGCTTCTCTCACTTACCTTCAAACTCACAGACAAGGTTGTTGCGTGTCTGTGGGCTGAAGCAGGAGCAGATGAGCGAGAGCATGGACAGCTCCTTCATCTTCTCCTTGTATGCTGGAACAACACATAATTGGCCCCTTGTTAGTCGTACACACACCCACTACACATACGTTTACAGGCCGGAGCTTATTGCCCGGTCTCTACAGCTCTTCAGAGGATTCAACGGGGGCCTATAACATACCCTCCACTTCAGTTTATACTCCTCATCTCTCATCGTCTGTCTCTATGATGCTTCAACTGAGTGAAAGCAGCTCTGCTACTTTAGAAACATTAGCTCATTTTAAAAGACTATGATTTTCATTACAGCAGTGAACAATGGAAAAAAAATGATTTAAATAGTTAAATATCTGTAGAAATTAAGTGCACATGATTAAAATGTAGGGAATTTCCCAGCACGACCACTATACACTGAAAAAAAAAATGTATGATTTAGTTTGAACCAATTATTACTCAGAACCGCAAAATTTCACACTGTGGAATATTAAAGCTGAAAGACTGAAATATTAATTTCAAATCTTTTACTTCCAACTTTGAAAAATGAGTGTATTGTTTTCCTCAGTGCATGACAAATGAAACGCATAACATAATAAACCAGCTGGAACACAGCAAGGCAAATCCCTGGAAAACTCATATTAACATAAAAACTGGCACAAATGGAGTCTACGGAAAGACTTTTCTACAGCTTGCAGACTCATGAAAAATGCAGGAGGCACGCTAATGACACTTCCCATTTCCTGCCCTCTGTAGCGTTTTACAGATTACAAGAACATCTAACAGCCCATTAGCTAAAGAATTACTGTCAGACACCAGGCAGACTAGGACACACTAAACACATGTGACTAAATAAAATAAAAACAATTATGCAAGCTTGATAGCCATCAGTTAGTTATATGCTAAGAGGAGACAGAAATCCCATGCTTCCAATGTTCAAATTACACCTTTTTCTTGCCAGGGTCACCTACTGGTGTCCACACAGTGTCAATACTTGTGTGTCCGGTGCTGCAAAGGCCAGCAGCGTCCCACTGCTGCAGGGCTGGCCGCTCTCCCAGTCTGCGTCCGTTTGGCCTCCTGCAACTCCTCTGCTATTCTTATCAATATCAACAACCGGGCCACAGGTCAGGAGCCTCACACTGATCAATAGACCCTGACAGGACAAGCCCACGCTAGATTCGGAAAGGTGACTTTACAGCTTCAGCAATTTTGCAGGCTACACAAAGTCAGAAAATAAATAAATAAAAAATAACAGTGAAATCCGCCCATGCCATCTAGTCCTGAAATGACTCCACGATAAAACGGTGGGTTTCACTATTGGGGAAAAACCAGAATAAATTTGAAATTGTATTCTTAATCGATTTTAAATGACTCAAAGCATTAATGTTGTTTAATTAAAACAGTGCATGTGATGAATTAGTTAGGCCTGTGTGCTGTATCTCACATGAGCCTTATTAGCTGGTTTCTCGAATGCATAAAAAGGTTAATTAAAAATAAAATGGAGTGTGAATAATAATCTGTCAGCTTGTTGTCAGTGATGCCAGCATTCAGACTTCGTGTCTATAAACCAAGGACGATGACATCCACAGCAAAAAGCGCCTCCAATCGTCTAATTAGTACACATAAAGCAAGAATCGCTGGTTAAATATGAGTTTTAGAGGGAAATGCTCCTTGAGGAGGTATTCGTGGGGATTTTATGGCTAGATTGTCTGGGCTGTTTTCTTGGGTGCGGTCTTTCTGCATTATGATGCGCGGCGGCAGGAGCAGGTGCGCCATCGCCAATCATCACACACACATGCCACTACTGACAATTGTACCTATAATATTTATTCTAATTCATAATAGTAATGTCATCCATTTTGTTTTGGCTTTATACTACATTAATTAGAAAAAACGCGAAATCTACCATCGTAGAGTGCCTCCAATAACGCAGATTCTATTCGCATTTACTTGTGTGTGTGTGTGTGTGTGTGTGTGTGTGTGTATATATATATATATATATATATATATATATATATATATATATATATATATATATATATTATATGCTATTCATAATATAAGAAATATATTAATATAGCATTGCATATATTTTGAAGCATCGTATATCTTGAAAATGACATGGTAGGCTATAACGCTTTGCACAGACGTTTACACGTTTACAAACGCAACGATGGATTAAGGCGACAAGTGGAAAAATGCGCAGCACCTACCGATAGCTGTTTTGGCCATGTTGTCCCTTCTTGAATCCGTGTTATTTTCCACACTGGTCGAGGTTTGTGCCAGTGGCGTTGAGAGCGGATGATGCTTAAGGCACTGAGTCAGCAGAGCACAATGAGGAGCGCGGAGGGATGTGAGGAATGGGAGCGGCTGACTGGTTCTGATCCACTCCGCGCAACAGCAGATTGGCCACCGGCTGCACTTCACCTCACTGACGTGTGGAGAAAAGGAGGAAGGAGCTAATCTAATCGAGCGTCGTAATGTGAGTTTAAATATTTAAGGCATATATATGATTGCATTGGTTTGTTAAAAAATACCTGGACACTTCTATGAATAGGGAACTAAATAGAGCCTTGAATTCACTTTTTCTTTTTTTCTATTTCAACGAATGGGCAGATAAATTGTGTGCTTGATCTTCTATAAAAATGCTGAAACCCAATCTAGAGAGGTTAAACTACATGCATATAGCCTAAATGCTAACTAGGTGCAGTTTTCACAACCCAAATGTTTGCAATTATGATTGGTGTCATTTTGTAATTGTCTAAACCTTAAATAAACATTGAATAGACAATTTGTCGTTTATAAACTAAATACGCCATAACGGGTAACATGGATGCAGATTTAAAGGGATAGTTCACCCAAAAATGTAAATTCTATCACCCTTTACTCACCCTCAAGTTGTATTAGTTTCGTTCTTCTGTTGAGTACAAAAGAAGATATTTTGAAGAATGTTGGCAGCCAGACAGTTAATGTATCTTTTGAATGGGGGGGGGGGGGGGGGGAACTATGGTAGTCAATGGGTACCATCAACTTATTTCTTTATTAGGCTGTCACTCACTGTAAGGACAAGCCAAATGTTGGTTTAAGAGAGATGTACTTGAGCAAATTTTCTCATATTTGTTTTAGTTACAGACTTGAATAGTTTAGATTGGTGAAAGCAATTAACATTAGCCTGACTACGTCAGACTTCGTACTTCAGCTCAATATCAGTTCAGTTTTCAGTTTTCCCCAGCTCCAAAACAGCCGGCCAATCAACAAATAGAGGGCGGGCTGAGAGCCATGACGTAGACGCTAAGTGCCGAATTTAGGATTGTAGTTTAGGTTAGGGAAATTGAAAACTGACACGGAGACACAGGATGATATTTGCTCTGTTGTGGAGAATATTCCCGGCATTTGCCAACTGAAGCCCGAACAAAAAGAGTGTTTGTTTCACATTCTGAATGGTGAAGTTGTGGCCCTACTCCCGAGTGCCGACAGGTTTTGAGAAAGGTTAAATTTATCAACTGTTACCGATCGTTAGCAAGAAACTGGGGAGGCCAAAGTCCAGCAAGGCGATAATTGTGATTGTGTACTGCCATGTATTTTGCTCGATGGTTTTGTTTTCGCAGCATTCCTGTGTTAACAGTGGAAGTTCGAGAAGGCCGAGACGTCACATAACACACATCATAACCAAACGTTATGGGATTGGTTTACGGTGAACCAATGATTTTAAACTTCAGACAAGTGCCCCCCCCCAAGAGAAAGAAAACACTTGTCAATTACGCCCTTCCGGTCTGTCTACGAAGCAAAGTGAAGTAGCAGAGTTTGGTTTTACCAGGCTAAATCAACATTGCAATTTGTGTAAACACTGAAATAAAGGAATGAGATTATTTACTTGTGTGCAAATTATGTTCTTTATTTGAGTGTCACAATTTTAAGGAATGTTAAATTTTTATAAGTGGGAAATCATGCAACAACATGTAATATTACAATTATGACACTATATAATCTGATGAAAACGGATAATACAATCATAAATATCAAAACCACATTTAAAAAAGAAAGTCACATGCATACTATCATAAATTCTGTGAATGGGTGCCGTCATAATCCAAAAAGTTGATAAAAACATCACAATAATCCACACGTAATCACAAAGTAATCCACACGGCTCCAATCAATCACAAAACACCCTGTGAAGTGAAAAGCTGTGTTTGTAAGAAACAACTCCATCGTTAGTCAGTCTAATTAAACCAGTTCATTGCAGTGGATGTGTTGGTGATTAAGTGATGTAACCATAGACTGTATAAAAACATGGACGTAGTGTCTGTGACGTCACCCATAGGTTTCTGAAAAGCGGTTTTGAAGCCAGAAGTGGGCGGAGGTGGCCGTCTCCATCTTGGCAGCGTCACTCCCAGATAATCGAAATTGGCAAAAAGGTGGGAGCCGGTTGTTGAAACCACGCCCACCTATCTCAACATCAGTGAAAGCAGCGGCAATCAATCTGTCACTCAAGTGGCCACGCCTTTAATTATGCAGAACTTTAAGGCCTAATATAATTTAAATGGATGATTTATAAAAAATTCACTGCACTCACAGTTGTCATGAAGGGCAAATTAGCTATACATACATATATATATATATATATATATATATATATATATATGGTTTGTTAGGATAGAACAATATAGGACTGAGATGCAACTATTTGAAAATCTGGAATCTGCAGGTGCAAAAAAAAAGAAAAATAAACAAATTTAAATACTGAGAAAATCACCTTTAACGCTCTGGAATCTAAGGGTATTTATGGGGCCTGGAGAAGTTGTGTCATACCCTGACATTTGTGCTTTTTTCAGTTTCTTATAGACGGTTTCATCGGGCGCACGCGCCTTGACCTAAGTTAACTTCCGGTCTGTGTTGTGTATATCGGTCTGGCTGCAGTGCCTTCTACAAACGCAGTTAAAGGCAAGGTGAAGAGTAGACTGAAGTTGGGCTCAGGTGGTTGTGCTGTGGGATGTGTTTCCCATACATTTATTTATTTTTGGAGACTCACCACAATTTTAAAACTGATTTTTTTCCCAAAAGGCTTCATTGAGTAACGTTAAGTACTGCACGTTTAATAATAATAATTCCTTACATTTATATGTTTAAATATCAAAACGAGGCACGGGTGTTTTTATATCGCTGTATTTCTGAAGGAAGACTTGCATGTTATATGCCTGCGTGTGAGCGTACCAGCTCTGCTTTGTTTACAGCTGTTACTGGGGAAACCTCTATTTCTCGCGCTTTATGTCTATGCTTTAAAACATCTACTGTTGGCAAATAATGAATTGCATTTTCATTAAGTCCGCCTGATCCACGCAGCAAACATTTTGTTTGTTATCAAAAAATATCTACTCTAGAGGGACTTGGCTGTTGTTATTGATTCTATTTGGAAGTCTACCGGAAGTTAAGTTAGGTCCACAAAAGCGCTCATGCGCAGTAACGTTTGTTTATGTTGTTGCCGTTGAAACAATCTATAAACATCTAAATAATTTAAACTAATCTCACTGTAATCAGCAGAAACTGGGCTATGATAATATGTGAGCAGCTTGTATGTACATGATTGTTTTTGAGAAGAAAAAGGGATGCGTGGTTAGTGAAAAACTAAAAATGTTAAATCACTTGAATAAGGCCATAAAACATAAAGTTGTCCAAATGAAGTTCTTAGCAGTGCATATTACTAATCAAATTTTATGTTTTGATATATTTACGGTAGGAAATTTACAAAATATCTTCATGGAACATGATTTTTACTCAATACCCTTATGATAACTTTAACCCATGCAATGTATTGTTGGCTATTGCTACAAATACACCAATGCTACTTGTCAATGGTTTTGTGCTCCAGGGTCACAAATGACTTTGATACTGACTTTTGTTGTAATGTTGAAACATTGGAAACACTTTTTAAACAGTATTTACATTTATTTAATATAAGACTGAAATTAGAGATCAGATAAACTTCAATTCATTAAATCATTTTATCTTTGTGTTTTATTTTTAAGAAAATTTATTATAAAACATTCAGTTACAGGAATAAAATAATAATCCTTAATCCATGTTAAGGAGAAATATCGTGTAATAATAATGTTTTGCGAACATTTCATTTAAGACATCGGTGAACATTACAGTACAACTTTACAAACAAATTGTTTGTAACATAGACCTACAAACAGAGGTTTAGCGAAAATGCTCTCTGGACCCTTTTAATATAACTAGTGCTAAAACCGCTTAGTCCTCTCTCTTTTATAACATCTTTCCCTTTTACACAACAACATCATCAAGAGTATTTTTAATACAGTGCCTTTTAAAACCATAATAAATATCTGGTATTTAAGACAAATCAATTTGTCTAGATAGAACATAATGTGCTTGTTACCAATTTAAAACAAGGAAATTAAGGAATTACATTCAATTAATGAGTTTGCATGAGCATGTTAGTAAGCAGTATTAAACAGTAGAAAAAGGTATTTCAGTTTATTTTGATTATATTTGATAAACTTATAAGAGCTGCGTTGCCATATATATTTTAAAAAAATTGTTCCGATCAAAACTTCACTATATTTTTTTCCTACCTTCACCTGCGACTGTTCTCAAAGTTTTATTGAAGAGCTTTCAAACTAACTAGCCTTTCTTAGAGGCATTCAGCTTCTTTTTGATGTAGTGCCCCACCAAGACCTGAGGTCGCTCCTGGTAGTTATTCAGGACGTCATGAGAGCTGGTCAGCTGGTCTCCTTTCAGTCTGTCCAGCAGTGCTACACACACAACCACAGCTGAAGAAACAGGTCAATATTATAACATAACCTTAACCCATATCAGCAGGCTTAATGTGTGACAAGAGGGAAAATTAACCCAACAAACTGCAATGAAAGATCATAAACCCATAAATAGCACCCGTGCATAAAGGCTTTTCAGCATTAACCAAACAAATTTCACATGAAATATCACAATCTTGTGCAAGAATTACTTATTAACTGTTGCATTTAAATGACATGCCTCGTAGATTGCTCAGTTTGCACATGGCCGCAAACACAGATGACTCCATTTCAATGTTACGAACTCCAGCAGCATAGGCTTCGGCAAGGTAGTTCTGTTTATCTTCTTCGCTGTATGAGCAGAAGGCCCCATCCAGCCGAGCTTGACCTGTACCAAGACAGAACAGAGCATTCAAAAGCAGCAAACTACAGCCATGCAACAACAACAAAAACAGACTATGCAGTTATGACATTTTTAAATATTTATACCTTCATAGAAGTCAAGGGTGCACATTGTGTTACCAATGACAGTCTCAAACTCGGCGAGGTCTTTGCCACACTGAAGCAGCTCCTCTGCAAGTTCCCCATCAAGTTCTGTGCTCCTGACCACTAGTTTCCCCAGGATGATCTGCTCAAAACGAGGCTGGAACGTAGAATCCACTGACTGTTTGGTAACCACCACAGTCCCTGGCTTTAATCCTGACCAAAGAGTAATAAAAAAACAGCTCAGGCTGAAAACAATGAGTCAGGAAATTATCCAAATCAGGGTGAGGTTGGGCCTGATTTTGAAAGCATGGAAACCCTTTTGATTAAGCAGTTTAATGGTGAAAGCAGTGTACCTATTCCACCTGACGTCCCGATGCGAACTACAGTGACATCAGTGCAGCGGGCGTGATACAGGAGCTTGATAAGCTCATGCAACATTATAGCGATAGATGGGATGCCCATGCCATGCTAGGACACAAGGAAAATTCAATGTTAACATTCAGACAAACTTTACCTGCAATGATGCATTCAAACATACAAAGGCACTGTAATTAAAGGTGTCTGATGGCCACTGATACACAAAAACTTCACAACTCTATTCAAAAGCTTGAGGTCAGTAAGATTTATTAAATCAAAAACACTACTTGGATATATACTATTAATACTTCTTTAATTATTTAATGTATAAATCGATTGATGACTCTATTGGACTAAAAATCTTAATGCTTTAGGGGTGATGTTGACCCAAATGTGCATATGTTTGTGTACATATATGAATTTATTACTACATATTTGCTTAAAAAGCAATTCTAACATACCAATCATAACATTTATTGCACATGTAAACAAATATTAAAAGAAACACGATAGATTTCTTAAGATTCTTTGATTAATAAAAAAAAGTTCAAAAGAAAAGCGTTTGTTTTAATAAGACATCTTTTGTAAAATCAGAAGTGCCTTTATTGTAACCTGTAATCAATATCCTTGCTGAATAAAAATGCTAATTTCTTATGGGAAAAAATGTAATGTAGCCTAAATGTAAATGAGTTTGAGTTCACTCACACTGACAGACAGCAAAGGTCCAACTTTGTACATGGCATAGCGATCGGTTCCTGCACATATATTTGGGTAATCAGCATTAGGCTCTGATAGCCCCAGTTCTTTGGCAATGTATTCAGTGAAAGACTTCATCCTCCATCGACTTCCTCCTACACACACAAACTGACACAAAACGTACAACCAAGCGAGTTAGACAGACCTGGATCTTTCTAAATGAGTAAGATTTAAGCATGGAAAAGAACTGAAGTTTACTTTGACATCTCCAAACATGGCAGGTAAGTCGTGAGTGGATGTTCCCAGGTTGAAATGGTAAAGGATGTCTTCTGTCATGGACTCTAAATGAGGATTGTTCACATATATGGACCTATGCAGGGAAAATATAACATATCAAACGAGACCGCTGCTGGTTACTGTCCCAACTGTTTGGAGGACAGTTTAAAGTAACACTTTAACCACACACACTCACAATATAACGTAATAACAGTCAGGACTCTGTGACTCAGGGGTCGTGAGAAGGGCACTGACAGGAACACAGGGCTCTCAAGTTTTGAACTGAGTTCAGAGTGAGATTTTGGCGGTGGCCGCGATGGCGGCAGGCGGTTGATGGGGACAGGTGTCTGATTTCATAAATGACACATATTCTTACAAATAAAATATTTAATTCAGCATTTGTGTGTGTGTGTGTGTGGCATTAGGCATTTGAATGAGGGCGCACTAACACCAATGCAGCTTTTTAGAAATCCTCCCTGCTTGTGTCCCTCACACCTTGATGGACACAGGAGTTCTCTTGTCTGCAGACTAAGCACCAGCAAAAAGAGCTAGTGGTTCCCTTTGTGATGAATGGCCATCGGGTTGACCACTCCTTCTTAAAGGAACACCTATAGGTGGCTGCTCTACTTAACCCTCTCTTTTTCCCTGTTTCCAGTGGGTTCTCCACTGTTTCCTCAGTCTCTTCCATGGACCCATCCTCTACTGGCACCCTAATTGCCTCCTCCACTGTCTTCTCCACAGTCTCCTCCTCTGACCTAGCCACCTTTTTAGGGAGCTGATCTTAGAGCAAAGCATGAAAGAATGCTCCTTTGCCTCTTCCCTGACATCTTTGAAATAGACGAATGCAATAATCAGTATTATACATTGGATAAAATATAATGAAATAGCTTAGGCAAAACGTTTTCAAAATGGGGACCAGGAAGTTGTGCAGTAAAAATAAAAGGAAAGAAAAAACTAAAAATAATTCAAACTACTGCCATACAAGTATTATGGATAGCCCTATTATAGAAGTCTCTTATATAAAACTGTCAGAGTAGCCCCGCATCCTCTTCAACGTATAACGTTAGCTATAAAAATAATACTGGGCTAATAATAGGCACAAAAGCTACGGCCGACCACATACGATGGCCAAAATTGCGTGGGGGTCGGGGTCATAATAACCATCAGACCAAAACATATCTTAGACTTTTTTGAAAAAATAGGAAATTCATATATTGATTTTAAAAAAATCATATAACATTAGTGAAAATCGGGGTCAATGGGTCTCATTCACTAATAATTGCGTAAAATTTTCTTATTTATACGCACATTCGAACTTTTCACGAGAACTTTCCGCCTAATACACAACACGTGCGTACGCACATGAGCTTGTTCTTAAACTCGTTCTTCTGTTAGTGAATTTGGAGTCTTCTAAATGAGCGTCCGCGTGCACGAGGTCAGTAATTAGCATAATTCACGCCCAAACCAGCTCCATATAAGGGCTTTCCACAACGAGGCACTTGTACAGAGAAAGAGAATTATGGCACCGAGACAAAAGACAAAAAAAAATAACGTTCAACGATTATGAACGTGAGGTTTTGCTGTCGGAGGTGGAAGCCAGGAAAAATGTGTTATTAAAAAGTGTATCCACTGGCATAACGGGCACAGGTAAAAAAGAAGCATGGGTTATAACTACTGATCTATATAGATCAGTGGTTATAACACAGGCTTGGAGAGGTATATAGGGTGAGAGCGGTTGGTGATGTGGCTTAAGTGTGGTTCCAGTGAGTTGCATAAATCAATCAGGACTTCTCTGGGCAACCTAAAGCGACTAGCCAATCGTCTCTCTCAGCGAACATATCTGTGCGCTCTCTAAAGACGCGCTCTCTTCCTAAGAGCACGCGCCGCGATGTCCAAGTGTGCCATGCCTCTAGTCTAAACACAAGATGAGACACATTAATCACCGTTTATATTAGGATAGATCAGGTGATTGTTGTTTGGACCTCATATATATATATATATAAAATTGGAACTGTAATTATAATTTATCAATAACATCTAATTATATGTAGGGTTCTTAACACATACCATATGTACGCAATAATCATGTACAACCGGGCCTTAAGCATAAGTTGTTCTTGAATCTTTTCGTACATTTAGAATAAATTTTAGTACGAAAGTTTTTGATGAATCATGATTTATTCGTGAAAACGTCCGTACGCACATTTCACGCAAAAATCTGTGCCTACGCATATTTAGTGAATGAGACCCATTGTCTTGTCAAGTCAATGGAGTTGGACAAAACGTCTCCGGTTACTATCGTAACCTCGGTTCCCTGAGAGGCGGGAACGAGACATTACGTCAGCTAAGACGTATATGGGAACTCTTCCCTTCTCCACTTTCACTGAAATCTTATTGGCTAACGCCAGCTGGGGACAGCTGGCCAATTGACGCGAAGCATGCAAATACTGGCGGGTCAGCGGGCAGTATAACATGCATGGGCGCGAAAATTACGTCAGAATCACGACGGAACGCTAGCACAGCTGATCAAACAGCGACCACGGCGGCTAACGTAATGTCTCGTTCCCGCCTCTCAGGGAACCGAGGTTTACGATAGTAACCGGAGACGTTCCCTCTCGAGGCGGTAACTCAACATTATGTCAGCTAAGACGTATATGGGAACTGTATAAAATCCCGCCGTGAGAGCAGTGAAGAGAAGCCCTGAACGGAGTCAATCACCCCCACACATAAGCAGTACAGTTCTAGCCAATGGCCGTGTCGCTAAGAGTGCTTGCATCTGATAGGCGGAACTAGACCAATGAGACATCTGCTCCGAGCCTAACAAAATTTGCATAATTTCAAGCAATATATCGAAATCTGCACTAGCCAGGGCAGACACAAAGTAATAAGCACTCAAGCATGAGAGTTAAACAGAGTCGACTGCGTTTTGCGGTGACTACTGCATAAACCATATAATCCATAACACAGAGTTAGCAGCCATGGTAACTACTGTATAGCTGGTTATAACAGAATGAATAAAACTTAACTCACCGAAAGTACATGAGACGCTACAGAGGGTACATCCAGCTTGTAAAACCTGGCAATTGTGTTCTGGGAAGACCAGCCAGCAGCAAAACATAAATACTGGACAGACATACCTCTAGACCAGGCCCATCAGGAAGCATTTATATTGACCTCGCAGAATGAGCTCTGATATTGAGGGGATAATCCTTCCCCTGGCATTCGATAGCGTCCACGATCCAGTGAGAAAATCTCTGTTTAGAAACAGCACGTCCCTTATTACATCCACCAAGCACACGAACAGCTGGTCCGACTGACGAAAGGCGGCCAAGCGATTCATATACATCCGAAAAACCCTAACAGGGTCCCGGCGCTCTGAGCATCAGCGTCACGCGAGGCTGACGGCTCAACAGATAAGGCGGGCAGGGAAACAAAATGGTGTATTAAGTGACTTCGGAACGAAACCCGGTCTCGGCCGGAGAGTGACATTACAGTCGCCAGGCCCGAAAAGAATTCAATATCGTTCACCAAAAACTCATGAAATTCTCCAAGGCACTTCGCCGAGGCGAGAGCAAGAAGCAAGGCAGTCTTCAGGGAAGCTCCTTAACCGCAATCGAGGTTAATGGCTCGAACTGTAGTAAGAGATAGAGCCCTCAAAACTAGAGCGAAAACCCACAGCGGCACGGAGGGTGGCCATGAAGTGCACAATCTCCTCGCTCCCTTGAGAAAACTGATTACCAAAGCGTGCTTACCGATCGTTTGCCCGTCAACCGGGGAACGAAAGCGGAAATAGCGGTCACATACACCTTAGCGTGGATGGTTTCAAACTCCCGCTATCCATTCTGTGCTGTGGAAAGCGCAAAACATCCGACACGGAACAGGTCCCCGGGTCAATATAAATGTTCTCGCACCATTTTGTGAAAACTCCCCACATCTGCGCGTAGCAGCGAATGTTTGATGATGCTCGCGTCTCTGTAAGTGTGTTTAGCACTCATGAGTGTAGAGCGTCCCGCTCATTAGGGTCCCTGCAGCGGCCACACATGAAGGTTCCACAGCTCGGGGCTGGGGTGCTATATTGTGTCATTCGCCTGAGACAGCAGGTCCTGCCTGAGGGGGATTCGCCATGGGGGAGCCATCACTAACTCTCTCAGGTCCGCGAACCAGGACTGATTCGGCCAGTTCGGGGCCACGAGTATAACTGACGCTTTCTCCTCCCTGATTTTGCACAACAAAGGCAGAATCTTCACAGGAGGGAATGTGTAAGCCTGGCTTCCGGCCAATGCGATGTCAGAGCATCTCCCGGCAGGGGGGCAGTGAGATAGCAACGTGTTCTCGCTCGTGGCAAACAAATCCACTTCCTCCCTCCCAAATCATTAGATCTGATCTTGGGTGAAGCCTCCATCTCCTTGAGGAATCCCGTTCCTCGAAAGCATGCTCACTCCACGGTTCAAAGTACCGGGGATGTGCGACGCTCTTATGGAGATTAAGTGTCGGTCCGCCCACAACAGGAGACCTGCTGCCTGTTTGAATAGAGCTCTGGATTGCACGCCGTCCTGGCGATTTATGTACGAGACCACAGACGTGTTGTCGGTTTGAATCAGTACATGTTTCCGCTCCAATTTCGACCGAAAGGCTTGCAGGGATATTAGGACACCGCTTCCATTATTCCAAACGGTTTATGTGCCACCATCTCTGTGACTCCGACCACAGGCCCAGGCTAGATTCGCGTTTGCAGAGAAAAGAACTCCTGGGCTGAACATATCTGGGCTGTTCCACGGTCTCAGAGTGCTGACGCAACTGTGAATGACAGTATGTGCTTGTGGACCGAAGACCACGCCCTCGGCGGAACTCGAGTTATAGCCAAAACTGTAGTGGCCGCAATGTAGCAGACCCAGATGGCACACCGAAGAAGCTGCCGCCATCAGTCCCAGAAGCCTTTGAAATTCCCTCAGTGCAAATGACCTGCCCGGTCTGAAACAGCGCAGAGTCGATGAAATGCTCTAGAGAGAGATGGGCACGCATCGCCATCGAGTCCAAACATATTCCCAGATATGTTACAGTCTGACTCGTAAAAACACGCTATTCTGCATATTCACACGCAGTCCCAGCGTATCCAAACGGCGAAGCATTGTTTCCATGTGATTGATAGCACATCTCTTGAGTGGGCTAAAATCAGCCAATCGTCCAGATAATTCAACATGCACATTCCGCTCGATCTGAGGGGAAATTTCGCTCTATCGCTCTCTCTTGAGCAGACTGAGAACTTCCTGCCGCAGAACAGGACGGTTTAGGGGCAAAGTCAGTGACGGGACCACGCCATTGAAGCGGGGAGGTCTGCGTTTGAATTGGAGAGAATATCCGTCGTGAATTATTCCCAGTATCCACGGTGAAACGCCCGGGATAGCCCTCTTACCGTCCATGAGATGACACCGCGGACGCCTTAGGTTTACAGCCACTGACGGCTTATTTTGACCAAGGCCCCGCCCCTGCGAGGCTGGAAGCACTGGCGGGAGGGCGGGCGCGTCACGTAATGGTGTGACACTCTTGCACCATCGAGAGGCCATTATAATCATGGACTGTGGCTCTGCGCTGTTTGAGACAGGGCACGTGACACAATGCTGGGTGCAAGAATTTGTATACATGCTTCTATAGTACAATTTTTACTCCCAAAAACATCATTTAAACACATAGCAATCGTCACCCATAGTGATGTGGGGGACATGATGCATGTGTCTTTGTGGTGTTGGCACTCTCGCTCCTTCGCGAGGCCATTATATTCATAGGTTGTGGCTCTGCACTGTTCTGAGACAGGGCGAGTGACACAGTGATGAGTGTAAGAGGAAGTAAAGCTCTTTCGTTGATTGTATGATGCTTTTATTGTGGAACTCACACAAACAGCATTTAAACAGACATAGCAATCGTCGCCCGAAGAAAAATGGGGGACATGATGCATCTGAACAAGGAGGGTGACACCCTGTTTATGTGGTGTTGGCACTCTCGCGAGGCCATTATAATCATGGGTTGTGGCTCAGCGCTGCTATGAGACAGGGCGAGTGACACAGTGTTGAGGGTAAGAGAAGAAAAGCTCTTTTGTTGATTGTGTACATGCTTCTATTGTGGAACTCACACAAACGGCATTTAAACACACATAGCAATCGTCGCCCGAAGGAAATGGGGGACATGATGCATTTGAACATGGTGCTTGGGGGCGGGGCCTCCTGCGCACTCACTCTTTCACAGTCAGGGAGACGATTCGATGGCGCGCTGGCTCTCTCGCGCCGCGGGGTCTTCATCTGACCCTGACGTTTCCTCCCAGGCTCTTACCACTGCTGGTTTTGGTCGAAACGAGCGTCCGGTTCAGAGCGGGGTGCCACTGCGGGCTATTTTAGCTGGTTTTAGAGCCTGGCGAGGTGCATAAGAACCTCGCAGAAAAAGACTGGAGTGAGTGACGGGGCATCACGTGGCTCATCGCCTTGGCGCGCTTTCTGCGTCTCTGAGAAAAGCTCCATGACGTCATCAATGAGGCCGGAGGGAGCAACTGGAACGTTTAGGGGCATCCTACGGTCCGCGTCTTTCAGGACAGCTAGGGTAAGCCATAGATGCCTGTAAGGACGACCATGAGCCCCATGAAATGGCTGAGCAGAGCGCTAGTAGCCATCAGCGCGAGATCAGTTGCAGCGCGCAGATCCCTAATGACACAGCGCTACTGTGCCGCCGTCTGCCTGAAACACCTTGAGTATTGCCCTGGCATGAAGAACAGAAGCGGTCTTCCCTCAGAAGTATAGGCTTTGTTCGTCTAAGGGCCGTGAACTGCACGGCTTGGAAGGCAGGCTGTGGTCCGAACCAAATGCAGAGGGAGCCGGGCACAGGTGCGGTAACGGTCTCCTCGACGGGGGGAGGGTTTCCGCCCCATCCTTGTGCATGAACATGGCCTGCGTAGCAGAGTGGGTGTGCGCCGATTGGGGTGCAGCCCACGACTTCACCACGAGCTCTTGCACGCCTCAATGCCGTCTGGTAGCAGCTCGACTGGAGGAGCCACGAGTCCAGTTACCTTTCACAGGCTCGTCAGGTGCGTTGTAAGTGAGACCCAGCTCCGTGAGGGCCTTTCCGATGACCCTGATGAGCTCCTCCTGGAGGTCTGCAGGGCCCTCTTGGTCGGGGTGGTCTTTTTTCCAAACCTTTTCCGACGTCGAAAGCGACATTGGAGTCGTTTTCCTCGCCAGCTCCGAAGAGGACGAAGTTCGCGGGGCGGAAGCTTATCGTCCACCACGCCTTCGGGCGGGGGAGGGCCCACCAGCGGCTCGCTGGCGGCAGTGGGCCTCATTCCCGCCGTTTTCAGAGCCACTCTGGCTCTGAGGGCGCGCACTGGCAGCTCGGCACAGTGGGCGCACGTGTGGTCCATGTGAGAAACCCATTGGCGGGTCACACAGAACTGGTGAAGGTCAGAATCTAGCATTAGCAGCCATCGGATGCGGAGAGGAAAAAAGGGTGAGTAGTCCTCTATTGCAACTTCCACGATGACTTAGATAAGACTTCTAGCGTGAAGAAAGAGATTCAGATGTAATTTTCGCGCCCATGCATTTTATACTGCCCGCTGACCCATCAGTATTTGCATGCTTCGCGTCAATTGGCCAGCTGTCCCCAGCTGGCGTTAGCCCATAACATTTCAGTGAAAGAGGAGAAGGGAAGAGTTCCCATTTACGTCTTAGCTGACGTAATGTTGAGTTACCGCCTCGAGAGGGAACTGGGGGGTCACATCATATATGTCTGAACACATATATTCCCCAGCAAGTGAGATGACTAACTGTACTCATAGGATGCTTACTGTCCTCTTCTGTAATCGTTACGTTACATACTTCAGCGAGAGTCTGAATTTGTTTTGCGCACGAGCCTGTGAAAATCTTACCCAGATACAGCAATGCTATTTTCTGATTGGCTGATCGGTAGCAATATTTATTTTTATTTGATTAGCTGGTGCGTATCAGGGCCTTCGGGAAACTCACTTGATTCCTCTACCTGTTTCGCTGTTTAAAAAATAGCGCCGCAACTTGGTGGGCATTATTATCCTCGTAATGTCTCTGCGTGAGAAATACAAGGTGTGGCATGTGAGCGTGTGTACGAGTTGAAATGCGTAGGTCTCACGCCCAATGCGTGAGACTTGAGAGCCCTGGGAACATGATTTCCGTTTTAAGGCGCTTATTATAGAACTAATGAAACTTTTCCTTATGGAACAACACTGGTGTCCAGCGAATAAATGTAATTTCTCCAGTGCTTGAGTAACAAACATAAAATCCTTACATAGATTACTGAATGACATATGAAACGGAAGTGCTGAGAGTCCACGCACATAAAGAATAAGGAAATAATGGCATTCGTAACGTAACGTACCTATCGCAAGCCCCGTTCTTCTCTTCACCCAGCGGCATTTTCAGTTTTTTTCCTGAGAAGGACACATACATAGTCTTGTTTAACTAAACCAATGCAGAATGAACAACTCTGCCTAACAATAACAGTATTCGTTAAAGAACAGAGGCTCTTGACAAAGCTCGATGTGCGTTACCGTGAGGTGGATGTTTATAACGCCTCGTGATGCACTGTCCGCCGGTAAGGTTACTCTGATAAAATACAGTGGGTCTTGGTCAGTTGCTTCTGCTGTCAAAAATCCAGCTTTGCCGTTGGTGTACGTGATGGTTTCTCACGAGCATCGTGTGGTTTTTTCAAGTATAGGTCTCTGCAGTAAAGTAATGGGAGTTACGAGATCAAGGTGTTTTTACACCATGATACCTGATTGGTTGATGTAATAGTGACGTTAGGTTTAGGGGTGGGGTTGGGTAAGGGGGGTCATTTAGATTGCATGATTCAGAAACACCCAGCAGTTTCAAACCACCCACATGGTGATAAACGCCCACTTTTGGTCTGCAGAGACCTAAGTCTCGGTTTTTTTCCCGCAAGTCCTGCCTCCTGCGGCAGGATGGGCTTGTTGGAGCAACGGATTGGACGGTTGACGCAAGTCCTGCCTCCTGCGGCAGGATGGGCTTGTTGGAGCAACGGATTGGACGGTTGAGTTAGAGGTGGGGCCTCGTGTCTACCACTGACGTCACGGACATTCCACAGAAAAATGACTACTTCTTGACATTGAGATGATTATCACAATTAACTATAGATATGTTCCACCAACGTTTGGTGATTTGCGTTATTTTTGAGTAATATAATTGTATTAATTTAGAACTCATTTTATTTGATATATGTCTCATGTAATATAAATCTATGATAACACAACAGTGATGTTGTGAAGATGTTTGCCACCCTAATTTGTTACGTTTATATATCTCGTACTAAACTGATGAATATACACAATCTAAAACACGCAAAGACATCTGAATAAACAAACAGAAAAGTTTTTAAATTATAATATATATATATATATATATATATATATATATATATATATATATGCACAAATATTAACTAATACTTCCAACTGGTCCTGTGTGAACATGTATTTGCATGAAGTTACTAAAGCCCACATTTGAATGCAT
Source organism: Carassius gibelio (assembly GCF_023724105.1). Taxonomy (NCBI): domain Eukaryota; kingdom Metazoa; phylum Chordata; class Actinopteri; order Cypriniformes; family Cyprinidae; genus Carassius; species Carassius gibelio. The sequence goes on along the minus strand of NC_068411.1, from coordinate 14,103,419 downwards.
AGTATGATTCACCTTGACTAGACATAACCAAGCTTAAATACTACCAGCCCAGTTCATTTAAACTAAAGGTTAAAAAAACATTTTTTCAACATTAAGTTAGTTGATTAAAAGGTCTTACCCAGTAACGCACTATGCCAGAGGCGAAAGAGATGCTGAAAATGATGAGGAAAGGGGTGACTGAAATGCATCTACCTGTAAGGATTACAAAGTTTTTCAGTTTGGATATAAAGGCTCATTGTAGTCCAAGAGCCTTTATATCCAAACTGAAAAACTTGGCACATTAGCAAACCATCCCAGAAGTGTCCGACCTTCCAAAATTCCTCCAAGTCCACAGCAATGACTTATACAGGATGTCACAAAAGACCGAAGGAACTGCAGGCCTCTCTTGCATGGATAAAGGTCACTGTTCATGACTTCATTATCAGAAAGACACTGGCCCAAGAATGGCATCCATGGAAGAGTGGCAAGGATAAAGCACTGCCAACCCAGTAGGGCTGATTTGAATTTCATGGAAACTGTTCTGAATTTATTAGATAAAAACATTTTGGCAATGTACTGGTGTGGGGATGCTTCAGGGCCTGGAACACATTATAATAATTGAAAATAATTGAGAGAAATCTGTCTGTAAATTAAAGCAAGAAGCAAGCAAGAAAATGATCCAGTCCTTAATCTGTATAGGTCAAAACACACACACACACACACACACACACACACCCAAGCTAACGTGTTGGAGTGGCCTTGTCAAAATTCTGACTTGAACCCAGCTGAGAAGCAGTGTCTTAAACTGGCAGCTCATGCTCAAAAACCCACCAGGGTGGTTGAACTAAAGCAGTTCAGCAACACATGGACAGTTGTTGGATTATGTTCTCTTCAATATCAAAAAAACTGTATGCATTTAGCTCTGGTGTACGCATGTAAAAACAAAAAGTAAATAAAACAATTGAGCAGAATGTAAAATAAATTTTTCTTTAGTGAGTATATTTAGTGGAATAAATCCAATTTCAAGTTGAGACAATGGGTTGACAAATGACAGTGTGATACAAAAAGCAAATATTGCCTCTGCCCAGATGTGCAAATCAGGGGAAGAAAAAAAAAATCCTTGCATAAGATCCAGATTGGTCTATTTTTACATTTCTTTCTAATAACTTCTAATAAGATAATATTATAATACTGAAAGGGCTACAGTACTGTAACAAACACTTATTCGGTGCTCCAATCCACTTCACAGCAATGAATGAAATAAATTTAAAACATATGCATATAAATAAAGAAACCTATTTTCAAGTGTGAAAATAGGTGCTTGCAAAAGTGCTTGCAAAAAAAATGAAAATAGCTTTAAAAAAAGCTTATTATTACCCATCCACAGGCTCAATAATTGTCATAAGATAATGAGAGTTTTGCTTGCCAGTCTCATCTCTCTATAATGTCCAGCCTCAATACTGAAAAAGTGAAAACCTTTCCAATCTGCCTCTCTTAAGTGTAACTCAGGCATATGAACTTGCCAGAATCAGTCTATTATTTAAGGTGCACTTCAATCTTAAACACTTCAAAACCAAATATCCACAAAAAAAAACTAATGTTAACACCACAGACCATGAATCTAGAACAGTTTTAGAGCGGTGTATTAACACAACCTACATTAGGCAGGGATCAAAAGCCTGAGTTGGACATTACAAATGTTCGAGACGGTAACTTATAAACTTGAGTGTAGTCGTGGTCAAGAAAGGAAGAACGAGTTTAACATGACAAATTGGGATGTGGAATTTTTTTTGCAAGGATCAAGGCAACAGTGCTGTCAGTATCATTCGACTCTCTGTACTGTGGACTGGTTAGGAACAAGCATTGCAACACCTGTTAGAGGTTTTTACCATTTCTTAGCTGTATTAATGTTTGTCTTTACATAACTTCTGTGTTCAGTGAAAAGCTTGAGATGAAATGTTTTTGTACCCTTCATACCCATACCCAAGTTATCAATTTAACTTGTGATCCTTTTCACTTGATCCCCATGCAGTGCAGTTTTAGTTCAAGAATAAAAAAAAAAGACTGTAAGACATTCCCCACGTTAAGCAGCCCTATGAAAAAAAGGATAATAGGATAAACTGTTAATCATCCATGAGTAAATACATTAATATGTAACATAAATAATAATGTCGACTCAGGCTCTTGCACTGGTGTGATGGTAGTTTAATGAATACACTTACAATTCCTCGTTGTTGTTGTTGTTGATGATGTTGTTGAAGTACTCAGGCACATCATTTGATCTCTAGATTGGGTGAAAAGATGATAATTGGAAAACATCTGCAATGCATGTTCATTATCACACACCTATAGAAACCATCTTCAAAAAAAGTGCTTTAAAAATCCAATCAAATCTGTGGATGACTCACTCCATTCTCCAAAACGATCGGATGTTCTGGTAAAAACTCAGGTTTCTTCTTAGCCATTGGACAACTTGCCAACTTGATGAGGAAGTCCCGAGTGTAGCAAATTCTTTGGGCTATAGATTAAAATGACAACAACAACAACAAAGATTATTATTTTAACTCTACATTATCAGTGTGCATTGTTTTTTTTCTTCTAAATCCAGGTATAAATTATCTCCTTGATGCTTTTAAGGTTTTTATACTGAAGCAGACACTTGCCTTTCTTTTTCGGTTGGGGGCTGGTGCTTTGAAGATGCAGGATTTCATAGAAATGCTCCACTTTAATAATGTTATCCTGTCCACAGTAAAAAAAAAAAAAAAAAAAAAAATTACTGAGGGGGAAAAAAATGCCATTCAATTCTAAAGCATGCAAATATTAAAATTAGTCTTACTGGCTTTTCTACCGGCTTAACTTCAGCATAACTTTGGGGCACTATAATTGAGAAGTCCAAAGAAACACACCAGCACACACAGAAAAATATAATCAAACTGGAATCAACTGAAATATATTAACTGGCATATTTTAAGATAAAAAAACCAGTGGGAACATTCCCATGATCTTGTACCTTGATTTATGTTCAGACGGCGCAGAGGTCTCGCTGGTTCCAGATTTCTGATGATCCTTTTAGACACATCCATTGTTCTGCTCAAGGACAAATATTTTTGTATATTATTGTGTGACCAGCATTCAGTAATAAATGCATGTGTTTTCATTTTATTTTTTACATTTTCACCGCAAGCAACAGGACAATATCTGGCTTTATATGGATGTGGTGCACTAGAATCAGACATTTTTTTTTATTTTTATTAAATCATTTCATGTCCAAAAGCTATAAAATTATTAATAAAACAAGCTTGAGCATTCAGAAGTCAGAGTTCCTTCCCCCAACATTTAACTTAACAGCTAAAAAAAATAAGCACATAATCTAGGTTGCTCATGATATCCTATCCATGCCATTATGAAGTCAGGTATATCTGTTAAAAGTTATTATGCATTAACATCAAATTTTCAAGAGGTCATATTTAAGTTTAAGTAAATACTGGTCGTTTTATAGCTCAGCAACAGGTGTTTCTGGAACTCTTATCACAGCTGAACTGTGTACAATATTATCCTGTTTTACACTAACATCAAACAAATAAACTGTACAGTGCATTATAACTGAGGGAGATGGTCACCAATCTAAGGCAGGGTGTGCACACAGAACACAATATTCAGAAATATTACAAGGAAAAATGTATGATGATGGATGAGAGATAATGGCAGCTTCCCTAACACCACATCATCAAACCCAGTTCAGTTTTAATATTTCACACGAGTGGAATGAGTCAGGTACTTTATGAAAAACATCACGCCCTGCTGAACTGCGAAAACAAAGAACGGCACATACCAGTGTTAAATACGTGCAAAAAATACTCGAAATAAAGGAGACGTGAACTTTATTATCTGACTGACTCAATCTGCATCCACGGTGCTAGCTGCTAGCCACGATGACTGCGAACTTTTCTCTCGGTAAAATCTAGTTCTTACCACATAATATAATCTTCAAGACAGACAAAAAAATAACTCCGTTAATTAAGAATTTCACAACACAGTTAGTACAAAATAAAAGCCAAATTATAATACAGCTGCAACTTACAAGTTCTCACTGACCAAGCGTCCACCTCAGTCACCTCACCGCGCTGTCTGTCTCCGTCGTTTCCAAACACTCATTCCGCCTGAGCTCGTGACTCTCTTCTGTGCCTTCGTTTTCACCGTGGATGAACTCCGTCTCACATATTCACACACATACAAAGATATTTAATATATTTTTATCCCCATTTTTCATTGTTAGCCAGTTTTTGAGGGATTTTTTTTTATTCATTTGTCATTCAGCTAAATTAACAGGTCAGATCTCCTAGAACCAACATTAACATTATGATAAATCCGTAAAATGCTCTGTATCCACTGATGAGTCACTGATGTTTCCTCGTCTTCCATATATTAATAGTTCGTAAAGAAAAGGTTTTCAGTTATGATTTAGTCATGAGATAAATGTAAGGATTCACTAAACATTGAAATGTTTATAGGTAGACTATAGTTAAACTCTTCTTAAGTTGGGTGCTTTACAGAAATTACCAGAGTTAGTGTGTCGTTCATAATAAAGGCACTACATTTATTGAGTGCTAGTGTATTTACTTAAAAGTCCAAGGCTTTGAGTAACAATCTGAAAAAAAAATATTTTTGATTAACAAAGGCTTATTTTTGCCCCTTTTTTCTGATGATTTTTTTTTTTGTCTCAGTTACTTCTACATATCTACAATACTAATCATCTCCAAAATTCGTATTACCTTCTCCCGGTACTTTTTTAAGTGTCAGGCCCACACTTTTTTTACTTGAGCCATTGTACTGCAGTGACCTCTATTGGTTTCTTCTTTCTCAGTCGAGCACGTGATTGTTGAAAGCGTTGTTGTGATTACCAAAGCATTTGACTGACTACTGTTAAATACTGTGGTTTGAATCACTTGGAAAATGATCCCATGACAATAGACTTAGCACATTACAGAACAGTCTGTTAAACAAAAAGAAAAAAGACCTGAATGTTGATAAACTATCTACATTGTACAGCATACTGTGGTTGACAGCATGGAATAAGGATAAACTACATAATTTATAAAATCAACTTAAAAAATGCAAAATAATAGTATGCTAGCTATATATCAAGACAGACATCACAATATCGTTACACTGCAAATGAAACGGCCTTAACTGAGCAAGAAACCATTTTTGAACCACTGCAAGAAAAAAACATCACACTGTCAGAAAGAAATCAGAACAACAAGCTGATGCCTTTAATAGCATTAAACATGAACTGACAATTCAACTGGTTGTAGAAATTTACAATTTCACAATATTAAGAAGATTTGTTTAGATCTGATTTTATCTAAAAACTAAATATATTGGTGACATATTTAGTAAAATCTCAAATTGTAATCATTACTCTGGGGGAATAATCAACAGCACGAATAATACTGAGTCTAGATACTGTCACTGAAATGCATACAAATGCACTATTTTCAAACAGTCAAGATATCAAATATGAATCTAAATTAAAACAGTGTTTCAAATGCAGATTTATGAAAAGCAAGAAAAAAAATTAATTCTTCACTTGTTAATCAGTGAAAAAGCACATACAACTTTAAAAAAAGGAAATTAAGAAGACTGTAGTCTAAAAGCATTGCTACATAAACAAAATCTGAATTTTTCTGGTGCCAATTGGTCGTCCATTTAATTCTTGAAGAGCAGTGAGCGCCTCTCTGTGGGTTTCGAAAGCTACCGTTGCGGCCCGTTTAGGAGCTCCATTTCTATCATAAAGCAATGAGGCAGAACCTGGAATCACTCTGTATCCATAGAAGAAGTCATAAATCTCATCGGCCCTTATCTGAGAGGGTAGATTGACCAATTTCAGACAAATTGGACCGTCAAGTTGTTGGTCAGGTGATCCGTAACACTGACGTCCATTACCATCCGGTCCCGGCCCAAATGCGTCATTGCACCCAAAATTAGGCTCAAAGCGATCATGACCTCCATAACCCTGGTGCAAATTAGGCGGCATCACAAAATCATCTCGGGGCATCGGAGTGTTCGAAAAATGAGGACCATCGTTGAAAACTTCAGTTCTCTGGAAGTTCCTTTCTTGTGGGCTATCCATCAACTGGTCATTGACGCCAAACTTCTGCATCTGGCCAATCGTTATGCACTTAAGCATGACTTCCGATCCAAGAAACCTCTGTCCGTTTAGGGACTGTGCCGTCATGGCCTCCTTCTCAGATTGGAAAATCACCAAAGCCTCACCGAGCCCAGCTCCTCTTTCGTCTCGCAATAAGACAACCCTATCCTCTGAGAGTGGATATCCATGAAAGAAGTCCATGATCTCCACCTTACGGACGTCAAATGGGAGATTGCGCACGTAGAGACACCTCAACTGCGAGTCAGGATTGTTTCGTTGAGACTGGGGCCTTTCTGTGGAACGTCTCGACTCTTTTCCCTCATCTCTTGAGTCAACAGATGATTCCAACAAGGTGACCATTTTCTCCTTGGAGATGGGTGACACGTACACTACCTTGTTCATCAACATTTCCTTATTATGAGCCAAACCAGCACAATAGTCTGTGAGACTTCTAAACACCACAACAGCCGATCTTGACCTATCATCCTTTTTTTGGGCAAAGATAATAATCTGATCATCTTTCAAAGAAACCGGGTGAAGTAACACCCTCAAATCTCTCTTTTCAACCAGGTAAGGCAAGTTCTCAAACATGACGCAGTATTCTTCATGAGAGGGCGATCGTGATCTTGACTTGTAGGAAATGGGAGATCGAGACCTCGCTCGCTCTAAGGACGCTCTTTTCCGACTGTCCGATTTAACGAGTCCTCCTTCTGCCAGCCACTGCTCCTCGGAGCATCTTGTTAGTTGGATATACCGTGGTCCCATGTATTGTCGATCCCTCTTTAGACCTTCAACTGTATCCTGTTTGGTAGCGAAGCGCACAATACTATGGCCATTGAACTGTCCTCTGGGGTTTCTCAAAAACATAATGTCATCAATCTGTAACCCACTGAAAAAGGTATAGACGTTGTCCTTTGTCGCAGAGAATGGCATCCCTGTCAATTTCAGATAAACCTCATCTCTCTCTGACACGCTCCCTTCTCTCTGGTGCCGTGTCTCACTGAATGAAGATAGAGAAGGCCTGTTCCTCATCTCTTGATGATCCGGCCTCCGTATGTCTACTCTTGGGTCCTTATTGAATGGTATAGGACCTCGTTCCGCAGAAGGACTTTTGACAACCTCCTTGTACATGCCCCTGCTTTTTAACTCAGGCCTTTTAGTGCTTTCCTCGAGAACACTCTGCATTTCTGACTTGCTACTCAGGAGCAAGTTGACAGGAGAGCCCTTAATGCAGCCCCCCGAGCGGGTCATCGCTCGTCTCGCATCTTCATCAGATGCAAATATTATGAAAGCTTCCTCAAGCTCCCCACCAACTATATGAACCCCGCCATCAGGGATTCTGAGCCCAGTGAAGAAATTGCGAATGTCCTCAGAACCAGCTGTGATTCTGAGTCCCTGTAATCGGATGACCACAGCCATGATGGAGCACACACAACAGGACCTGCAGACAAAAGGGGCACATATAATAGCGTTATCGCTGACTCAACTACTGGCTCCGTATAACAATATTCAAAAGAGATCCCAACTTTCATTTTCAAACCAAGGTTAAACTGCAAAGTTATGTGAAACTGACTTCTCACAGCCAAAAAAAATAAATAAATAAAAATAAAACAGCAATAACAGCCAGTCTCCAGCAAATAACATCGTCTCCGGATCCAGAAAAACAACTTTGTTTCACAAGATTCGGATAAACAAGAAAGGCTAGTTTTACAACCTTCAACATCCTTCTTTCAGTTTCCACACCCAAATGTGATGAACTCCATTCACAATTAAAACTTATCAACTGACTACACTATCAGAGAGAAACTCTATATCAGTTTCAAGAATTTACAGATATCGCTACTAACATCCGTACAGCTAAGTCACATATAGCAAATATGATTAAACTCTGTTCGTTATAATTTTATGATATTCAGTTTCCAATAGAAACTTATAAACAGCAGACAATGGAGTATATCAACTCAGTATTTCAAATAACAAGGTTCTTAACATGAAGCTCAACAGCCACTTACATACTGTATAGCCATCAAACAATACAATTCAATTCAAATAATTCAATACACCGAACACACAATTCCACCTCACTTCAGTGCAACATCTGAACTATAAATGCTTTTAAATCAGTGGTTCTCAAGAAGGGGGCCTTAGCAAACTCAGTTTTGCTAAATTATGTTATTATTTAAATTTGATACGTTTTTGCATTTTTTTTAGACAGCACAGAGAAGGATAGAGACAGGAAAGCATGAGGAAGGTGAGCAGGGAACAAGACTGGCAAATGAACACGAGCTTTACTTCTAAAATAAAATTAATCATACTTAACATTTTAATGAATCATGTTTAATCATGGTTAAAGGGTTAATTCTAGTGCAGTGCGGTTTGAAAAAAAATTATGTCACGTTTTTTTCTAAATTATGCAGGTTTCCTAGTTTATGACGTTTTTTTTTTCATGCATAATCAGGTGTACAATGCATTTTCTGCTGGTTGATATTCCAAGACGTGCTTTTAGCCCGACAGCACCTGCATAAAATGGTTGTTCGGTCGACATCGGATTTTTGCAAACCAAAAACCCTCCAAACAACAGAACAGGCTCTTCTTTTTGGCACAAGTTCTGTGTCATGTTCTATTAGTTCTGCAGCATCCATCTTCCCTGCAACGCCTGTTTCACACATACTCCGTCTGCAGTGCGTATGCAGTCCGCAGCACGGACTCATTGTGGTTTCACACAGGACGCGTTTGCGGCCTGCTACTGATCCGCGTCTGTTTAGTCCACAAACACAATATTTGTTCATTGTTTTGATTTCATATCATGTAAAAAAAATATATATATATATATATGTATATATATATATATATATATATATATATATAATATATATATATATATATATTATATATATATATATATATATATATATTTTTTTTTTTTTTTTTTTTTTTTTTTCAGCATTGAGACTTTTATCACAGAAAAGTAACAATCTTTTATAGTTATAGACATTAGTTTAAACTCAATAAATATAAACAACACATTATTCATGTATTTTACTTCTAGGTTTGTATAATAAGCTGCTCAAGCAAGTGGCAAAACATTTATACACAATAATTAGCCTACTTTTCTTGTTAAAATATTTAAAATTAAAACATGCCTCGTGCCTTTTGCATTTAAATCTTTTCCCAAGCAATCCCACGGGTCTTAATGAACTTAGTTTTTCTGCCTCCATTAAAGTGAATATTTATATTGTCTTCCTTGTTTATCTAAAAGTGCACTTTTTCTTGTTTTAAACCTAGCCAAAAACCCATGTGTTGCGTGTGAAACAGCTTTAATTAGTATACATTTTAGTATACATTGTGAAATGACTGCATTTCCGTGTCAGTCCATGTGAATTTTTCCAGTGAACAATGCGCTTTCATTTTAATTCAGCACCTGCAGCACAGCAAAAATAGACTCGGTACGTAAACAATCGCTGCACTGCTGCAGATGCACCTGGAACGCCTCATGCAGTATGAACCCTGGAATCAGTTAACATTGGTGCGTAAAAAAAAAATATGCAACGCATACGCACTGCAGACGCTACCGCAGAGTATGCAGACAGAGTATGTGTGAAACAGGCGTTAAAACGTAACACCAGAGCACTACTGTGTTTACCCTTACCATGCCTCGCAGTCGCTGCTTAGAAGTGCAACATTGTAAAGGGTCTGCCTGAAACAGTGTCGCGCGGCCGCGGCGCAGCATGACGTTCGTTCTGAACGTTGAGTATTTAAATACATCGGTATGGCAGTATATTCAAAATTTATATCGTAACGAAAATATACACCGGTTTTTGGTATGAACAGGTATACCGCACAGCACTAGTTAGTTCACCCAAAAATGAAAATTAGGCCATAAATTACTCACCTTCAAGTCATCCTAGGTGTATATTAGAGCCCGACTGATATGGGTTTTTTGGGGCCGATACCAATATTACGGAATAAAAAAATTATCGATATATCGGCCAATATTCTTTGTGTATATTATAGTACAGTAGTTTTGACACTTTCCCATTCATGTGTCCAAACATTTGTCTGATACTATATGTAGAATACAGTAAATATATACAGTATATATATATATATATATATATATATATATATATATATACAGTAAACAGAATATATATATATATATATATATATATATATATATATATATATATATATAATTATTTACAATATAAATTCGCATCTTGCGCACTTTAATGCCCTTTGAATGTAATGTGTATGTTCCATTGGAACTGGAATCATAGCGGAAAGTCCACTTCGCAGGGCACTTATGGTTGATTAAGACAATCCTTGAATGCTGCCTGAAAATTGTTGACTGGTGTCACTATGTTGCAAACGCGTTGCCGGATCTCCACCAAATTTATGGTTTCCCTTCAGCTCGAGGGGCCCTCTCTAACACCACCCTCCGTGTGTTGGTAGCCCCCTGGGATCTATCGACATGGGGGTGATCTCATTCGAAAGAGGGCTTCTAGATGTACACTCAATTCACATTTGAGAGGGTTCCTCGAGCTGGAGGGATCCCCCGAATTAGGTGCGAATTCACCGCGCAATTATGGAAATATGGCCATTTAAAATTTCAAACAATGGAGTGAGCTCTGCTGGACAAGCCAATTTTATCTGCATTATATGTTATTTACATTTTTATGTAAATATTCGCCAATACTGATGTATCGTGACAGGCTCATATCGGCCAAACAATATATCGGTCGGGCTCTAGTGTATATGTTTTTCTTCATTCAGATGAATCCAGTGGGAGTAATATAAAAGACTGATCTTTCAAGCTGTTTAAATTGCTCAAAAGTGATGATAAAGACATTACAAAACAATTCTAAATAGAGTTTCACATAAATACTGTTGTTCTGAACTTTCAAAGAAAACTTAAAAAAAAACTAAACTGTTTTCAACATAATAATAATAGTTTTTAAACAGCAAATCAGAATATAAGAATGATTTTTGAAGGCTCATGTGACAGTGAAGACTCGAGTAATGTTAATAAATTGGCTTTGAAATCACATGAGTGAATTACATTTTAAAATACATTCATATAGAAAGCAGTTATTTTAAATTGTGAAAATATTTCTAAATTTTACTGTTTTTGCAGTACTTTGGATCAAATAAATGCAGGCTTGGTTAGCTGAAGAGACTTCTTCTAAATACAAACTTTTGACTTGTAGTGTATATATAATATATTTAATATGCCAATTCTTAATATTAAAATTAAGAAAAAGTTGTTTGAATCCGTGATTCAACGACTCACTCATAAACCTGCTTCACTTGTTTCACTACTGGATGAATCAGCGTTTTGGACGATACTCTTGAATGAATAATCCATTCATTGACAAATACATTAAGTCACTTTTCACAATGCAATCAACATATATGTTATTTGAAGCACAGTTACTTTGAAAAGGGGATTTGCTCTATTTTGATTGCTGACATAGACATCAATGTTTATATTTGAACTATAAACTTTACCCCGATATTTCTGTGATAATATAAATGACTATTGTCCACATTAAAAAAATAATAATAATAATATATATATATTTAAAAAAATGCATCGATTTGCTACAGGAGTCCTTTGTTTATTCTCCGGAGCTGTGTGAGACTTTTTTTTTTTTTTTTTTTTTTAATGGATGGGTGCTTTTTATTTATCTTATTTTGAACTGATGCATGCAACACCCACTGATTGCAATTAAACAACTTGAAAGATCAAAGACAATTTGTAATATTACTCCCACTGGATTCATCTGAAAGAAGAAAGTAATATACAGGTAGGAAGACTTGAAGGCGAGTGATTTATGTGCTAATTTTCATTTTTGGGTGAACTAACCCTTTAAGTCGTTACAGCATAAGTGCTAAAAGAAACACATTATTTTGTACAATGTGAGGCATTGGAGTAAAAAGGGTGGGAACCACTGCTTTAAATTAAAACAATGAGACGCAGTTTACCCTCGAGCAACCCTTCCATTTTAATACAAATTAACACACAGACTCACACCAAATGTAACGTACATCTGAACTGTCATGAAGTAAATTAATTACAACCATTTTCTATAAACTTCTCCCACTGACCATCCAGTAGGAACATCAAATGAGGCGTATTTTCAGTTGAAAAACACTTAGGAAGTAAAAGGAAGGCGTCTTCAACCTACTTTACAACAAAATATACAATTTTGCTGCATTTTCTATTTTACCAATGCACGACTGAGTTCTCATTTCCACAGCACAAACTACGTCTTCCGCTTCCTCATCCAGTCAAAAAAATATATATCAAAACACGTGTCACTTTTATCTCAAGCGGTTTAATCATAACACTTGCGAATATTACAAAAAAATAATCGACATATACGTTACACCTCTGTGTACCTCGCGTACTTTGCGGTGAGCCGCGAACAATCTGCTTTCTGAGGCACAACTACGCCAAAGCTAAGCTAGCCTTCACGATCATCGTCGATTTTAGCCAAACCAACAACTCAGCAGTTTTAAACCAGCACACTGACACGCGATGAAAAACCACGATCAACTCCGCGATAGCTTAAAACATTGGAAACAAAGAGTGCTGCGGTCTTCTGTAGTAACGTTATCAGTAATGCTGAACCTGAGAGGCCCAGAATGTGACGCGCGCTGCATTGATCAAACTTACACAAAACAAAGGAGATATAAATCCTTTACAAGAATAAAAGAATGAGAAATTAAATCGCGCTCTGTGATGTGTCGTCCGTCCGGTTCCCAAAGTGACTACGCAACGATTTCGCTGTTGTGATATCTGAAGCAAGCATAGAGAAGCAAGAAACTAGAGCATCCGCATCTCTTCCGCCGCCATCTGCAGAACTACGGAAACCCGGAGGTGCTGAACACTCAAACTCAAATGACACTCGAAACAGACAATGGACGCCTGTATCTGACCAGTTTCGTGCCGTTTCCCATGAATAAAGTATACGATTAAAAATAGATACGTTTACAAAATACACTACACACTTCAAAGATCTTGACTAAATAGCGTTAAATACGTCACGTGGTGTAACCAAGTTAAAACGCTTAATGTGACCTAAACAATAAAGGTCAAAGTATGTGCTGCTGAGAACCTTGACACATATCTCTAATTTGGTTTTCTTGTTGCATAACAAAATGGTTTCATTCATCATGGTTACACTAGCTACACCAATGTAGGCCTACATATCCTTTTGAAACAAATGTGCTTCACATTTCTTTTTAAGAAATAATAATGAAACATTATGCCAAACTGGCCAATATCTCTTTCTTCCACTAGTGAGATTTGTTTTTAGATTTGTGGTGTGTGTGTGTGTGTGTGTATACACTTGGTATAATTATAGATGCAATTAGGTCACATTGGCCTAAGATGGCCACACAACAAGAAAAACCCAAATGGTATGTTGCTAGTGTTAATTTAATACTTGATCTAAGGTTAACTGTGAAATCATTTACAATACAGTAATCACAGGCCTGTATTTCTTATAGTTTGACTATATCAAATTATTGAAGGGGACTCATCCCCCTCAGTAGTTATGGCCCTGGTTAGACATTCGTTTCACGCTTAGGGCAATAACAACCAAATGCCACTTGTTATCTGGCCATTTACAAACAACCTGATTTCAGAATGTTCCTCTGAGCAGATCCCTGTAAACTGAGATACAACAAAGGGTTACTGATTCACTGAACACAATGATGCCCTCATTGTAACCTCTGTGGGGCTTTAGACATGATAAAGGGGTTGTCCTGGTTACCATGGCTAGCTGCCAACCTTGCCTAATAATTATACTGAGCAGAGCACTGAGGTACTATATTCACAAATAAAAGTTCAGAAAATCGCAAAAAAGTAAGCATAAATAAAATACGCAAGAAGAAGAAGAATTCAGTAAATGCCTTAATTGTATCCAAACATACAGGCCTGTCATTAGGTGGGACCTGTGGTGAATTTGGAAGTGTTCTCGCTGTGAATTTGAAATGAACCATGTTTAGACAGAAAAGGCCCCTTTGAAGATACCAACATGACATCAGACCTGTAGAAGCAAGAAAATATAAAGATTTACAAATAGTTCAACAAATGTGGGTCTTTTGAGGAGAGGAAGAGATGCAGCTGTGTTCAGTGGGTGTTAATAGTTTTGTAGAGGGCTCTGTCCACTACGGGGCACCACCTGGAACTGTCAGGATGTGTCCTACTGGAAACTCATCACACATTTCCTCATGAAGCTGAGAGGACCTGTCGACTGAACAGTGAGATAAAGATGAGCATTAACTACTGACATATCATACCCTGATTAACAAGGCTCAAGTACTTGTGCATAAACACCAAACAACAAATGTGATTATGAAGTAAAACTACTATTTTTAACAGCCTTAATTCAGCTGAAATTGCCAATAAAGTTTCTAAGTAATCTATTGGTTTTATTTGTTTTGTTTTTCTATAGGTTTACTCTCAACACACTGTTGCAAGTTATTCATGTTGTGAAATGAAAAGACCACAGATGAGATAGAGTGCAATGATACCTGTGGCTTGAGATGTCTGTTAGTTGTTCTAGTTAGAATATCTGCCATCAAGTATATAATTAGTAACTAAACAAACTGACTCCATTGTCTACCACAGAAAACATCAAACAACACTCAGACATTAAAAGTTAAAATGTACCTAGTGGTATCTGTGGGATCATTAAGCAAAGCATTTAACAATTTATTGACATGAAATGTCTTTTAAAACTCTTTATTTATACAATAAAAAACAATGCAGGTTTAATGGTTAAAACCGGATTCATTCAAAGGGCTTTTCATAAAACTACACACACATCAGTATACAAATTAAATCTAGTTTTTATTAAGATGTTGCTTAATACAACAGATTGAGAAATGTCTGTTAATAATAATAATAATTGTTATTATTATTCAGAGAAAAGTCATACAAAGTTTATAACAGGTCATGATATGCATTTCGGTCTCCACATAAACCACAAGCTGTTTAAAATTATATCTTAAAACTATCTAGTATTTTAATTTGATGTATTTTTAATTTATTGCTGTTAATATTTTGTTACTAGCGCTTATATAAATTACAAGAAATAATAAGTTATACAATAGCAACTGGTACATTTTTCACTGTATTTATTAGAAACTAATAGTCCTTTGCTACTTATTAGTATGAAACAGATCTTCAAAACTACTGGAATTGTTACAAAAAGATAAGTAGGCCTACTAATAGTACCTAAAACAATAATAGTTGCTATTAAAGTGGAGCAAGTGTAAGCAACATTTTAATTCAATGGCAAAAATATGCAATTGTTTATGATCAAACCTGAATAGTCATCTGTCACTCACTATTGGGAAAGTGACTAGTAGCTAAAGCAATAAATGTCTCATAAATACTTTCAAGTGGCATTAACAAACAAGCCACTACTAGATTACTTAGCCTACTACTAAGACATCACATTAAAATAGATACAAGTTAGTTTCATAGGAATACATGTTAAAACGGCTTGCCGTACCCTAAGTACCCATTTTCCGAATTCTTCCGACTTTCACATTTCCAGTTTAACCAGATAACATTTCTTGTTGGGGATCCCACAGCACTGAAGGCCATCCGGTTTCCATGTTGTCTGACTAAATGCGTTACAAAATAGCCTTTAGCTGTCTCCGTCGTGCGTTACCGTTGGCATTAAACCGTTTTATGCCGCGTTTTCTTGCTATGGAAGATTTCGTAGGATAACAAAGACCCTAAACCGGTCGGATCGTCATCAGTCCCTCTGGACAGCAGCGCATGCCGACCTCCTTCTTCACGGCATGAGCTGTGTCTCGCAGAGAGAGGAGGAGCCGCCACCGGTGCGTCGCGTATCGACTCCACTAGTTCCTCTGAGGCTGCCCTACTACACCATGGAACAAAAAGGATGGTGCTGTCCACAGCCTGCTTCGTACTGATAAAACAGTACAGAGGAGTCGTCTTATGACTTTTTATTTGATCGCCGTGGACGGAGCATTAAATGCAAGCATTTGGATCTAGCTGTACGCTCTCTAGCATCAGGCGAATTGTGCTTTCAGCGGTTTGTTGCCCCTTGTGTGGATTTGACGTCTGAGTACTGCTGGATGTTTGGGAAAAATCAAGTGAAAGCGGTTGCCATCATTGTCCAGCAAGATGGAGTGCTTAACCGAACTGGAGAAGTATAAGAAGTGAGTACTTTATAGTTGTTATGCGTTTGTTTTGGCACACTGGACAAACCTCATGAGAACCTACAAGCACAACAGATTTTAACCCGTTAGCCATTGAGCTACTTGGTTAACATTAGTCCTTGGCTGCTAACTTGCTAACCCACCGTTCACAGTGACCCGTTTTCACGGTTTTAGAGCATAAATCATTAGTCAGACCGTGAAATTATATTTTAGAAAAACGATATGGGAGATAACCAGTTGAGCTCAATAAATAAGTTAGCATATGAAGAAAAAAAAATCATATATGTTTCAAAAGGTGACCAGAGCGGCAGTTCACTTTGCAGTTAGCAAACGAGCTGAGCAGGGAGCCATCAATAAATGGAAATAAGGTTAATTTGAATAAAATGTAAAAAAATTTGTGGATAGAAAATTACAGCATGTCTAAGATAGTATTAGATAATACTGTAATGTCAATGTATATCGTGCTGTATGTTCAGGAAACACAAATGATAACCGATGCAGCGAGGCCTTCGTGCAGGCCTCAAATCCACGAGGTAAATTTGTTTTAGCTGCCCGCGGTTCAGGGTCAGAGGATCTACGCGTTGCCATTATAAACCAAGCATTCAGTGTTGGAGCTACTAGAGACTAACCTAAGGCCATACTCTTAGAGAACTCGAGTTTTTGACGTTGTGTTGTTATTGTCATCCACGTCAGACAAAATATTGAACACTGTAGACAAAATATTGCTAGGTGGTGCAAACAAATGTCACCCACATGCGCGTGAATGATCCTCTGCAGCTCTCATGCGTTTTATTCGTCCACTTTGACAAACCATATCGACGGTTCTTAATATTTGTTTTATTACAAGATCATCGATCAAGCTTTTACTATTGAACACAATCGATGTGATTATCCAGTGTTACCCATTTATGTCTGAAAACCAAGCGTGTTTCTTGATATTGTGCGTCCAGGGCAGTTTATCTTTCGCATTTGAGACAAAAGGCAGTTTGTCCTGCTGAGGCAGATAAGTGCTCTACTGCTCTTCCCTCCACTTTACTTCTGTATGTCACTGTAAGCGTAATGTTACAGATAACCATTTCAACAAAACTGTCGTTTTGAAAAGCACAATAAATGTACGACTTATTAGTAGTAGTAGAAGTAGTATTAAGAAGATATTTTTTATAATAATAATAAAAATGTTTCCAAAAAACAAACATTGAAATGAATGAATATTGCCTTTAACTGCAATATGAGCAGAATATAATTTTGTTAATGCAGACAATATACAATTTACCAGCCTGAAACATGGGGGAAATACTATGCCAAATATAGTATTTATAGTCATTAATATTCAACCAACATACCAATGTACAGCAGAATGCTGTAAAGTTTGCTTTGATGTCACCAAGGAATTGAAGATTTTACCCTTTCAAAATGTTTATAAGCTTATTTCTTTTATAGACCCAATCATGCAAAATTATATATTTTGTTGCATCTGAAAGTCAGCATGAAATTTTTTTATTTTCTAAATGCATATTAAAGACCTAATTGTAAACAATTCATCCATAATTTTTGTTAGACTTGTTGTAATGTTGTAACTGTATCTTCTGGTGAAAATTACAGACTTCATCACTACCACTTTTTCACTTCAACTTTAATATTGTCCTTTACCTGGGGTGCCTTTCCCATAATCATTGTTAGTTAACTATGGTCATTAGTTCCATTGAAGTCTATTGGTAATGATGAAACTTTTGGCCATAGTTGTTTTTGGGAAACAGACCCCAGATCAAAACAAATTTGTGGCCTGTTTTTGTGACCCACAAGTTGAGTGCCATTGGCCTAGACAGCATAAACACTGTTACCTTCTTATAAAAATAGATGCAACACTTCCAGTGGTGTATTTGTGAGGTTCTACAAAATTGTAACCTTTAAGTAATGAGAAACCTGAAGCCTTCATCTAGATAAATAATTACAAAAACAGTGGAAGACAAAATATATTTGCATCATGGAATCTACATTGCCTGAATGCAGTTATGCTGTATCTTCTCCATAGGTGTGACACCGTTTCAGTGAGCATACTACTCTGAGTTGGTTTGCCCCAGTGTTGCAGTTTCCTTCAAGCTGCTCAACATCAGCTCTGCCTCAAAATGGAGACTCTGTTGAATCAAGAGCTCAGGTACTCTCTCAGGTGTGGCTATAGAGTGGAATATGGTGCAAAAGCATTTGCTTAAACTGCCAGAAGAATGTTGATTTAAACAACTTTCACTTTTGGCTTTTGTTGGAACACATTCTTTGCAGTTTTGTTCTTCATAATTTTAATTGTAGAATTCAATGTTCATTTTGTCATCGGCCAATATATCTTATGCTCTTTATGTCAATGGACAATATGCAAGAATGTTAAGCCATGCTTCCCTGCAATTCTAATCCTGCTTCTCCAGTCCCATGCTAAATTTGGTTTTGCACTGTATTGAGGGATTTTAGATAACCAAGTGACTGCATATATAATATGTAGGGTTAAAAGATTTTAAAACCTTTTTTGCATTTCACCTTGCACTCTGCAGTTTAAAGTTATTTTAAAATAAAACTGTGAGATACCACAGCATTTTGTCTTGATATCCTTTGTTATTCAAGGAAAATCTATTCAGACCTGAATATTGTGGTGGACCGAGAATCTGTGGTCAGAATAGACAGTTCTTTTGTTATTCACGTTTATGTGCTGGACTTGCTTGAACTTGGACAAATGCATTTTTAATGAACTTGCCTTTTATGCAGTGTTCAGTATTTGAGCCTTTACACGAAATGTTATTTCACATGCTTGATTTTTTTATTTTAATTTTATGCTACTAGTGAGTATCATTAGGGCAGGGATCCTCAAATCTGGCCTACGAGATCCACTTTCCTGCAGAGTTTAGCTCTAACCCCAATCAAACACACCTGAGCATGCCAATCAATGTCTTCAGGATAATTAAAAAATCACAGGTAGGTGAGTTTGATCAGGGTTAGAGCTAAACTCTGCAGTGCATTGGCCCTCCAGGGCAATATTTGAGGAACCCTGCATTAGGAATAGGGATATCATTTTAGGGATATCACTGTTGCATTAGAATGACTAAAGTGGGTCACACATCAATTTTATAATATACTTGAATCTTGATGGTGCCATGATTCAAAAATATTAAATAGGGTCATGGTAGATTAAATATTGCCTATCTGACAGATATGAATGGCATGAGAATCCCCTCCCATTACTACTACTATCACTGTAGGGTGACTCCATTATGAAGGTCAAATAGAGAAATGGAGTCTCAAAGGAATATGTGACCTAGTTGTTGCTTTGTAGCTTCATTTAGGAGAAAACAGTCTGCTTGCTTGTTGTTGAAAGTGTGTCAGTTGTTTATTACATGAAGTAACTTCAAAAATAGGAAGTGATGTGAGTGAACTAGGGCTACATTGTGTTTCATAGACTTTTTTTTTTTTAACTATTAGTCCTTGACTTTTGGATGAAAGAGTGGTGTTATTTTCACAGCAGGTTTTAAATTTTCCTTGTAATGAGACTTTAAATTGACTGGACTAATGTTCTCCTTTTTTCTTTCCTTTCTTTTATGACAACAGGAAAGATGTGAAAGATTGTTCGGTAGGTGTATAATTCAGATATTTTGCTATTTTTGTTTCCATTAAATGTAAATAAACAACATGAAACGTGTTATGTACATGTGCATAAAATACTAATTCTAGAATTTTTTTCTATATATATATATCACTAGATCAAGGTGGAAAATCTTCCGAAGCAAGTCATATTCAAAGGCCTTGCACCTAGGGTCATATTGACAAACCATCTCCTGACTAAAGGAACCAAGGCAAATGTAAACCTTGAGGAACAGGGTCGACAAAAGGTCTCCTTCAGCTTCGCACAGACAAAAAAAACACGTCAAAATGTATTTCTAGCCCCACCAAGTCCGGAGAAATCTGCAAGTGAACATTCTTCTGCACTGCAAGCTGGACCTGTACCTACTCCAGATCTAGGAGGACAGAGTGATGAAACCAAGAATGTGGATACAAATACTCCAGCAGTTGGGGAGACCCACACAGCACCCGCCCCAGTATCCTTCCCTCTCAAATCAATACCTGTTCTTGGAAATATGCATTTTAAGAAACAGATTCTCAGCGTTACTGTTGCTGAGGATAACCCCATTGTCAGCACGGCCTCAGCAGAGATTTCAGAGCCAGTAGTCCCATCTGAGTCAGACAAAATTAGATCTTCAACCAAGGTTGAAACTGAAACCTCATTGCAACAGCCTCACAAGAACTCAGTCATTGATAGTTCCTCTGAAAAAGTTCTCAAAGAGGAAAACCCTCAGGAGAAAGTTGACTCATGTCGTAAAGGTCCTGTTTCTTCCCATATTGGGAAGGGAGATAAGGATACTTTCGTTATTTCTGAGCATGAGGAAAACATCAAATCACAACCTCGATCAGATAGCACACTTCCAGGTTCAGAATCTGATGGGGATTCAATCCGAACATCATCTAGCCATAAGTCTAGTGACCACAGAAATAAGATAAAATCTGAATGTCCGAGTAACGAAGCAAAAAGATCCTCTAATTCCAAAACTGAGGAGGCAGAAAAATCCAGGCATGATAGGAAAGATGATGAAAAGGGGTCAAGTCGTTCAAAATCTGAGCGCGACTCGAGGCACACCTCGTCAAGATCTTCTCGTTCTGATAGAGACAGAAGAAGGACCAAAAGTCGGTCACGGTCTAGATCTCGAGGCTGTCGAACTAGTTCCTATTCCAGGTCTGAAAGATCCAGGAGTGAGAGACAGTTAAGGTCAGATAGGTCACATTACCATGATTCTGAGCGGAGGTTTCATAGAAATTCTCCTCATCGTGAAAGGAGAGGCTCACGTTCACGAGCTGATGGCAGGTCTCGTGACAGCTCTGACTCAGAGGATGACCACCGGCGCATAAGGACTCGAGGTAGTGACTCAAGTCGATCCTCCACTTACTCTGGCTCGCAAAAAGACTCAAAATCATCAACTTACTCCAGATCGCACAGGGACTCAAAAACCACAGATCGTTCTCGATCCGAGTCAGACAAAAAGACTCAGCATTCAAAGTCCGAACAATCTCATTTGAAAGCTAGTGACTCTGAATCCAATAGAAAGAGCTCTCCTTACGCAGAAGCAGTTCATAGGAAATCCAGTGCCCACTCAAAATCTGAGATTAATGTTAAAACCTCAAATTCTAACCAAGCTACCTCATCCCGAACATCTGAGACAAAGGTCCATAAAAACAGCTCTGACTCTGATGAGGAGCACAGAAAAAGACGTCGGTCACAAGGATCAGACAGGTCATCTGTTTCTGGGACTTCATCTTCCAAAAAAACAGACTCAACAGATCACAACACTTTAAATAATGCTACTGGAACAGAGAGACAATCAAAAGACAGATCAAGTAATAACACAAAGCAGTCACAGTTAGCTCCCAGCCCAGTAACTCAGAAGGAATTCAGCAAAATTGATGACAACTCTATTTTGCCTAAATCTAAATGCATTTCTCAACAGGTGCATGAAGGTACGCATAAAGTTAATTTGTTTAAAACAAATCAACAAACTGAGCAACAAGCTCCAAATCAAGAACTTAGTAGTCTGAGAATATGCACAAATGTTCCTGAGAGTCAAAAGACAACTGAAAGTTTGGAATCCACTTCCATGACAAGTGGAAGTCTTGAAGTTAGAAGTTCCACTGATGAACCTGAAATGAACAATGAGATTCCAATCCAAAGTAAAGATCTGGCAGAAGAACCGACTGACTCATTTTGTGTAGGCCACACTCCCGATCAGGATTCAGAAGGATTGATGGCAGACCCTCTTTCTGTGAAAGAATTACCACCTGGAGGATGCTTGAAGTTTAACACTAAATTAGATGGTCCATCGCACATCACAGAGAGTGCTCAACTCTGTGAAAAAGATTCTGAGCAGCATTATGTGAATCCTGAACAACCCAGTAGTGGGATTTTGAAAAAGGATGGCAGTGCTAAAAAATCCAGATGGGACATTGTTGGTCAAGCCACTTCAGAAAATCAAAGCCCTTCAAAAATAGAGAGTCCAGATATGAAAAAGGACATTTTGGTAAAAAGAATAGAGTGGAACAATGATACTACCCTTGAAGATTCTTGTTCACAGAAACAGGACTCTGAATTACCAGTAGAAGAACAAATACGAGACACAACCTCAGCTGAATCTCATCAAAAAGTAAGTTCTCATGCATCTGACCTCGAAACCCAAAATACTCATGGTGAACTTATAAAACAGATTGTTGAAGATCCTCAATCAACAAGTGCCCCTGTTGCTAGTGATCTTCCCCTTAATTGCAGTTCTGGCAGTAAAGAGAAAGTCAATGACAAACCTAAGCCTGAAACTCAAGACCCTGATTCCTTAAACCATGATGGTAAATGCCACAGTGAGGACAGCGAGAGTGAAGAGTCTGATTCAGATTCAGATGATGGGCATGTTTCCTTAAAGCGGTTGCACTCTGTGGTGGTTGTGCCAAAAAATTCAACCATTGCTCTTGAGACAAATGACTTGACAGAACTGTCTCCTGGGTCCTCAGTATTTTCTGGGCAGCAACAGACTGATACACGTGAAAGCATTAATAGGGAATTTGCTTATGGCTTTAACAATCGGGAAAACCTTGAGGAATCCTCAGCTGCACTTTTTAAGGCCAGTGCACAAGTTGCAATGCTAAATCCAGATATTAAACGTGTCTCTTACCAATCGCAGAGCAACATGGTTGACAGCACCAGCCACTTGGAGGCTACCAGTGCTCATGTGGACAAGAACTGGAGTGCCCAAGAAAGACCAAATAGTGTCCAGATAAACCAAGCATCACTTCAGAGTTTTGAAAAGACTTTGCAACCTGAATCGGATCACCATCAAAACCATGATAGACCAGAAAGCTGGAATGGAAGGAAAGGAGGAAAGCAGCACTATGGGGAATCCACTGACTTCAACAGTGGGAAGGGTTATGGCTTAGCCTGGGACTTTAACCAGTCAGAACAGCCCAGCAGCACATTTCAGCAACCGGATAGCAGTCATAGCACTGAACACCCACCTCAACCAGGAATTGCTCTGTTTGATAGCGGTCACAGACACGGTCCATGGACTCAGCCTGCCATCTCTAAAACCAACAGACCAGTCAACGTGCATGTGCCTTTTCAGTATCATAATTCAGTTAATCAGATCCATCCAGACTCTTTAACCAATGATCACGATGACGACAGGGTAGTAGGGATCAAACAAGGATCTGTCCTGTCTGCTGATCTTCCTGGATCATCCCCATTTGTTCAAGCCCATGAGATAAGCAGCAATTGCAGCTTCACCACAGATAGCCAGAACATCTCGGAAGCCCCTAGAGAAGACAACCAAAAGCCACATCGAGGAAGGGGTCCACCTAAGAAGAGACGTCAAGAGTTTGAATCTGAATCGGATAATGAGGCAGAGGCTGGTCTGAGCAGTAAAAGGGAGTGTTTGGATGAGAGCTCAAGGGTTGTGAAAGATGGTAAGGAATCTTTACACCAAATTCAAGAGGTGGCGCGCCCACTGCTCAGTCTGAAAGAATTTGTGGATCCAGCTGTTTGGAGGGAAAAGGCAAAGCAGAAAAAAATGCCACCCTACTTTGACCTCATTGAAGAAAATTTATATCTGACTGAACGGTAAGTATATATTTTTCCCCTTTTATCCCTGGCAATTAAACTCATGTTCCCGGTGTTGACAGCGCCATGCTCCACTGTTTGCATTAAATATTTGTTTGTTCATTTAATTTGGTCTTTCCTAAAGCTCATAAAATCTGTTCTCTATCCTTACAGCAAGAAGAATAAGTCTCATCGAGACATTAAGCATATGCAGTGTGAGTGTGCTATCCTCTCAAGAGAAGAGCGTGCCCAAGGAATGATGGCTTGTGGGGAGGATTGCCTCAATCGCTTGCTGATGATTGAGTGGTAAATGTCTTGCTACTATATTATAATGTTTGCTTTATAGTATAGAGTGTCTGTAGTGAGACACTGTTATTAATATATCATGTTTATGTTTAGCTGCATGATAAATTGCAATGAAAAAAATTATTAAATGTGGTATTTTCATGTGCTTTCAGATGGAGCAGCATTTACTACACAGAGCCGTAGTTCACTGAGAAGCTACAAAAACAGCTGTCATTATCGCGAATGATTTCTTTAATTTCATAATCACGAGATTATTTCATATATTTTGTTTTTAGCTTGTCAATAGACCTCTGTGTAGTAAATGCTGCACCATCTGAAAGCATGTGAAAATACCACATTTAATAAAATGCTTTTACTCCAAACTCACTTCATAATGTCAATCCACGCGAGAGCGCCCTCTGCCCTTCTGATGGAGATTTACTACTGATCACAGAACTGGCTTTACTGATGAGATGCGCATGACAATCGCATTCGATTAATCATGCAACTCTATGTTTATGTTACTTGCTGATTTTATATTACTGGCACATTTCAGTAAGAGTATTGACAGAAAAATGTTTAAATTTTTTTTATCTTTTTCTGCTCTTTCAAGCTCTTCTCGGTGTTTAAATGGGGCATACTGCTCCAACAGGCGCTTTCAAATGAAGCAGCATGCAGACTTTGAGGTAATTTTGACTGAGAGCAAAGGCTGGGGCTTACGAGCAGCCAAAGATCTACAGCCGTAAGTACTATTTGCTTCAGCTAACAAATAAAAGACATAAAGAACGTATCTAATTAGCATTTTAAGTTACCTTTTTTTTGTAGGAACACCTTTGTTTTAGAGTACTGTGGAGAAGTTTTGGATCATCGGGAATTTAAGGCACGGGTGAAGGAGTATGCACGAAACAAGAACATTCACTATTATTTCATGGCTTTGAAAAATAATGAGGTGAGCTGTGAAATTAGTGCAAAAATAACAATTTGAAGTGTTTATGACTTCCATGAATAAAGACACATGAGCCTATGTCTCTATTTTGTCTGCAGATTATTGATGCGACTTTAAAAGGAAACTGTTCCCGCTTCATGAATCACAGCTGTGAACCCAATTGTGAAACTCAGAAAGTAAGTGCATATGATTTCCAGAGCTAGATCTGGATTGTTGTATAGTATATCTGCATAATTCTTCCAGTTCCAGTACATTGTTCAGAAAGGATGAGAAGCAGGATGTCAACAGAAAATGTAAATGTTAGGGATGTAACGATTTACTAATCTGAAGATTTTGATTCGATTCTATTCAAGATTTTGATTTCACGATTTAATTTCAAAATTAAAAAAAAAAAAAAAAATATATATATATATATATATATATATATATATATGTAAATTTAATGTGTCTTTTTATTATTGCTTGGACAAAATGCTGCACGTTTCTTTGTGAAATTGAAATATAACACTATGATAATATGTTAATATAGCACTTGCATATTATTGCTCTTTTGTTTGTTTTGATTGCTTCTATTGTCCTCATTTGTAAGTTGCTTTGGATAAATTGCAAAATTAAAATATAATGTAAATAACAAAACTAAATTTAAATTTTAAAACATAGCCTAAATCAAATAAGTAACACAATTAAAAATATCTCTTCATATAAACAAAACAAGGCTTTTTTGTCTGTGCTCTTAGCAGCTCTCAGTGATATGTGTCGGGTCCCCGCTATAATAGCAGCAACATTCACAAATGTTTACAGAACAAGCGGGAACCCAGTGTGCCTGTAGCTTTCTTTATTTCAGGTTTATCACGTGATAGAAAGTCTAAGGCCTTTTCAAGCCGAAGGGTAAACTCATCTAATCTGCGGCCTATTTTGCATCAAAGTAAGATCGATGTAAAGACACAAAGCACTGTCGTCAAATTAGCATTTTTAAACATTTGCTCACTAAAAAATTAATAATTTCTAATCAATGACTTTATAACCCCAAATAATCTGGATTTTATATTTCTAAATGAAACATGGCTAGAAGACAACTGCAGTGCAACAGTCCTTAATGAAGCAGCCCCTCCTAACTTCACTTACATGAGTGTTTGCAGGACTGTTAGGAGAGGTGGAGGTGTAGCTGCTCTATTTAAAGATGTCTATCAATGCAAACGTTATTTGGTCAGTACTTGTCTTTTGAATATCTAGAGATTGTGCTGAAAGGTGCTCCACGCATTCTGTTTATTATTATTTACCAGCCTCCGAAATGCTCTGCAATACCTTTGTTGAAGAGGTCACAGAAATGTTATCAATGATTTCCTCATAGTTTAACTTTTTTGCTATTGCAGGGGATTTCAATATTCACATAGATAATGCAAAAAACAAAACTACAAAAGAAATGATAACGGTTCTAAATACCTTTGACCCGATTCGGCATGTGCATGGACCCACACAAAGGTGGACACACTCTAGATATAATCATCAGTAGGGGTCTAAACATTTCATCCACTGTTATTAAGGACATAGCGCTATCTGATCACTTCTGTATTTTCTTTGATATATTGATCTCTGGTACCACTGAATCTAGATCTGGCCCTGTCAGAAGGAGATGGATAAACGAAAATACAAGTATACTATTTATGGAGACTATATCTTTAACACCAAGCATTTCTGCAGACTCTGTTGATATTCTCCTTGACTCCTTTAACTATGATATTGCTCCAATAATAGTCGGTAAGAAAACAAACAGACAAAAAATCAGCTTGGAGAAGATCAACAGCAGTTTAGACTATGAAAAGACAATGCAGAAAAGCCGAGCGGATGTGGCGGAAGACGAAACTTGAAATTCACTATAGCATCTATGAAGACAGCCTTCATGCTTTTAATGTGAAACTAGCCACAGCTAAACAGAATTTCTTCTCAGACCTTATAAACAGTAACTTAAGGGAAGTCGTGGACTAATGGTTAGAGAGTCAGACTTGCAATCAAAGGGTTGTGAGGCAGGGATTGTAGGTGGGGGGAGTGTATGTACAGTGCTCTCTCCACCTTCAATACCATGACTTAGGTGCCCTTGAGCAAGGCACTGAACCCCCAACTGCTCCCTGGGCGCCGCAGCATAAATGGCTGCCCACTGCTCCGGGTGTGTTTTCACGGTGTGTGTGTGTTCACTGCTGTGTGTGCGCACTTTGGATGGGTTAAAAGCAGAGCACGTCACGAATGAGCGCCTTAAACAACACTCGTACGCTATTTGCCACTGTTGAAAGACTGACAAACCCCCCCCAAGTCAGATTCCCAGTGAAATGATCTCAGACAGCAAATGCAATGAGTTTGCTCCCTTCATTTCTGAGAAGATCATCAATATCAGGAAGGCGATTGGCACATCCTCAAGAAATGCAGAGGTCAGACAGATTGGCCACAACATCAAAAAGATTCTATGTCTACTTTTGAAGCAATTGATAGCAAAATTGGAAGAAATAGTGCATCACCTAAAATCGTCAACCTGCAATTACTGATAATAGCAATCTTGATAACAGCATTTTGAGCAATTATAGACCAATATCTAATCTTCCTTTTTATAGGCAAAATTATAGAAAAGGTTGTTTTTAGTCACAAATACTTAAACTCAAATGGATACTCAGACAATTTTCAATCTGGTTTCCGACCGCATCACAGCACAGAGACAGCACACATTAAGATAATAAATGATATTTGCTTAAATTCTGACTCTGGCAAAACATCAATGCTGGTATTGCTAAATCTCAGTGCTGCGTTTGACATGGTCGATCATAACATACTACTAAAGAGACTGGAATACTGGGTCTGGCTTTCTGGGATGGTACTCAAATGGTTCAGGTCATACTTAGAAGGGAGAAGCTATTATGTGAGTCTAGGAGAGCATAATTCTAAGTGGACGTCCATGACATGCGGAGTCCCACAAGGGTCAGTTCTTGCACCACTCTTGTTTAGCCTGTATATGCTTCCACTAAGTCAAATAATGAGAAAGAACCAACTTGCCTATCAGAGCTATGCTGATGATACCCATATTTACCTAGCCTTATCTCCAAATGGCTACAGCCCCATTGACTCCCTCTGCCAATGTATTGGTGAAATTAAAAGTTGGATGTGCCGGAACTTTCTTCAGTTAAACAAGGAAAAAACTAAAGTCATTGCATTTGGAAACAAAGATGAAGTTTTCAAGGTGAATGCATACCTTGACTCTAGGGGTCAAACAACTAAAAATCAAGTCAGGAATCTTGGTGTGATTCTGGAGACAGACCTCAGTTTCAGTAGTCATGTCAAAGCAGTAACTAAATCAGCATACTATCATCTAAAAAAACATTGCAAGAATTAGATGTTTTGTTTCAGTCAAGACTTGGAGAAACTTGATCATGCCTTTATCGCCAGCAGGGTGGACTATTGTAATGGGCTCCTCACTGGCCTTCCCAAAAAGACCATTAGACAGCTGCAGCTCATCCAGAACGCTGCTGCCTGGATTCTGACTAGAACCAGAATATCTGAGCATATCACACCAGTCCTCAGGTCTTTACATTGGCTTCCAGTTACATTTAGTATTGATTTTAAAGTACTTTTACTCATTTATAAATCACTCAATGACCTAGGACCGAAATATATTGCAGATATGTTCACTGAATATAAACCTAACAGACCACTCAGATCATTAGGATTGAGTCAGTTAGAAATACCAAGGGTTCACACAAAACAAGGGGAGTCCGCCTTTAGTTACTATGAATGTAGTTGGAATCAGCTTCCAGAAGAGATCAGATGTGCTAAAACACTAGTCACATTTAAATCTAGACTCAAAACTGCTAAAAATCTGTTTAGCTGTGCATTTATTGAATGAGCACTGTGCTATGTCCGAACCGATTGCACTGTATTTTATGTAAAATCATTTTCTATTTTTAACCGTTTTAAATTCAGTTGAATAATTGTTCATTTTAAAAAATAATTTCCAAAGTTTTAAAATTGCTTGTTTTTATTTTTGTTTTATTATTTCTTCATTAATATTTTACTTTCTTTTATGTTAAGCACTTTGAATAACCATTTTGTACGAAATGTGCTATATAAATAAACTTGCCTTGCCTTGCCAAACTTGACTTTCCATTTCAAATTAGAGGGAACCACTTAAAGCGTTTACTTCGTTTCTGCTGTAAACAAAGCAGTGCTGTACTCATGAATTTTAATATGCATTATACAGGGGCAAGATGAAAAG
This sequence comes from Carassius gibelio, assembly GCF_023724105.1. Taxonomy (NCBI): domain Eukaryota; kingdom Metazoa; phylum Chordata; class Actinopteri; order Cypriniformes; family Cyprinidae; genus Carassius; species Carassius gibelio. The sequence goes on along the minus strand of NC_068411.1, from coordinate 14,073,925 downwards.
AAAAAATACCAACTACACTTTTCTAAAGACATTAAGTTCCCCTCAGACATACATTCATATAAACTCCTACCCTAAATGAATCGTGATTTGTTTAGCATCTCAACCGATTTGAATAGTCACATATTTTAATCGATTTTCAACTTTGCGGTTAATCATTACATCCCTATTAAATGTGATCGTTCGTGTGATACTATCGAAGGGAGTGGGTCAAAATGGCAAACTCTTCCATCTACCAACCAATCAGTCAATTACCGAGGTCAGTTACTTATCCGGTAAAAGGTTATTTAGCCTCTGTATGTATCTCTATACATTTGTTGCCTCTGTAGGAATAGGTGCTTCTGGAACTTATGGAGCTTTTTATTTCAATGTAAAATCTGTTTTGCATTTCTAATCCATCACACCCTTTGCAGTGGACTGTAAATGGCCAGCTCCGAGTTGGCTTCTTCACCACCAAAGCTGTGACGGCTGGGTCAGAACTCACTTTTGATTATCAGTTCCAAAGATACGGGTAAAAGATCCAGTCGTTTCCTTTCATGTATAGGTTTGTTTTTCTTAAAATGAAACTCAACATGTTGATAATATCATATCTTGCTAATTTTGTCCACCAGTAAAGAGGCCCAGAAGTGTTTCTGTGGAGCTCCTAGCTGTCGAGGTTTAATTGGTGGAGAGACTCGAGTTAGTGTCCGAGCAGCAGGTGGGAAGAAACAGAGGGAGCGCTCACGGAAGAAAGAAACTGACAGTGCACTTACCACGGTGAGCAAGAGGAATCAATTATTGTGTTGCATCCAGCTACTGGAAATGACAAGAGAAAGGCAGAATAAACCCGGGAAGTGTTTTACATGTCAAGTCCATGACTCTGATATCATGTTTCAGTGATTAAATTTAGTCAGCATTTGCGCTTGAACAGTTGTGTTAACACTAGACGTAAATAACACATGGCCTGCCAGATTTTCAAATTGTTGTAGCAAAGTGTTATCTTAAACCAGCAGTACCAAAGCAATAATCTGGGTCAGCTTTGTTCTTGCTTGCATGTTAATTGCTCTGAGACTTTCAGGACTTGTTCCAGTCTACAAATAACACGGCTAATATATTCTGCATGCATTCAAGCTAATTGCATTTTGAGGTTTTTATGGCTTGTTTGAACTAGCACTCTTCATCTCTGGCACAGACCTGCACTAAGAAAGCAAACAACATTTAGAAACATCCTCCTGATCAAATTGAGTGACTTGAAATTAGAAGTGAGCTCTTGCCATGGTCACAGTTTGATCAAGATCAAAGAAAGATTTCTCCTGTGTTGCTGCTGCTGTCTAATTGGTTGAAATTGTTCTGCAGTTGGATGAAGAGCTGGAGGCTCTGCAGGAGAATGGAGAAGGCTTGTGCGGAGAGAAAGATGTGATCTCACTCTGCAGGCTCATGGTGCGAGTGGAGACAATGGAGCAGCGACTCACCTGCCTTAAACTCATCCAGGTATACAGCAAAACGGTCACTTTAAGATGTGTGTGATTTATTGCACAGCGTAGTTTTGCATTGAGCATTTAAAAATGACTGACAACTGGTCTTATAATTTTTTTTTGCATGTCTTTGCAGAATACCCAGAATCCCTTGTGCCTGAAGCAGTTTTTGGATCACCACGGCCTCTCGCTGCTGTGGATATTTATGGTTGAACTTTCTGAGGCTAAGAGCAACTCTGTAAACAACATTAAACTACAGCTGGAGGTAAGAGTTCAAAACACACACACACATTTAGGGGAATTTAAGAGCAGATTCCCAAGCAAATGAGTGATTTTAATAAAGATTTTCCTCAAGCAAAATCCAGAAATTCATAGTGGTCTGATACTTTAGCAAATGTAGCTTAATTAGGGTATGGCTGTATGTAGTTTTGAACAAAAAATTTGGGTGCTGTCTCCTAAAGCTAAACTTTTTTTGTTTTGTTTGGTAAAATTCTTAGATAATGAAGGCTCTGGCAGTGCTTCCCATCTCAACGAAGAATATGCTGGAGGAGAGTCGAGTGCTGCAGTTTATCCAGCGCTGGGCTCAAAGCCGGCCACTCAGCCAACCGGCAGAACAGGATGGCTACTCCAGTGAGAGCACTTCACGTGCCCAAACGCCCCTCAACACCCCTGATGGTCCGCCAGCCAAGCTGGCTTCTGAGTTGGATGGGGACACTCCCAAGCGAGCAGTCTACCGTAGGTTGAAGATCATCAGTGAAAACAGTCTGGATAGCGCCATTTCCGATGTTAGTAAAGCTTCGGATGGGAAAGAAGAGGAGGATGAGGAAGAGGGAGAGATGGAGGATGAGACTTCACAATTGGAAGCCACAATAGAAAGGGAGGTTAAAGTGGAAAACAGTGAGGCGCCTTCTGAGATTCAAGCTGAGCCTGAGCCCGAATTGAAACAGGAGCTCCCTGAAACAGAAGAAGTCACACATTCAACGCCAGCGGCCACTGGCAGTGAGGGAGAGACACTTGAAACACAAGAACCTGAAGAAAAACCCACCCTTAAGCATGAAGAACAACTGGAGGATGAAAAGATCGTGGAGGAGACCAAGAGCGAGGAGCCATCAGAGTCCCAGGTGGAGTCAGCAACAGTTGAAGATGCCCCTTCAGTCACGGACACCACATCTGCAGCGGACAATAGCAATGATGTAGTTGCTGAAGTGGAAACCCCCATGGAGTCACAGGAGGAAAACGCATCGTCTGAACAATGCAGCTCCGAAGGGAATGAAAGTTGCAGCACTGCAGAAATCACACCCACGCAACCATCAGAAATTATAATGGAGATCACATCCTCCGAACCTACAGCTGTTTCGGTAGAGAGCGCACCCACAGAATCTCCGTCTGCCTCTGTGGAGACCACTCCACCCGAATCTGCTGCCGTTTCTACTGAAAACGTATCATCAGAGGCTGCCGTAGCTGCCGGTTCTGCAGATGCGCCGGCCCTGGCTAATGTGGCTGTTCCAGCAGAGGGCGCTGCAGTGGGGACGCCCTCTCAAGATGAGGAGGAAGGTGTTTCTGATGTGGAGAGCGAGCGCAGTCAGGAGCCACAAGTTCGAGCTTCCGATATCAGTGACATGGCCGCCCGGCTGCTGGACAGTTGGAAAGACTTAAAGGCAAGAATAAGATTTGTTAAAAGTAGGGATGCACCGATATCTTTTATAAAGACCAAGTATTGATACTTTATGGTTCTCTCCCAATTTGCAAGTACATTACAGTGGGACTGATCATTTGAGGTAGAGTGTTTGATAAAGAGTCCAAAAAACATACTTCGTTTTTGTGTATGTTAGGGTATGCATACAGAGTTTCAAGAATAGAAAAGCCTCATACACTGAAACTTATAATGCATGTATCGACCACCTGATTTCGCACAATTTATCAGATGGAGTATACTTGAAAGTCTATGTTTTCAGCCTTATGCATATGCTAAGCAATACGCATAAAAACAGAGTATGCTTTAACTCTGTGTATCACTTCTTAAATATAATTGTGTATTTGATCATGTTGGATCACAAATAAACGTTATTTATTTATTTTTTTTTTTTCTCTCAGGAAGTTTACAGGATACCAAAGAAGAGCCAGGTTGAAAAAGAGTCAAGTGGTATGTCAAGAACGCATCATACTTCGGCCTAGTTTATTTTGAACCACTTAATATGTTTTTTGTAATAACCTCTTGATTAATCCTTTGTTTTCCTCAAATAGATCGCAGTCGAGACCGAGAAGCCCTGATGACCCCTCGCACACCTTCAAGCAGTCGAGAGAGAGAGCGAGAAAGAGAGAAGGAGCGCGATCGGGATCGAGACCGGGACAGAGACTGGGAGCGTGAACGGGACTGGGAACGTGAGCGAGACCGAGAGAGGGATGGCGAGAGATCGTCTCTTCGCAGTGCAGATAGAAAAAGACGACGAGGCTCCACATCCCCTCTACCTCCTTCAGCCTATGAGAGGGGCCGCAGAAATGATGACCGGTAAGATTTTAGATGCAGTTTTTTTTATGCCTTCATTGTGATAGGATAGTATTGAGGAGACTGGAAGTGAAGTGGGAGAGAGAGAGAGGGGGTGGGATTACTCACCCCAGGACGCCTGTGGTGTGCTGCTCACAAGGCTATCTGGTCAACAAGACAATCATTCGAATACATAAAATTCTGTAATTATTTAATCACTCATGTTGTTCCGAAAACCTACAAGCTTAATGGCAAAAATAGAGAAAGTGTTTGGAATAGCATTAATACATTTTCATTCATAGGTGACCGGTGCTAGCAAAATGAGTCTCACTGAGCAAATTTTCAAAAATGAGTTTTTTATTTCACATTAAAAATCTTTCTAAATTATTTGTTGGAATGGGACAAAAAAATGACAGTTTTCTGAAGGTTCCAAAGCAAAATCACAGAAAACTCCTACTTCCTACTCTTCCTTTCTTAATATTAATGACTATATTAATAACCACAATATAGCCACTTTGTTTTATTTTCTTTATTAAAAATAAGAACAGATAAAAATAAATAAATAATATAGAACAAATATAAGAAAGAAACAAATTGGCCTATTGCACTACTTTTTTTATTTTACATCATAAAACATTCAAATAACGAAAACAAATAATCAAATGTAAAAACCAGTGTGTTTATTACAAATAATTTGATTTATGAAATCTACAAAAGCAATCAAGAGCAGTGATCTTTTTTTTTATTGTTTAGCATTGAGACATACGGACTGTATAGTAAATCCTGGGGCCTGTTTCATAAAATGAGTTTACCAAATAAGCAAGGTTTATTTCAGTTAGTCTGACTTGTTGTCAGTTGAGTTAGTTCAAAATAAGTCAGACTAACTGAAATAAGCCTGGCTTGTTTGGGAAACCTGTTTTATGAAACAGCCCCTGCACAGATCTAATGTAATGTGACACATCAGATGTTTTTCCCCAAACATTTACTAAAGACATAACCAATTATGTTTGCTTGAATAGCCTACTTAAATAATGTAATTGTGTATACACTGTGTGTATATTTATCGGGATGGCTCGCTAGCGGAGGCACCTTTATGTGCGCGATTCATATGTCAGTCAGCGGCAGTACAAGAAGGGAGCAGAGAAAAGGGTACTCCTCTTAGAAAACATACAAACAAAAATCATTTTAGATGTTTAATCACTATTTGGAGCATTGGTATCGCTAGACAAGGACTTTAATTGACTTGTTTTGTTGAAAAACCAGCTCAAAATTTGCCTGTGCGCATTCCAACTTGTTTCGCCAACATGGGTCACCGATTTCCATGTTCAAAGTGTGGTTACTGAAACCTAGATCTTCCTCCATTATTTCTGTAGTTATGAGCAGTCCGGCAGCAAGAAGAAACTCCACACCAAAGAGTCTCGTAACAAGCTGTCTACTGAGGAACGACGAAAGCTCTTTGAGCAGGAAGTGGCCCAGCGGGAGGCCCTGAAACAACAACAACAACAACAACAACAACAACAACAGCAGCAACAACAACAACAGCAGCAACAACAACTACAACAACAACAGCAATTACAAACTCTTGCATTTAACCCACTGGCCTACACCTCCAGTCCAAACTTCATGGCCTACCCGCCTGGATACCCTATCCAGACCTACGTGGATCCCACCAATCCCAATGCAGGAAAAGTGCTTTTGCCCACGCCTGCTGTAGAGCCTCTTTGTGTCACCCCAGCTCCTGGTACATTCGAACAAACACCTACTCAGCCTATCATATCAGATCTAGCTTCGCCCTCTTCCACCACCATGCAGGCCGGACCTGCCTCCAGCTTGGCACATATCCCTGCCTCTCTGGAGCTTTCCTCTGGCACGCAGACTCAGCAGTATGTCCAGCCTGCTGTGTCTGCACAGGACCCGAATGTGGCCGTCCTGTCTGTGCCTGCGCAAACAGCCAGCCCACAGATCCAGGGTCAGCAGGGTTACACCACGCTCTGGGACCCCAACACACAGCAAGCGGTCACGGTGCAGACGCAGCCAACTCAGCAGTACTCCACCACGCCACAGCCTCAGACGGCCATCTACTATCAGGGCCAGCCCTGCCAGGCCATCTATAGCATTCCTGCAGGCTACCCACAAACCAACACTCCTGTCATACAGGTTGGACACCAATACTTTCCTTCCAATCCTCATTCTCACATAGTCAACTGATAAAAACAGCATAGAATGTTTATATAAGCCATTCAACAGTTAATAGCCATAATATGAAATGAAATGAACTAGTCTGTGTTTGCATTTGTCATTTAAACATTTTCTACCGCAGTGCAATCTGCAATCACACTTTGTTTCCAACAAAGAAAAGGCAGTTGGAAAAAAATAGTTCTGCAAAAGTCCATCTGTTTTCTAAATCAGTGTAAAAAAAAAAAAAAAAAAAACCTTCCTGACCTTTTTGCATCTGAAAACACCAAAAAATATCTGTTGCTGCGTATGCTTCATTGTGACCTTAAACATGCTGGTTTACATATATCCTAAAAGTTCTCAAAACATTGGCTTTTTTTTTTATAAATGAGAACAGTTTTCACAAAGATCACAAATGGGACTAGTGCTGTGAAATATGAATGTAATCGCTGTCACACACTAGTGTATCTGACGCTCAGTGCATAACCTCTTTATGTATCCAGTGTTTTTTTTTGAGTGAACACTTCTTTCTAAAGTAGTATAATGACGGCTGCTAAGCATTACGCTTGTATTCGTGTGCAGACATACACTGAGCCGGCTGCCGGTTACCTACATGGGCAGCAGGTGTACACGGGTCATCAGCAGGGTGTGGTTGTGCAGCAGGGAGGCACGGTCACCACCATTGTCACATCTCAGGCTGTTCAACAGGTATGTAACTCCTCCTTTCACCAGATGAGGGTGCTGTTACTCTCTCTCACTCACGCCATCTTTTTTTCTAAGCATTCCTTTGTCTCCTTAATTGTTCGTGCAGAAATGCTGGGACTTAGAATTGGAATTTTGAAGTAATTTTATAGTTGAATAGTTTATACATACACATAATCAATTAATGAAATGTATACAAGATGCCCCCCCCCCCATGTTTTATTACCAAAAATTAAATAAGCTGGCTTTAACAAGCTGTACTATTGAAGGATGAATCAATCCATGAAAAGATATTTAAAAAAATTAGGCCTGTTTGCACCAACACATGGTAATTATAATGATAAAGATATCGTTTTAAAAATCATTCTAAATTTAAAAGAATAGCAGAGTCCACAACACATCTATAATGATGATGACATGATAGCTAACGGCCATTACTCATGCACAAACCTAGTAGAAAGACAAAAACAAAATGTAATAAGGTTGTAAACTGTTTCAGGTTTTGCACATAAATCTGATGCAGAAACTATGTTATTAATTGGCATAGTTAATATGGTCACATGGTCTATACTGTAGTATCAAGTTCTTGCTAGACTGCTTGTAATGAGTATTTTACAGCGTTCCAGTTACCCTAAACATGCTGACTAACCTCTCCTGAACTGTGATTCACCACAGGAAATGCTCGTACCCAACAGCATCATTGATCTACCACCCCCTTCCCCTCCCAAACCTAAAACAATTATCTTGCCTCCCGGTTGGAAAGTGGCGCGAGACCCAGAGGGCAGAATCTATTACTACCACATCATCACCAGGTATGAATGGTTCTTTATTATACAAGCAATCTGTATATAATTAGAACAGAATTAAACCTTAGTTTAATCAATTAAACTTTGATGTCATCAGCATGGACTGATCTAATGAGTTAAGACCACGTCTGCCTTTGTCTTATTGCAATCGCTTCACTATAAGTACGTGATGAAATGCAATTTCTCTTTCAGGCAAACACAGTGGGATCCTCCCAGCTGGGATGGGACTACAGATGAAGCCAGTGTAGAACACGAGGCTGAGATGGACCTCGGGACACCCACATATGATGAAAATCCTTCAAAGGTATTATCAATTCCTTATGCTTAGGGAAATATCATAGGATTTTCATCAACCTTAACTTTGAACCCTGATCCACCCACCCCATTTATGAAAATCAAAGATAAGACAGGTAATTCAGAAATTGTCGCCATGTTGATGGAACCACCTCAATCATATTAACATATGGCTGCCCATAATTACGTATCGGGACATTTGTTACTCATTTTACATGCAAAGAAGTAAAAGGGATAGTTACCCAGAAATGAAAATTCTCTCATTAATTACTCAACCTCATGTCGTTCCACACCCGTAAGACCTTCGTTCATCTTTGGGACACAAAATGAAATCCGAGAGATTTCTGCCCCTCCATAAGCAGCTAGGGGAAAGATCATGTTCAAAGCCCAGAAAGGTAGTAAGTACATAATAATCGGTTCAGCCTTAATTTTATGAAGCTATGAGAATACTTTTTGTCCACATAGAAAACAACAATTATTACTTTATTCAACAATTTCTTCTCTTCCATGTCAGTCTCCGCCACACATTCACAAGAGTACCACAACGCATGCGTGTGCATCGCTCAACTTGAAAACACGGTGCAGCACATCTGGGTTCTACACCAGAATTCTGGCACATGCGTCAGTGGCATCACATTCAATCATGGTGGTGCTCTTGGCAATGCGTGTCAAAGACTGACATGGAAGAGAAGAAATTGTTGAATAAAGTCGTTATTTTTGTTTGCGCCGAAAAGTATTCTCATAGTTTCATGAAATAAAGATTGGACCACTGATGTCACATTGTACTGTGCATATTTAAACAATGTCCTTACTACCTTTCTGGGCCTTAAACATGGTAGTTGCTTGCTGTCTGTGCAGGGTCAGAGAGCTCTCGGATTTCATCAAAGAAATCTTAATTTGTGTTTCCGAAGATGAATTATGAGATCTTAAGGGTTTGGAATGACTGAATTAAATTTTTGGGGGAACTATCCCTTTAAGAACAGAGATCATTTGAATATAAATATGTTAAAGGTACAGTAACAAAAACGTCACGCTAAAGGATTCCTGAATATTTTAAGATATGAAATATCAATCCCTTTTCCCCTGAAGTTCACAATGTTAAATAATTCAAATGTGTGGAATGAATGCTCTTCTTTATTTTAAATAATATTTATTCTATTCGTATAAAAATAACAAATAAAGAAAACAATCTGTCAGTAGTAAGAAACAAAGAAATAAATTAGATTTTTTTTTTTTTTTTTTAAAGCAATGTTTTTTTAGGTTAATAGGTGGGATAGGTTTTTTTTTTTTTTTTTTGTGACAATATTGCTGTTATATACACAGTCCGATTACTTTCCTATGACAAAACCCATCTGTATTTACATTAATACCTTACCAAGACGGATATTTTGACCAGGACATGCATTTAACCATTCTTGCATGCAGCAAAATTACCATGAGGCAGCATATGAACACACATGTGTCTGAGCGTATGAAGCAGCCTTTCAGACATTGCTGGTACCATATTAAGTACCAAATAATGTGAAAAAACCTGGTATTTGTATGTTTTTGATTGATTTAATATTGAATAAGTATCAAATACTGGTCATTTTAGTTCACTTTAGTACACATGTAGGACCTGAGACTGTCCCAGCCTCTCTGGATAATTGAAGATGTTGTTCCAGCCATCTACGATGGAATGGTTCACAGCTGGTGCTCATCCACAGAGAAAAGCAATTTGGAGTTCGGAGGAAAACACTTTACCTCAGTGTTTAAAGGCATCAGCTTTTAAGACGCATCCATTTGATTCAAATACATAAGAGGTCTGACCGGGCCAATCCAAACTGAAACATGAAGTCAAGAGCAAGTCACAATAAACATTGTTTTAAAGTCATGTCATTTCACAGGTCATAACCATCTTGATCTGTGTTCTCCTCTGTCCTCCCTCCCCCATCACCCCACTCTGCCTTTCTTTCCTCATTCTCTCTCTCTCTCAGAGTTTTGCTGGCGTTTTCTCTGGCTCTCTTTGATGCTAATCAAACCCAGCTGTTAAAACTGTATTCATTTATACGTGGTTTCTCTTGGATGTTGAACTGTGCAGAATCTCTTTTGTCTTTTCAACAATCACCCTCTCAATTTAGACTTCAAAATATCTTAACTATTAAACTTTTAACAGATTTTGTTACCAAAGGGTTTTATTGTCTGTTGTCAGTATGTAAGCATTTGCTCTGATGTGCACTGGTTTGGCCTTTGGGTTTCTTTCTGGGACCTTGTGACAATGAATATTGACAGTCTTGGCATTGATTCAACATAAAGTCTCATTCATGTCATATCGGCTGCCTAAGGGGACTCTAGGAGTTGCGTTGTTTAATGTTATTCGTTGTAGAATTTAGACTCCCAAGTATGTTTTGGAAAAGAATGTTTAAACAATGTCTAGATTAGATACTCTCACATGAGTAATACGTCAAATAAACTGTCAGTATTCTCAGTATATACATTCACTTGTTGGTTTTTTGTTTGACCTCTTTGCACAGTTCTCTACAAAGACCGCCGAGGCAGACACGTCCAGTGAGCTGGCCAAAAAAAGCAAAGAAGTCTTCCGCAAGGAGGTGAGCTTTAGATTCTCTTGGGTTTTTTACCTAATAATTATAGCGGTAGCTCATGTGTGTCCAACTCGTCTAACTTTTCAATTTCTCCTGCTTATCATTTCAGATGTCGCAGTTTATTGTGCAATGCCTTAATCCGTACCGCAAGCCAGACTGCAAGCTGGGCCGTATCAGTAACACAGAAGACTTCAAACATCTCGCTAGAAAGGTAACGCGTGTCTCTGTATGCTTTTCAAAAATGCACATTCTTGTGTTATTGTTTTATGTAATCTTGTTGAATGCTCATATATAGATAAGACCATTAAAGTGCCTATAACCATATGCACCTAGACAGACATCTTTGGGTCATGCACTTTTTCTTTTTCCTCCTTGTCTTTTAAAACTATATAACAGGAGCAGAGACAGATCTTTTCCTCCATATTGTGATGTACATCCAAATAAAATGGATTAATGAAAATAAAAAAAAATTAAAAAGTGTCATACTATCGCTGATTAATCGGCGGTAAATTCCATCAGGTGCGTGATTTCACATAGAGAAGTGTTACTACACTGAGTCGTTGTTAACTGACAAGCTGCGCAAATCCATGTTCATTATCAGCTTGGATTTACGCAGCTTGTCAGTTAACAACGGCTTCATGTAGTAACAGCTGCTCTTTGTGAAATCACGCACCTGATGGAATTCCAAACCTGTAAAACTTTGTTCATCTTCGGAACTCATTTTAAGATATTTTGGATGAAAACCGGGAGGCTTGTGACTGTCCCATAGACTGCCAAGTAAATTACCGTATTTTCCGGACTATAAGTCGCACTTTTTTTCATAGTTTGGCTGGTCCTGCGACTTATAGTCAGGTGCGACTTATTTATCAAAATTAATTTGACCTGAACCAAGAGAAATGAACTAACAGAAAACATTACCGTCTACAGCCGCGAGAGGGCGCTCTATGCTGTCAGAGATGCTGCTCAGTGCTCCTGTAGTCTACACTTGATATCATAGAGCGCCCTCTCGCGGCTGTAAACGGTAATGTATTCTCTTGGTTCTTGGGTCTAAATAAATGCGACTTATAGTCCGAAAAATACGGTACTGTAACGGTATGAAGCGACAAGAATACTTTTTGTATGCGAATAAAAAAAAAATAATGATTTTATACAACAATTTGTCTCCTCTGTGTCTCTCGGCATCACGGTAGCACCATTTTAGAGAATATGAGCTGAATGCAGGCAGCGTACACTTCGGGTTCTGTGTCAGCCGTGCCACAAGGATACGTTTTCTATGTGTATTGACGCTTTGATTTGAAAGAAAACAGCGCATCGGTAACACAGTTCACAGTCACAGGAAGGAGGCGGCAGGAACCGGCGAACATTCAAATAAAACTTTAATAAAAAAATAAACCCAATACAGCGCGACAGCCCATCGCGGACGACTGTTGCGCACAAACAGAACCAAAACACAAAATAGGCCTGGTCCTCTCTCATCCAACACTGTTCAGACTCCTGTTTTTATCCTTCCGCCTCCATGGCTCTTGGATCCGCCCCACTTGTTACAGCATCCTTGTGGCGCGGCTGACACAGAATAGCTGCTTGCGTTCAGCTCGTAATTCCCAAAATGGTGCTGCGGAGACACAGAGGAGACAAATTGTTGAATAAAGTCATTATTTTTGTTTTATTTGCATATAAAGCAAATGTTGACAAAGTTGGTCAAAAAAAGTTTTTTGTTATAGTTTTCATTAAGGAAAATCAAATTAATCTGTATCCCTTTAAAATGGAGAAATACTTGTTTTTGAAATACAGTGCGGTCACGGAAGTCTTTCATTCAATTGTCTGTTCACAGCTGACTCATGGGGTGATGAACAAGGAACTGAAGTCTTGCAAGAACCCCGAAGACCTTGAATGCAACGAGAACGTCAAACACAAGACCAAGGAGTACATCAAGAAGTACATGCAGAAGTTTGGCACTGTGTACCGGCCCAAGGAAGACACCGAGCTGGACTAACTAGCCTGAAGCAAACTGAGGAGCCTCCTGGCAGCTCTTTCCAACTGAACACCTCTGGCCTGAACAGTTTTGGTGTGTGTCAGAACAGGGCAGCTCAAGCTCGAGTCCTGTTGTTTTGACCCTCTGACCTTCTAACTATGTCCTAAATGCTGCTCTGGGAGGGGGCGTTGCCTGAGCTGTCCCGCACGGGACAGTTTTTATGACGAGATAAACTGCTGCGGTATGAAGCGTGGAGGACGTAAACCAAGGGTGCTACTCAGACTCTTTCCAAGATCTTTTTAGTCTTCTCAAAATTATCTCTAAGCCAAGTCTCATTAATTGGAAAAAGAGGATCATCTTAAACTCTGTTCTAGATGGGGAGGGAGGGGGGGGGGGGGGTAAATAAGTGGACCATAAAAATAATTTTCCCTTGCCACCCCACTCCATTACTGTTAATTGTTACCAAGGGCTTTTGTTAGCTTGCCTGCTCTGCTAAAGGTCCAATCCCTCACTGATGGTAGTCGAGAAAAGAAAGAAGGAAGGAGAAAGACAGATTCTAAGGATTATATCTCAGATAAATACCCACAGAACATGGGTTTTTATTGATTTTAGAGTTTCAAATAGAAGTGTGCAGGTCTGTGATCTAACCCCATTTGCCCTAGTCTGGTTTCTTCTCTCGACTGGGTGGAAGGTTATGTAGCAATGATATTTTATCAAGGTCTTTCACACTGTTTTTACATTAAAAATTTTATTCATGTCACAAAGGCAAATGTGAAGCCCTCCCGGCAGTTTGTAGCCTTTTTTTTTTTTTGGCCATCGTGTAAGGATTGATCAGGTTTACTATCCCATAAGCTCTGGCCATTAATCAACTCACACCACCTTATTAACCTGCATTAAATCTCATTCAAAAAATGTATTATATTGCTTTATATGTGAATATATTGAGAGTTAGTTTTTGAGACCAGTAGCAGAGACTTTGTAAAATGACTGTGGGGGTCCACGATGTCTTGTGTACATATGTCCAATTATGCCAGACTGGTAAAACGGGATTGGGAGGATACGACTAGATCCGAGTCCTCTGTCCCATCGGCGTGATTTTGGTGTTCCTACATCAAGCAGAATTCCACACTCTCCCACGGCTCCATATGTTGGGTTGGGTTTTAAAGGTGGGGTGTTGTTTCTTTTTCCCTTGCTTTCTCTGTGGAAAGTTTTTTTTTTTTTTGTACAAATAGGAGTCTTGCCCCACTCCACTGTAAGTACTGTGCAAGCACATTGTCATACTGAGTGTAAAAACATTTTAAGATAAAATAAACTGTTTTCTAAAATGAAGTCTTGTTTTTCTTGTGTGGTGTAATCTACTGGTGGTGTTTAATCCTGGATGACTGAGATTAAATGTGCTGGTGTCGAACACACAAAAATGGCACCTACTGCTTCAAGGTGCTTTTTCATCCTCTGAAGTGGAGAATGAAGGACGTCAGGGTTCATCTTTGGTTTGAGAAAGGATGCATTAACTGCTACAGTAGCCCTAAAACTGGGTATTTCTAAACTGAAGGGGGTCTGTGGAAGTAAAAACAGTAAAATTAGTAAGATGATTAAAATAAAATGATACGTTGTGAAAAATATGTAGTAGCAACGGATCCTCCATATTGTGATGCACATCTTTATAATAATAATAATAAAAAAATATAGGGCAAAGTCTTTTATTGGCTATACTATTGGATACACATTTGGGATCAGCAAAATTTTTTATGAAGAAGGATCTTTTGCTTAGGGTTGCATTTAAAAAAAATAGTAATATTGTGAAATGGTATTACAATTTAAAAGAACAGTTTACTATTTTTTTTTTTTTTTTTTGCGCTTTTAAATACAATTTATTCCATAGATGCAAAGCTGATTTTTCATCAGCCATTACTTCACTTCAGTGATCCTTCAGAAATCAACCTGATTTATTATCAATATGCTGGTTAATTAGCATTGTGATTTATTATCTATTGGAAACAGTTGTCCTGCTTAATATTTTTTATCTTTTGGAACCTGTGATATTGATGAATAAAACGTTAAAAAGTACAGAATATTCAAAATGGTAATCTTTTATAAAAATGTCTTTTTTGATCCACTTATATATATATATATATATATTGACAGGCAGGTAGGAAAGCCATTTAAAACGCACGGTCCAAGTGTTTTAAATGGCTTTCCTACCTGCCTGTCAATGTGTGTATGTGTGTATCTGCATACCTCTGCGCACCCTGTTTGCGCAGACCCGATACGTCATCAGCGCATTCACGTATGCACGCTAGTGTGCAGAGCTGACTGAATGGCAAAGGAACCTCAACATGCTGATGTCCCTTCCTGGTATTGTAGTACTTTTAAAGTTTTCTCGCTGGTGAATGATATGATGTTGCCCAGGGATTCCCAATTCTAGTCTATGCGCACATATTTTGCATGTCTCGCTTAGTTAACACACCTGATTATGATAACCAGCTCGTCAGAAGTGAGCTACGTGCATGAACTGGGTGCATGAACTCATTGTACCCTACTCCCTGAGCAAGGGTTTACTTCACTTCACGAAAAATGGGCTGGATTTGGGAACCGCTGTAGTGATGTTGTGTTGTCTCTGGTATTCTGGTCTGTGAGCGTCTATGCGTTCAGGGGGCGTGGCTTTGGACAGCGATTGCAGGGAGGATGGGACATTTGCTTTCATTGTTAGCAGGCTCATGTTAGTATTTTCCAAAATCTCCTACTGCACCTTTAATACAACAATCACTTCTTTTGGCTGTATAATGTAATAAAAAAGCCACAATTTGGAAACAGTTGTTTTATATTACACTTACCTATTTTAATATGCATTCATGCTAATACACCTTTATATTTTTGGAAGGGGCTTTAGTACAATGACAATATAAAAGTCCATTTAACCTTGAAAAAAATTTTTATATCATGCTTTTTTTTTTTTAATATACAGTAAGTTATAGTAATTCATGAACAATAGTTGCCCTTAAAGAGTGATTCCCTCACAAATGGATCATATTTGGTGGTCCTAGGTGAAGTCAGCCAAAAACTAATGTAATTTCAGAGGCTTGGCAAGTAATTAGCATTTCAACAAATGTCGATTATGTAACATAATTTCTTTTCCTTTGAAGTAATGTGTTATGTACAATATAACTAAGAAAGTATATTAAAGCAACTACATGTTGACTTTAAAGCCTTTGGGTGACTGCCACCACAGCACAGATCTGACTGTATTAAATCATATATTTAAAGTGGTGCCGTGCTTTCATTCGAGGCTCTTCCAGGGCTCAGACTCTGCTCGCATGGTTCGGAAACCATCTGAGCAGAGGTGGTTTTCCCCTCCCCTTCGCAGAGCCCTTCTCCCAGGGCCAGGGCATTCCACTGGGCTGCTCCAGACCGCAGTTAAGCAGCTCCGTCTGGAGTACGTGACGGCATGCAGAGCCGCCCAAGTCCCTGCAAACCCTCTGCTCTCACTTACCAGAGCAGTCAGAAATCATTAACATATTTCAGAGAGAGCGCTAGGAAATCCTCACACCTGAGCTGCAGCAGGGCCAATTGTCCTTTCTGCCCACATCCAGAAATGTCTTTCAGAAGCATGGCTCTTGAGTTTTATTCCTGATTGCTATATATATTGCTATATATATGCTATAAATATTGCTATTTGTATTCTGTGTTAACTTAGGTGAACAGATTTCTGAAATGGAAACCAGGAACATGTCTCAGTTGATTGGTCAAAAAATATTACTCAAATCTCACTTATCATTTATGAAAGAAAAAAAAAAAAACATGAGACAACACATTTTTGTATGTTTGTTTTTCAATTATTTGGGGTTCCATTAGATCAAAATAACCCTTGTTTAATACAATTAACCAAACCCAAACTATGAAAAATATTAAATAGAAGGCCTAACTATTGCAGAACTGTATTACAACAAAATAATGAATATACTGCAATTTTTTTATTTGCTTTTTTATATTTTCAAATGTTATTTTGTGTTTGTGCTTTTTGAAAAACCGTCTTGTTGTTCCTAACTAGACTAGATTTTGCATTTTAGGCTAATTTTGAACACAAAGTGTGGGTTTTCTGCAAATGTTACTTTTAGAATTGTAGGCTGATTGTTTCAGGGGTGTGTTTCCTAAAAGCAACTACGGTCGCAATTTCGTTGTTACCAATAGAGTTTAATTGAATTAACGACCATAGTTAGCTATACGATTCTTTTGGGAAATGCACCCCAGATAGTTTATTTTAATTAGGGTGTTCTTGCGTTTAAAACTGTGAGCGAAACAATTGTGCTATATATCACATACAAACAGTATTATTGTAGTGTAACTGAGTGAATACCTTTAAACAGATAACGTCTCTCTTGCTAAATGATGCTAAAAGCATGTGCGTCTGTTTGTGTAAAGCTTCTGGCCTGAATGGTACATTCTCAATTAAATGAGCACGATTCTTAGTTTTTCTTTTTAAAGTCATAGGGTTGAAAATAATCTCTCTAAAAATGTATCAATTATATAAAATAATATGCATATTTATCATTTGTGGAATATGGTAACCAGCAGCTGTTAATGTCATCTTTAATGACAGACTTCTTTAATAAAAATTTGGTTTTCTTAGTATGAATGAATGTATTTAGGTTTGATCAACAATATTCAATATTTTTGATGTGAAACCAGTTTAAATGTTACCATTTTTCTTAACTATTTTTTTTCAGTGTGTGATTAAGGACAATTTAATAAGTGCAAAAAACATAGGATTTTATATATGCATTCTTTGTAAATCATTCCTTCACTTCTGAATGTTGTCATAACCACAGGAAGGAGTACAGATGAGAATGTTTATTGTGTAAACAAAGAACACTATTGTGATTTGCTTGTCATTACATCAGAAAATTTGGACTGCCAAGAAACTGCTGTTTTTGGTTGGGTGTTGAGTTGGCATTACCACAACAATTTTTTCGCTCTCAAACTGATTTACATTTCACACAGCTCTCTTCTTTTTTCTTTTTGCCCTGTTGAGCAGATTTTGAGCCCCAAAACCCACAACAGCTTCACCTTTTGCCATGGTTTTAAAGTGAAATGCTCGCTATTTTTAAATCAAAAGAAGGAATCAACAGCAAGAGCATAATCAGACCCAGCGGCTCCAGATTTGCCTGTTTGGGTTTATAGTGCAGAAAAGGCCTTTGAAATGCAAGATATTTTCTGTAACTCCAGTTCAGATCTTGTTTTCATTGTAGCACTGCACCATTATACATCCTCATCCTCAGGGTCATAAAATACTACTACTTTGCTCACACAATGTATTATTTTTTTTATTTTTTTCATACAAATATTTCTTACAATATTTCTTTATTAAAAAGGACAAACATACGCGATAGATACATAACATGAATGTTTATATGAAAAGTCTCAGCCAGAACTCGGCACTAACATACAGAATTACCTTAAAATACATACATGGGTAGAGTAAACCAGCAAAGCACAAACCTGAGCGTTCAAAGTAAAGGCACCAGAGAGTTTTCCTCTCACATAACTCACAAAAAACATAACATTGCTTTTAGGTTGCATTGTTGGTTAAAGTGCAAACCAAGCACTAGTGTAAATGAAACACTGAGAATCATTTTCTCAGGCAACTTGACTGTGCATCTGTATATTTCCAAATATACAACTCCCTCGTGCAGCCCACTTAGTGGTTTTCCTCTCTGGAAACCATAAAACACCTTACAGTGTTACGTTGGCCTTGACAAGCCACGCGATAAACGCTGAACACTCCGTCCAGCTTCGGTGTTGAGTATTATTCAAACGGCAGAAGCGCTGGAATATAAATATAAAAAAACCCGACTGAATTGCATGCGTGATGCTTTCTTTGGCGCTATGATACGTTCCGCCCAAATGGAAAACTGACGTTCACAAGGCCGCAGAAATTGAACGACTTGTCCGTTTCTTCGATGAAACCACAACCACCCAAAACACTGAGCATGAATGGGTCTCGGAGAAAACACTACAAAGACGAGCGTATAAAGCATAAACATCCCATGAACACTGGAGAAAACATCTGTCTTGAGCAGAAAATGTTCTGAGGTGCTGGAACCTCTCAAGCTGTTCAAACGAAATTCATATGGGAAACGTTATGTTGAATAAAAACCTTATTATTTCCAATCCTGCTCTTCAAAGTCTTAGTGCAAGCAAGGCATTCGAAAAGGAGTCCGATGACACAATTCCTCTATGATTCCTGTGTGATTGTCTCTTTCACTTTCATGAAGGCGTGAGGAACATATTCAAGTATTTAGACCACTGACACTCCTTGAGACGGGGCGGTAAGGGCGCTGATGATGTCTGGCCGTTCGATGCGTGCGAGAGCGGAGCAGAGCAGGCCCAACGTGGAGCCTTCCTGTTGAGCCCAATCTGTTAAGAGAGTGTGGATGGGGTCTTGTCCCCGTCCGAAGACGTCCACGCGGTCCTGTTCGTAACCGAGTGTGGCCGCCAGCTGTCTCCAGCTCCGACCGTCCCCCTCGGCGAGAAGCCCCTCCACCTCCTCCTGCCTGTGAGGAGGCAGGTTCACGTAAAGTCGCGTGTCCTGTTTGCTGTCTCGTTTACTGCCTGTGGAAAGCATGAGAAAGGGAACAAATAATTACTAATCAGCCATTTACACTAATAGTAAGCAGCCTACAGTACACTGCAAGTGATAATATTTCCAACACAACCATTCATAAACCAATGACTCTTATGAACCAATTATTTTTTTGTGAGTGAATCAAAACATACAGTTCAACCAATGCAACCCGATTCCTGAATTGAATGACTTCTGAACAACTTATTTATCAATAAAAAATACAAATTACTCTTAGTGTTCCTCTTGCTCAAGTGGTCGAACATTGCGTTATCAAGCGCAAGGTTGTGGGTTTGATTCCCTGGGAGCACATGATAGGTAAAAATGTATAGCCTGAATGCACTGTAGGTTGCTTTGGATAAAAGCGTCTGCTAAATTCATTAATTTAATTTAATTTTAATTTATGAGCCCATTCTATTCTTTTAACGGACAGTTTAAGAAGATGAATGAATAGTACAAATGACTCTTATGAGCCAATTCTTTTATTAAACGGTTCAAGAAGACACACTACTAATACAAATTACCGTATTTTGCGAACTATAAGTCCCACTTTTTTTTCATAGTTTGGCTAGTTCCCGCGACTTATAGTCCGGTGCGACTTATTTATCAAAATTAATTTGACATGAACCGAGAGAAATGAACCAAGAGAAAACATTACCGTCTACAGCCGCGAGAGGGCTCAGTGCTCCTGTAGTCTACCCAGAGCAGCACAGAGCGCCCTCTCATGGCTGGAGACGGTAATGTTTTCTCTTTTCGTTTTCTCTAAATAAATGCGATTTATAGTCCAGTGCGACATATATGATTTTTTCAGTTTTTGGACTGATGCGACTTCAAAAACGTCCAAAAACTACGGTACTCTTATGAGCCTGTTCTTTTAACAGTTTGTTCAAAAAGACAAATAAATAGAACAAATCACTCTTATTTAGCGGTTTTTGTAATGAACAGCTAAATAAGATGAATGAATAGTACAGATTATGCTTATGAATTAGTTCTTCCAATGAACGTTTTAAAAAGAAAATGAATAGAACAAATGACTCTTATAAACCAGTTCTTTCAATGAACAGTTCCAAAAGATGAATGAAACCGTACACATGCCCCTTATGAGCTAGTTCTTTAAATGAACTGTTAAAAATGACGAATAAGTAGTAGAAATTATGATCAGGAAATCTGTATGGGTTGCCAACCCCATCTCCGCTCAAGCGCTCATACCTTTGCAAGGCTGGCTTTCCTGAAGGCTGTGAGAGTCCAGAAACACGCCACTGTCGCTGTGTAATTTCTCTCCTTCCCTGACAGTATTCATCTCGTCAGCCCGTGCCTTTACCAGAGCCTGCTTCTGCTGGCATGACTTCCAGCTGCACACACACCAAATCACACGTTTATCATCAAGTAAAAACAAGATTAATATCTGACTTCACAGACACGTTATGGTATTCTAAATCTTACATATACAAGTAGAATGAATTTCGCAAAGTGTATTTTTCTTCTTTCAACGGCTGCATGACCTCACCATTTGTAGGCGACGTAGAACAGGAGGCCGAGCACCACCGCAGCCAGGACAGACACATAGACCAAGATGTTGTTGTTGTTGTTTCCCGCTTGGTCCTGTGGAGTGAGTCGAGGGGATTCAGACCCTGGTGCTGGGCTGCTCCTGTTCTCCATTTCCTCATTCAGAATCGGCTTTCGGGGGTATTCAAGCGGACCATCAGAACCAGATGGACGGGACAGGATGTTAAGGTCTTTTACTGGAAAAAAACACACACACATTTAGTATTCCTGAACTGCCTTTATAAACATGTATATAAGTGCTGTCAAAATTAGCGTGTTAACACAGGTGATTTAATATTTCCAGTTTAACGGCTTTAAAAAAATGTAACACTGTTAACTCTGGGGCGAAGCTAAGGTTGGCCATCCCCCTCACAACTGCTGCTTCTGACTCTTTTTTTTCTTGTCAAGAATTGTTTATTTAGACGAACAACATCTTTATGAGCACATCAAACAGGAGACTTTTCAGACGCGCGCTCCAACTTAACCTCAGCGACAGGTTTATATACAGTACAGACCAAAAGTTTGGACACAGCTTCTCATTCAAAGAGTTCTCTTTATTTTCATGACTATGAAAATTGTAGAGTCACACTGAAGGCATCAAGGGCTATTTGACCAAGAAGGAGAGTGATGGGGTGCTGCACCAGATGACCTGGCCTCTACAGTCACCAGACCTGAACCCAATCGAGATGGTTTAGGGGTGAGCTGGACCGCAGACAGAAGGCAAAAGGGGCAACAAGTGCCTAAGCATCTCTCGGGGAACTCCTTCAAGACTGTTGGAAGACCATTTCAGGTGACTACCTCTTGAAGCTCATCAAGAGAATGCCAAGAGTGTGCAAAGCAGTAATCAAAGCAAAAGGAGGCTACTTTGAAGAACCTACAATATGACAAAACTCTTTGAATGAGAAGGTGTGTCCAAACTTTTGGTCTGTACTATATATATATATATAATGTATGTATATGTGTGTGTGTGTTCTGTTTATATCAGCTTACATTTTATACATTTAATTGAACTAAAGAATCCTGCAAGCACTTTACTTTCCCCCCTTTACTTGTACTGCACAAAAAGTGGTTCAATGCAGTTAATGTTACAGGGACCAATTAATGCAAATACAGATCCCACTGTTCTGGTTAAATACCTTATGCTGAAGTGTTCTTAATGACAGTTTTCCTAAAATTATCCTATTCCTAATATAGGAAATCCCAATATATCGACTTGTTTATAGTATCGCAATGCATTGCAAAAATCATTAAAGGGATAGTCCACAAAAAAAAAGAAGAAGAAATAATTTAATAAATAAATTGTCATCACTAACTCCCCATAATGTTGTTTCAAACTTGAAAGACCTTTTTTCTTTTACACAACATAGAGAAGGTATTTTGAAGACTGTTGGTAAAAAAAAAGCCATTTTGCTTTCCAGTGACTTTCAGTGCATGAACAAAAACTTGTGATGTTTCACATATTATATTATTTTATGTTCCATAGTTTATGTTAGGCAGTTGTAGCTTAAACATTTAACACAATAATAGCTTAAAATTATCTTTTTA
The DNA here is from genome assembly GCF_023724105.1 of Carassius gibelio. Classification (NCBI taxonomy): domain Eukaryota; kingdom Metazoa; phylum Chordata; class Actinopteri; order Cypriniformes; family Cyprinidae; genus Carassius; species Carassius gibelio. Next base: position 14,051,749 of record NC_068411.1, on the reverse strand, counting down.
AGGTATTTTCACAGCCAAATTTAGTTTGTGATTAATACGATTAATCACAGCACCCGGTAATTACTTAGATCAAAAATTGAATCGACTGACAGTCCTAATATATAATATGAATCTGAAAATGCTATACTAGTATCTTTTATAAATTAAAAGTCATTAGACTCACATTAGTTCTGTCTAGACACTTGAAACACACTGAAGTACACCCTGAAGCACTTAATCACCAAGACTCAAAAAAGGAAATGCTCTTTTTAGCCTTCACTTGAAATCCACATTTGACACACATCTGCTGTGAGTCTGATTAACACATCATCAGTGGACGGAGCACAGCTGACAGGCTAAATGCCAGATCGAAATGTTGAACAGTGTGGAATGGTCAAGAAGATTCACCCCCCCCCCCCCACCCATCATCCTGAAATAGATCATGCAGGCCACCCCACACACACACGATCACACAGATGCGTGCATTCTTTTGTCCACTCACTCTCTCACACACACACACCCCACAGGCTGCCTGTGTGGATCAAACCCTCTGTGTGGCTGCCCTGACCTCGGCAGGTCGAGTGCTCTGACGGGTGACGCCACCCTACAGAGAACAGAGGGCAACGGGGATGCCACCCACTGGCCAGCTGGCTCACCTCCAAACCCATTTAACACATCTCAGGGCAAAGTCTAAGATGGAATCAATTGAAGATGTGGTGCTTTTAAAATGAAACATTTAATTGTTTAGAGATGAGACAAAATCTATGTAAAGTGTTTATCTTCTTAATCTGATTGCGATTGGATTGTTGCAAAGCTCGCTGAAGAATGAGAAGAACATTTGAAGTCGAAGTGAGAGTTTTTCTCAAAAGCTTCTCTCTGACTGAACACAGGTGTCTGCCACATGTTACAAATCTAACCATACACACACTCTCACACACACTCTCACACGCATAAATGTTATTATATATAGCTTGGCACCATCTTCATCCAAGACACACATGCATCTCTGGTTACGTTCACACACAGTCAGTGTTTGTAATTGACAACCATGTTTACGAACAGGTGTGTTAAATCAATGACAAGCGAAAGGGTCCATGATACGGAAAAGGAAATTACTTTTACATTCTAGTTCAACAAGCCGTAGCCACGTTCTTAGAAATAAATTCATGCTTTTTAATCATGTTGTTTACAAATGGGTTTTAAAACATTTCTACACCATTTTTCACAAGCTTATATTTAACTAATGAAAATGACAATTCCAATTTACACTTTCAACAAATGTTTTAAAATAAAACAAGATCGAGATGGGGCCCCTCCCATCAGCAGTGATGTCATGTACAAAAAGTTATTGTGCACCTGCTGCAAGTATACTACTGAGTCTGTCTCTCCCATTTACATAACTGATTTATCAGACATGAATGTGGTGAATTATCATTGCATTGATGCATTTCACGTACGGTAGGCTAATGGCCAACAAGTTCAAACTGTCCTACATAAGAATCACGGTCTAAAAACACAAACAAACAAAAAAGTATATGAACGGTTAAAAAATTCTAGGAGAAAAACAAATAAAAAGAATAACTACATGTGCTAAATTTTGAGAATTATTAATTCTATACATTTACAAAATTTAGCAATTAACTTGTTCTTTTTATTAACTGACAACCACAAACAAGAAAAAACGGAATACTTTGCGCTCTCTGAGCATTTTGGTGTCTTTAACTGCAGATTATTGTCAATGTTGCGAGCGCAACATTACTTACAGTCTTCTTTCTTGTAACATTGTGCACCAGAGAAATGATCACTTTCAATTTCAAGAACGAGCAATTAATTGCATGACAAAATCTGGGGACATTTCGTCAGTGACCCGCTGAAGTGTTTGCCATTGTGTTTGCCTTCAGTAAAGCTCAGCAGCGTAACCAGGGCACAAAAACGTGTAAATATATTTCACTTAAATCATTAACAGATTAAAAATACGAAAGAAATTTTTTTTTATACAACTGTTAAACAAAATAAATATTACTATTGTAATATTTCACGGTAAAATGATTAATAAAGCATTTAGGAAACATGCAGCAAACACATTTATTCAATGAAATCGCAGGCTTTTGCAAATTGGGTTTTATCTTGATTAATCGTGCTCTGCTCCCAAGAGAACTGACATAAATGCACACTAGAATCTAATGAGCACCGCACTCACTCACCCATACAGATGGTGTCAGAGTCCAGCTGGCAGGGTCTGATCTCCACCTCGTCATCAGTACAGCGTGAGCAGGGCACGCAGGGTTTCCTGTCACTCCGCTCCTTTGAGTAAGTCCCTGGTTTACACTGCTCACAGATAGTATTTCCCAGCGGCCCACAGGCCCGAACCACTCCACTTCCATGCACACACATGGAGCAGGGCACGCACAACCCACTTGTGCTGTTAACATCCCGCCACAGGAAGGAATGCTCACCGCACTCACACTGGGTGTCCTGAGTGGGCGTGCAGCGTGCCAGTTCACGAACGCCGGCGGGGCAGCGCGCGCAAAGACGACAAGCTGAAAAAGTCTCTGAGTCTGAGAACGACACACCTAGAAGAGATTTAAAGTCATTTTAATCAGTAAAACATAAATGAACATGGCAAACAACAATATTCACATGAAAGCGTATGCTTCGAAAACTCTCACCATCTTGGCACGCCTGACACTTGGTGTCTTCCTGACCACAGCTGCTCACCAAACCGGTGCCCGCAGCACACATGCTGCAACATGCGCCTGTTTTTGTAAACTGCTCGCTGATACAGACCTTGCCAAACGCCACCTGCAAAACACACAAGCCAAATTCAAATGAGTCTTAATAATTGCATATACACACACACACACACACTCTCTCCATCTCATTGTTTTTAATCACAAAGAATGAAGAATTTTTTTAATTTTATATATATATATATATATATATATATATATATATACACACATATGCAGTCAAATATTAAGTTTGTCTTTTAATGGCATAATATTCAAAATGAATAATTTGAGTGAGGAAATATATATATATATATATATATATATATATATATATATATATATATATATATATATATATATACACATTTTTTTTTTTTGTATATATAAAAAATAAATATTATACTCTTTTTTTTTTTTTTTTTTTAACAGACAGCTATAGATTTACAGCTATAGATGCAGCAGAAAACATCTGGCCTGAGTCATGTTTAAAAATCAGCTAAGAATTGAACCAAAGATTGTATCATGGCTCGAAGGAAGATAGGACTCATGTCTTTGTTTTATTTGGCGATTAAGAAACCAAATAAGATTATTAACCAAGACTTCTTCACTTCACAAGTGGTGGTCGAAATCAAGAATTCTTAAAATTCACATCCTATTTTTGTGACATGCTAGAGCAAAACGAACACTGTTTTTGGAATAAGCACCCCAAAAATGATAAGAAACAATTATGAGATTTCATTATGGAGGGCGGCGTTATAGGGAAAAAATGATAAAGTTCTAAACTTTATAAGTCTGATGCACATTCAAGCAACTTCATAAATCCACAAGCTTTAATTTGTAGGAGAACTTGCCATATCATGCAGTCCAAGCACTGACATATGTGAGGCACGTTGTTCTCTTTAACACACTCACACACACATTTCCCTGTGATTTCGCATTAAGTGGGGTTTAGGCATTTTAATTGCACAGGGTTTCCTGTGAGAGCCTGGAGTGGGTTTCAAAAGTCCTTGTGACTTTAACACTCCAATCTGGGTGTAAATAATAATTATAACAAAACTATATAAAAAAAAAAAAAAAAGAGATTTTCTTGCTCATAGAAATGTAACATTATGTGTATTCGCACCCATTTCAAACAGACACATCAGGAGTGGGGACACCAGTGCAGCTCGGGACCTCAGGGAAAGGTGTGTGTGTGTGTGTGTGTTTGGGCAACAGAAGACTTTGATGTCCCCCTCAGCTCTGCAGGTGTGATAGAGATGGTCAGTTCTGAAGCATGCATATGTTTAGGAAAATTACCCCCACACACCCCCTCCCCTTCACAACAGCCCCCTGGGGCTCTGACAAGAGCCAACAGATGCCGAACATGTAAAGCTCCTCCAAAGAGGGAAAGCAAAACCCACACAGCCTCTCTGATGTCTCTCTCTGATCTCGGTTGGGACGAGAGCGTGTGTAAACCTGTTGAACGAGCACACACACTCAATCTCATAGAAACACTCATTCACATTTGTACACAGCTGGCCACAGGGCAACAACCTTCACTTTGGAGGTAAAAAGAGCAGCTTCTTTCTGCGTTTAAGCCACTACAGTTTGCTTTGATACACCTTTCCACGGTTTATAAAGAGTTGAGTAACTGAATAATCGAGATTGAAAGAGACCAAATTGAAACATTTAAGAATCTGCCATGTAAAAGCCAAAACTGATCGAACACAAACATGAATTATGGGAAGTACGTGATAGTTAAAGTAATAAATAAGTTAATAAATTATACATGATATTACAAATCAAAAGTCAGTTTTCTGTAAGACTGTTATTTTGAAAGAAATACATTTTTATTCAGCAAGGATGTATTAAATTAACCAAAAGTGACAGTAAACTCATTCAGAATGTTATAAAGTTTTTTTTAAATATATAATATATAACACACACACACACACACACACACACACACACAAATACACACACACACACACACACACACACATACATATATATATATATATATATATATATATATATATATACATATATATATACACACATACATATATATATATATATATATATATATATATATACATACATATATATATATATATATATATATATATATATATCCATGTTTCTATTCATATAATTTATATTATATATATAAATATATTTATTTTAAAAACAGATTTTTTCTTAAATATATAGCGTACATGCATGTGTGTGTAATTATACATAATAAATTACACAGTACACACACACGTACACAAAAACGTTTAATTTTGATGCGATTGTTGTCCAGCACAAAAAAATAAAAACATATTTAAATTGTATGTATCTTGAGACTTTTTGATATTTGACAAATAATTGTATGTAATTTACCATCAAATATTCATTTAATTATAGGGTACAACAGGGCTAAAGGCTCACCTTAAGATAAAATGTGCTATTCACTGTGCCTAAAATGTATAATTGCAGAAAAAATATATATGTTGTATTGAATATTAATGGAGTGACAGATTTTGTGTGAAAATAAATCAAGTTTATTTTGTTTAAAAATCTTATAAATGAATGTGGTGGCAAGAAGAGCCTTTTACACATTGTAAAAGACACACTGCACTGATACAAATACTTCAACTAAAATAATGTTTTTAATAATGTTATTATTAATGTTCAAGTTATTATTTGTGAAAAACATTCACTTTAGCAAAGTTTGTACTGCTTATTTTGAAAAATAGAAGACATGTTTGTTCAATAAATACAATGTCATTAAAACATGTTAATATAAAAATATATTTTAAAATACAGACACAAAATCATTTTAATAAGTAAAGATTCTGAAAGTTTTGAAGGAGATCCAACAATAATTGAATATACATTTACAGTAGTAAATACAAATTATATTTTATTATATTATAATCATAAATATCATGGTTTCATTCTAAACATGGTGATTATCTCAAATATGGACACTCAACATAACATATGATATTTACCAACTGAATCTAACCATGCATGTCAACAAATGGAAAAGTCAGCTTTCTATTACTTTTCATGTTAATTACTGTGTGCCTTTAGCCCCAGCGACAGGGGCACTTTTTACCCCAAATACCATACTTTTACATATTCTTGCATTATTTAAAAACTGTTGCTTTAATTATCTGATTTAATACTTGTTTTATTCAAATATCGAATAACCATTAGAACAGTGTTATATATTTTGCTGACGTGTGTACTTGCATTATCCCAAATGTTTTGCAGAATGTTTAATTCCAGAGAAATAAGCAAATTTAACTAGTGACACGGGCCGTGCCCATAGCGTCATTGTGTCGCCTGCCAATGATGTCATAACCCCTCGATTTCCTGTTTTGTTTTGTAGAAAACATGGAAACACCAAAGAAGCTTTAATATGTCATGCGTCTTATTAGACAGGTGACAACCACAGAGTAGCATCATAACAGAACTTTCAAATGTATCCAGTATGATAAAACAGCGATGCTTTACCCCACATGCGCCCGACTGGGAGAAGTGGAAGCGGTCGACTGTGGCATAATTAAAGGCACAGACAGACAGAGCAATTTCTGAGCAGTATCTTTGGAATTTTCTTTGTCAGTTTCCTAATATGGTAGTACTCACCAAATACTGACCAAACATGGAAAGCTGAGGGGGATCTTAACATTCTCAATAACAATATATCACTATATTATTTGTACTGAAGTCTAGCTAAATGGAATGTACAAAGTGCAAACAAATGATATATCACCTGTAAACATTTGGGCAGAGGCAGGAATGTAGAGCTCAGAGGAGGGGAGGGCGGGGGGGGCGGGGGGCATAAACACTACAGACACTTCCAGCCTAAGTGCTGATTTCACACAATGCATCTGAATGACACCACTTCACACAAAACATCTTTGATCTACCCAAACATTTCGTTCCCTCCTCTGAGGGACAATGTCAGTCTGGATGCCACAGTTACTGTTGACTGGTTCCCGAAATTGAGGTCAAACACACCCCCCACACACACACTTGCTGAATGATGCAATCTTTTGTAAAGACAGTTCGTCAAAAAATGACAAAGTACATCCTTACGTATAACTTTCTTTTGTAGAACACAAAAGATGATGTTTGGGATGTTTTTATTCAAGTCAAAAGTGTCCGGAACCATTCCAAAATATGTCCTGTGTGTTTCCCAGAAGAAACAAAGATGGGTTTGGATTGACATGAAAGTGAATAAATGGTCACATAATTTCCATTTTGGGTAAAGTAAACTTTTAAGGCAAGACACTACTGACAAAAATGGAAAAAAAAAAAGTTTTTCATTCATTTCAGCATATTTCGCTTTAATAACATGTCTTCGTTCAAAGAAGAAGAAAGACAGCATCGAAATAATTTTATTGCACCTATTGCATCTATAGTTTTCAATTCAAAAACATATTTAAAAAAAAATAAAAAATAAAAAATAATAATAATAATAATAATAATAATAATAATAATATATATATATATATATATTTTTTTTTTTTCAAATAATATATAATAATATATCCAAAATCCCAACTGTAAAAATTAAATATCAGTTCATATTTAATTATACAGTGCCATACGTAAACTTCAAACTACATTTGCTATAAATAATGTTATCAATCAACTGGGTGAAATCTATTTGTTTAGTTTTTTCCACCTGGGTTGTCTTGCCATAAGTCCACTGCTGTACAATATAATATAGGAGCATGTTTGCTGCACATGAGTGAGTTTGGAAAGAGAATGATAAGAACATGAAAGGATCCAAGAGCCCCGGGAGGCAACAGTGATTGACCCCTCACCCCCCACCATCCAAACATACAACCATAGACATCCAACTGGGACTGAGCTAGAGGCTGACCGCTATCTTATCTCACTGCAGCCAACAGTAGCAGAAGATACGTTTCACAAAGGAGTCAGAACACTTTAAACGGCAGGCTAAACATGGCCTCGGGCCTGTAGAACTTCAAGACTATTTACAAAAGTGTCAGTCTGCCGCCAGAGACAGTGGGCTTCTCTATCAAAATAAGCTGGGAACAAGAGAGAAGGAAGAAAAAAAACAGAGGTTGTGAGTTCAAGAGGAAACCGCGATTCGGCCCCCACCGAAAGAAGTAAAGTGATGTGGCTAAATGGAAAGTCAAATTACTGAGCTGCAAATTTTACCCCCTCGCTCTCCACAGACCAAGAGAAAATGATGATAATTACAATGCTCCGGATATCCCGGGCCCCAGCAGTTCTTAAGCTGTGGTTGCCTATCAACCAGCAGACGTGGGGGGGTTGGTCTCCCCCACAGACTGTTTGAACACACCAGGAGACATGGATCTGGATCAGGCCAGTAGCGTTTAATGCATTAACTACCACTGACCTGAAAAGAGTGCAGAATCATCAAGGAAAAATGTTCGTCGTTAGTTGTTTTGCGATTTACAGTTTTAATTTGGAGTGACAAAGCAGCCTCTATTTTTTTGGTGTTCGGTTTAACAAGAATAAATGACAAGGCCATTTGTTTCTGCGACGACATCTGCAGGGCGTGTTTCTTGGAGCATAATTTGTCATTTGGAAAATATGATGAGATATCTTTCCATTTTGGATAGTAAATATAGAGCATTTTAAACTCACTGTGAACAAAATCAGGATATTACACTGAATCAATGTGATTTAAAAAAGTTGTGCTATGCACGTCCTAAGAGACAAAGGTTGTTACTTTCCTGTCCTTGACCACTTTACTTTTGTGCCAGGCAATAAGCAGTGTAAAACCTAATTCTAAAAGGAACATAATATACACACAAGTATCAAAAAATAACATCCTGCATAATACAACACATTCCTTCCAGATGCTACTTCTAAAACACATTCTAGCGGAGAATGCGGAGTGCTGTAACAAAGTTCGAAACAAGCTATTTTAAGGTAAGAAAAATAAACACCAGTGTCAGATTTATATATTAAAAAAATTATATGTTAAAGAATGCTAAATGAAAGAGGTGTCATCTGAATCGGATTCTCCTGATTAACGTGATACTTTAACATTAATTGTAACACTTGTAACACTATCCAATGCATTTCTAAATGCCACACTTGCCAAAATAAATCTCGGTCTGTTGGTTTTAGAGACATTAGCTTTTTTTTTTTTTTTGTCTGAGAATTTATTTGCATTTTCCATTTGTTTTGAATTACGAAGTCCTACGTTTCAATAAAATTGTTTAAAATGAATTATGAACCAGTAAACTTAATTACCACAATAAACTATTAGTTTTACAAAGAGTTGGTGGTAACAACAGCACACTTTTCTGAATTAAACATTAATTGACATTAAATTCGTAAGTTGTGGATTTCTAAAGTATTTCAGTTTGAAGCAGACATGGAAAAACTATATCAAAATGTGAGATAAATAGTGAAAGAAATACACATTTACAGACTTAAAACACAGTGTTACAACGCCTTCCTGTAGGCTAATTAAAAAGCAACTGGAAAGACTAAGTAAAGTTGGAAAATATGAACAGTGAAAGCTGTTTACAGCCACACGAACTCAAATAAAAATAAGAATAATTAAACAAACTTTTACGAGTTTAAATGTCATATATAAAATACTGTAAAATAGAATAAAAAATAGTCTAACTCACCTTTACTGCCAAGATCCACAAACCGAGTTGAAGTGCTGCCATGGCTCCCTTCATCTTAAGCAGTTTTCCTCCGTGTTTGGGATGGTATAATACAACGAGTCTCTTGTGCTCAAAACCCACTAATGTTCATAACCACAAAGCATAAACATAAGACATCTACAGTCCACGTTCAAAGGGTTTGGTACTCTCTTCCACAGATTTAAACAGTCTTCTTCTCACACAAGATTTTTCTCCGAGATTTCCAGTGTCAAACTGTATGCTGTAACAGTTAATAAGCTACGGATAATCCTCCCATGAAGATTCAAAACATCAATTCATCATCTCTTTGTCTGTCAACAATGAAATCTGCTAGTTAGTGCTGATCCTTCACTCAACTGCTGCTTTGGTCACGGTCAGCTGTTGACTAAATAGATTTTGCTGAAGGGGGTGGACATAAAGCAGCCCCAGATAAATGCAGCGCCTCACAGGAGCTATGTGATTGGACAGACTGGAGAGTAGCGCTTCGCAGGAGCTCTGTGATTGGACAGACTGGAGCGTAGCGCCTCGTAGGAGCTCTGTGATTGGACAGACTGGAGCGCGAGGCAGAAAAGCTGATAGATAGAGCTTCCATTCTTGTGGGAAAATAGTTCTAGTGCTCGTTTATTACATGACCATATCAGCATACACAAGTATTTAAAAATATGGTATTGACATAAAAAAGTCATCTTGTTTTCTTTTTGTTATGTTCTGCTAGAATATGTAGGTTATTACAATAACTGCAGTAACACTGACATTTTGGACGGATGGGCCTACTGTGGTTATATTTAAAAGAACAGATTAAAAGCCCATTTTGCCCGGCCAAGGTTTCAGTTGGGGATTTGAGATAATAAAAAAAAGGAGAGAGAGAGAGACACAAGTTGGTGGCTTAAGTTTTCAGATCTGAGGGGGTTTTGAGTAACGTCGTTAAACTCAGCATGGCGTCTCCAGACTTCAGAGAGAAACAAATGGAGACTTCCCTCGCATACAATGATCATAGCGCTTCAAAGAATGACCGCGAAGTAACGGGATTAAGCCACGAAGAGATAGTGTTCAATTAATTCGTCGCCGATTCGATTCGCTCTTTCCTTTCGTTCATGGTGTCAAAAACCCTTAATGACTGAATCTGTGAGTAGAGAGCTGCTAAAGTAAATAGCGCGCCTTAGTAAAGAGCGCTTCTTTACTAGAGTTGTGACGTTCGCGAACGAACCGATTCTTTTGAACGGCTCATAAACATGAACGATGGGAGCCGAGTCGCGACTGGAGAGGAGCCGTTCTTTCTATCGTTCTTTTTTCCTATGCGTGTTCATACAAATGAGCTCCGCCAGGAGACAGAACAGTTATAGGGGGAGGGGCGCACCCAGCGCAGGCCAACCCTTTATAGCGTGATGATATTAGTTATTAGTTGTGCATGCATTTACATTGCATTTTGTGTTCATTTAAAACTTATTTTAAAATCATTAAAAATGTTCTTTTGTGATACTGTACTTGTATAGAAATGTTTCACTAAAAGCTGTTTTCCACAGACATTCATTGCAGCCCACTTTGTTATTGTTCATTGACTTGAAGGGGCTGATGTCCTATTTGCAAAGTTTACAGTAGTAATAGTATGTAGTATGTAGACATTTCCATTTTATTTATTCTAATTTTATCTACTTAAAAAAAAAATTAGTTTTCTATCAAAATGTTCTTGTGTGATAACAATGTTCTTGTGTGGAAGTGTTTGTAGTAAAAGCTGTTTTGCACAGAAATTCATTGCAGCCGGCTTTGTTTTTTATGTTTATTTGTGAGTAGGTATTGTATGAATAACATAAGTCAACGTAGTTTTACACACACACACACACACACACACTTTGTACTAAAGGTAAATCAAAATAATGATGTCACTGTCTAAGCAGAGGGATTTGTGCAACCCTATGGAATATAGTCGACACATGAGAAATGAGGTAATAATATTTCAGAATAATTCAAACTCAGATATTGGTGTGTGATATCTGAGCTTTAATTATTTGACTACAAATCTCACCTCATAATACCTCCCAGTGATTATTTCCAGGATAAACTGAGATGCTCCCAAGCTGGCTTCTTAAAACTGACTAAATATTTAAAAAGAGCCAAAAGAGCCATTCTTTTGAACGGCTCTTTGAAAGGAACGGATCGCGAAGATCCGGATCCTCTCAAAGAGCCATAAATCCCATCACTATTCTTTACTGAAGATGCCCTGCCAGTTTACAGAGTTATGACTTATCTTTCTACGTTTGTTCAAATCTTTATGTTGATTTTAAGAATTATACAGTCCATTAGGTAAACCTCAGATATAACTTTTAACAGATTTACATGGAAACCAGTTTCCACTAAAATAACTGGAATGAATAAAGCTATGACTTTAAATGTTTGTGGAACAAATCCAGTTTTGTTTTTGTTTGATCTAGGTTATTTTATATGTTTTATAAACATGATAAAATGATCTAACATACAATTTAAGTAGATTTAGGCTATGCCTACACAAGTGTTTTTTTTTTGTTTTTGTTTTTTTTTTACACTACACAAGTGTTTTGTTTCACTTGTAACTTTTTTTTATTAACTGTAGTAAGCTGTCCAACTTTTAGTTTGTTTGTGTATTTCAATTATATATTATATTTAACAGAACTAGGAGCAAACAAATGCTATCTAAATGAAAAAGATAACTAAATTTAATTTTTGACAGGAATGAAAATGAGGCTGCGTGGATAGAAGTGCATTTAATGGATTTAATGTGTGTGTTTAATGGATTGTACATTGTATAACAAATTATTCAGGTGACAAAACGTCTTTCTGGGGGAAAATATAAATAAATAAATAAACAAATTGGTAAAAAAAAAATTGGTAGAACAGAGCAGTCATAAAACAATTCTGACATGATTTTTTTTTAACTGTTTAAATAACGGTTTGAATTCTACGAGATAGTCTTAATCACAACTACAATGGTAACGATACAAAGCAGTGATGTTGTTGGAATCCCTTCAGAACAATTTTTCCAGCTGATGAATGATAAAACATGCCAGCCCATCAGAATCTCTCCAACTCTAGCAATTAAATTGACAGACACACATAATAAATTAATGGAATGTTATTGTACAATGAAGACAAGAGTAGGGGTGTAACCAAGATTTGCCCATTGTCCTGACCATCATGCCTCTTAATCATCTCCATATTCATTCTCTCCTCTCCACCAGTAAGCTGGTGTGTGGTGGGCGTCCTGGCGCAATATGGCTGCCCTCGCATCATCTAGGTGGTGCATCACCTCCCCCCCCCCCCCCCCCCGGCCCAAAGTAAAGTACCTAGAAAATATAATATGTAATATATATGTAAGGAATTAAATGTTATTACTAAGTGTATGATAATATCGTTATCATACAGTTACCTTCTTAGTTATCGTTTGTGGTGTGAACAGGCTTGAACGAACCAAAAATAGGGCCGATTCCGATTCACTGAGGCTGATAACTATAAAGTTTTAACTTTCATTTGAATTTTATGAAAATAGTATCCACCCCACGGCTACAGACAAACAATTTAATATATATATATATATATATATATATATATATATATATATATATATATATATATATATATATATATATATATATATATATATATTCCAGCTAATGAACTTTAAAAACGTTGGAAGCCAGTTAGAATCCAGAAGAGTCTGAGCACTTAAAATAACAGACGACCTGACAAAACCACAAAGTCCTTAATTATAATTAACAGAACGTTACTGTTCATTAATAAACAGAAGGTTTATTGGTGT